>NC_137032.1:31065072-31254921 GCF_032717465.1 Coenobita brevimanus | reverse complement strand
TTGATCCTGCCGAGGCTTGTTGATGGCTGGGTCGGTGTGTTGATGCTTAACGCGCTGTTAAATTACCATCCCCAGCATTACTGGACTTGCTTACAGGTATGCCTACAGATATTGACTTTTGTTGGCCAGCTCATGCTGCCCTTATTGTTAGTCTTTTTTTCTTGCTTGGTGTCTTTCTTTTGGCCTTTCTTGTTTAATTGTGGCAGGCACTTCTACCCTTCAGAATTAAATGATTCCCACCAAACTTGAATACAATGACCAGCCTGTGACCTAGTTGTGTCTGCAAGCTTTTGGATGCTAGGCAGCGAGTAGCTGCCTAGCAATGGCCGAAAAACAGCTTTTTCGTACTTTTCACGTTCTGAACTGTAGAAGCATTACAAAGGGCGTTGAAAATTCTGACTTCTCTAGGCATAATCTTGAGGTCATAACCTATCGGATCTGTGCCATCCATAATCCTCTCTCTCCTCTAGTTTTGAAGAGGCAATCCTGCAAAGTACCGGTTTTCAAATATGCCCCCTCTAGTTCCCTACTGGTTCATTGGAACAGAATGAAACTTTTGCATGCTGATAGACATTGGCTAGAAGTACAACATTCTATTGTACACCTATATGCTACATTGGCCAGGTCAGAGGTCACAGGTCATCAAATGTGAAAACAATGAAAATAGCTGAAATCACGACTATGTTCATGTGAAGTGCTAAGGGTCTGAAGATTATTAAGCCAGGACCATGATTCTTGGGTGGAATGTTGCACTGGAGGACCTCAATACAAAAATGACATTTAGTGTTGAAACTCACTTCCAGTCTCTGGCAGTGCCACCTAGAATTTGTGCCTCTAGTAGGCCATTCTGAAAATATCAAGTTCCCTAGCTCCACAGTGAGTGGGTGAAGTTGAATGAAACTTTGCATGCTTATAGACGTTAATAAGTACTACAAGTGTGCTTCGCAGTTGTATGACCTATATCTGCAAGGTCAGGGGTCAAAAGTCAAGTGCAGAAAATATGAAAAGCGCAAAAATTAGACACTGCTCGCATGAAATGTTAACCCACTGAAGATTATTAAGCCAGGGCCGTGATTCTTGGATGGAATGTTGCGCTGGAGTACCTCCATGTAGAAACGACTTTTAGTGTCGAAACTCACTTACGGTCTTTGACAAAGGTTGGTCCGCTCAGAGCTGGCCATCGTCGCCTATTGGCATGTATAGGTATTGGTGAGATACTTTTTGAAAAGATAATTCCTCATTTGGTCTTGGTTGCTACAGACATACAGGCTGGTGAGAGATGCTTTAAAATTGAATTTTACTGACATCCTACTCTGGCATCAAAGATTTTTTGCTATATATGATTTCAGTAAGGGTGGAAGCTGAAAGTAAACGCATAAACTCGTGGGGACTCCCTGAATTACAACTGTTATGGATATTCTAGGGACTCAGTCCTCCCAGGGGAAAAAAATCTGTACTGGAGAGAATGGATGTGAATACTGTGGTGAAAATAGTATACCTTAGCGAGTCTGAAGGTGGAGAGAAGTGAGGTAGACAAAAAGTAGCTGTATACAGTAGATAAGGTAAATGAGTTTGTGAGAAGAGTAAGGAAGGGAAATCCAGCTAACTGGGTGAATTTTGCGCGGCATTTATGACCAAGGTTGGCGTCCCTTTTTAATATGAAAGTCGTCAGATTGACTGTTCTATAGGTGAAAGTTGGAATACAGGACTTGATGGAAACTTATTGGCCTAAATTACGAGGTGGAGCCAGGATTCTTGGGGATTGAGTGGTGACAGCTATTAGTCATTAGAACAGTAAATTTACATTGAACAAGCATTCAACACATTACAAACATTTGAGCAACTAACATTTTGGGCTGTGGCATCATCAAGCCTCTATATAGGCCTCACCATTTCTCCCTCCTAGGAGGGTTTCAGTTCAAGATTATATATATATATATATATATATATATATATATATATATATATATATATATATATATATTGTTAAGAAGCAGGAATGCTAGCTGGGTGGTACTGGAAAATTCCCAGTGGTTCACGCCGTTTCAGTTGCTAGTGAGAGTTGCCAGGTAGCCTGCTGTTGTGGGTAGAGGTACTGTATTTTGTAAAGTTCTACATTAATATTCATTCGTTTTCTCCCTATAATGTTTTATTTGAATGATTGTTTGTTAAATGATGTATATTATTTAATTTCAGGTTGTATGATAACGGATTTAGAGTGCTCTATAATGTACAAAAGCCCTAGTATATTCTGGATGTCTCCAAAGCCCAGGAATATATTGTATGTCTCCAGCAGAGAAAACTGTTGTTGCTGAAGTACGTCCTAGAACATTCGAGCAGCAAGGAAGGTTATAAAAGGACGGGGGAGAGAACAGAGGAGCCTCAGTTTACTTTTACTTGTGGCCTTGTGAAGTTATTGTAGCTCTGGAGTTGTGAAGCAGGCAGTGTAATTACTTAGGAATTAAAGACAATGAACATGATAAACCCGTGTTATTACGACGCCTGAGTTGATCTTGTGTGCATTGAATGGCTGACCCTACAGAGAACGATTCACTGGGCGACGTCCTTCCTATACTGAAGTACTGTTGTTGGAGCCTGTGGCAGTGTGGGACGAGGACATAACAAGTAGTGTCAGGAATTGGGATAGAAAAATGCTGCAGTGAGTCAAATCCTTGACACCGAGCTGGAAGGTGTACAGACAAGAAGCCAAGCTAGGTAGGAGGAGGCATATTCAGGCAGCAATCATGAACTTACTACAAGCACAAGGTGAACAACTACAAGAACAAAACGAAGGACAGAAAGAGCTCAAGAAAGAACTCAGAGAACAAATACAAGCACAAAGTGAAGAACACAAGGAACAACATGAACGGCTTGGAGATGCATTACAGAAGCAACGAAAGGAGCTGCAACTGAGGATGCAGGGACAGCTAGATGCTTTAGGGGGAAACAGAATGAAGAACATCAAGAGTTGAAGGAGGAAGTATACTCTGAGCTACAGCAGCAGAAGTGTGAGGTTAGCAGTAAGGTGATGGAGTGCAAACAGCATGTAGACGACTAGCTGAAGATAATTTGAGACAGAATTGAGGCTGTAGAGAAATCTTGCACTGCTGAGCCCCAGGTTAGTGTACAGGAGTATATGAAAAAATGGACAGTGTTAATCCCAAGCATCTAAAGGTAGCTTTACAGGGTTGAATAATCAGAATGTAGAAGTTTTGAGTCCTGGGCTTAATTGTGATGCCCCAGTTTTAAGGCCTCAAGTCAGTGAAGTGCATGGATATAATGGGGGTCCAGTTAAAAAGAAACCTATAGAATTTGATGGTGAAGTATCCTGAGGTGCTTACTGTGTTCAGTCTGAGTTACTTGCTGACCAGAATGGTTGGGATGATAGGCAGAGGGCAGTGCAGCTTGCTATTAACTTTAAGGGTGCTGGAATGGAGAATCTTGGCTAGATGTCAGTGAAGGAGAAGAACAGTTATTGGAAGAGCTGGAGTGCAGATACAGGATCATGTACCAAACTGAGGTCTACAGAGCAAGATTCCGGACTCGTGGACGGGCTCGAGGCGAATCCCTTCAGCAGCTTGCTCATGACCTGGAGGGTATGGCACACATGGCGTACCCTGGAGCAGCACCTAACCTGTTGGCTATTCTGAGGGACCAGTTCACTGATGCTCTTTATAGTGCAGAGTTGAGAGTGTAAGTGAAGCAGGCACAACCAAGAAGCATACAAGAAGCACTAGCCAGGGCTCTGGAGTTTGAGTCCTACGTCAGGTCCAGTACATCCAGTTTGCAGGCAGGACATAATGCAGGATTCAAGGCAAGACAGGGGCTGGTATGTGAAGTGGAGATATTTAAGGGAAGTTGCTGGTTTTTGAGAAGCCAGGACATAGGAAAGATGACTGCTACAAGTGGAAGAGGGAACAGGAGATCAGAGAAGGTAGCTGTGAGAAGCCAGAACAAAAGAAAGAGGACTAGAATGAGGACTGTTACAAACGGAAGAAGGAGCAAGAAGAGAACAGTGCAAGGAAACCTATGATTGCAACAAACGGGTGTTCGACATGTGGCGAGGTGAGACGCTTCAGCTATGATTGTCCAAAGAAGAGGGAGGAAGATAAGATGAAGGCTGAAGAAGGACAGCTGGCATGCTGACTAGGGAAAATGGACCAGCAGTACTGTGAGTTGCAGCATGGTCATGGGCGGGTACATGGCAATGCTGACAGCCTGAGTCGCTAGCCTTGTGACCCAGTTTGCAAACAGCGTAGTGGGAAAGGAAATCTTAGCAAGAAATGCCGCCGTGCTGCAGTGGCAGTGGCAGTGTCAGCTGAAGAAGACCTGAAGAGGATGCAGTTGTAGGATACGGATTTACAACCTGTGCTAGAGTGGCTGCAGCAGAGTACAGTGCGACCATCTTGGGAAAAGGCTTCCAGGTTCAGCCCTGCAACTAAGAGCTACTGGAGTCAGTGGGACCTCTTTCGTTTGAACAACGGACTACTGGAGCGTCAGTGGGAGACATCTAATGGCCCAGCAAGTATTAGAAGCCGGTGGTTCCTAATAAAAAGAGGTCTGAGGTCTTAGAAGGGTCTCATACCGGATCACTAATGAGCATCTGGGAGTGAAGAACACTCTAAGTTGGCTGTGACAGAGGTTCTACTGGACTGGCATGCTTCAGGATGTCGAAGGGTGGTGTCAGGCCTGTGATGTATGCTGTGCCAACAAGAGACCCAAGGAACTTGGTTGCACCCCTCTTCAGCTGTACCAAGTGGGTGCACCTATGGAAAGAGTCGCAGTGGACATTGCTGGACCTTTGCTACTCACTGAAGGAGGAAACAGGTATATATGTGTTGTCATGGACTACTTCACAATGTGGCCAGAAACCTATGCTATCCCTGACCAGGAGGCCGCAACTGTTGCGCAAGTGAGGGTTGACCAGTTCTTCTGTCGTTTTGGGATGCTACAAGAGCTACATTCAGACCAGGGTCGAAACTTTGAGTCTGCTGTGTTCTGTGAATGCTGCAAGGTACTGGGTATCAAGAAGACCAGGACGACTCCACTAATGCCACAGTCAGATGGGATAGTGGAGAAATTCATCTGGACCCTGGGACAAGAACTGGCCAAGTTCTTTGTAGAGGGACAGGTGGAATGGGACCAAAATTACCTGCGTTGCTGATGGCAGATCGGTCTGCATCCCACGAGTCTACCAATTACAGCCCTGCAAAACTGATGCTGGGCCGAGTTACGATTGCCAGTTGATTTGTTAATGGGAATGCCACCTGGTGAAGAGCTGCCTATAGACATCTCCAGCTTTGCAAAGCATCTTCAGGAAAGACTGACTGAGGTACACCCGCGGACATATGAACCTGCTACACGTCAAGTAGCTGGTTGGCGATACTTGGTAACCTGCTGTAGTAAAGCATAGAATTCTATAAATAAACTTTGTCACTTGTAACGATGATCCTGACTGGCTGCTGTATTTTATGGTGTAGTTATAATGGAAAAAAGGATGAATCGTCGATAAATGTGTGTGCACTTTTTATGTTAAATAATTATTTGTATCAGTGTTCCTCACAAGCTTTTTCTTCTTAATAATGTGATAGAATTTTATGAGAAAGAAAACAGATTTGGCAGTATCTTACTCCCAGGCTTACGTACCACACGATATCGTAAGGCCAGCATGAATATATGATTTGGTCTCTGGAATTCAAGAGATCTTAATGAAAATGTCCTTCACAATACGTTTATTAATACATTCTTACTGTTAAAGCAACGGTGCCACAATATGATGAAGGTAACTGTTAAACATTGACAACAGTTTACCATCTTGCTTTGCCACCTCCACCCACAGCAGGTCGGTGGCCAGTCGAGTCAGGGTGACCAACTGTTCCATCCCATATCACCTAGACATACGATACACCTCTAGATTAAAACTAAATTATCAGTTAGCTACCTCATTATGTCTCCCATAATACAGAGAATGTTAGTGTGAGGTGTAAGGCTAACAGATCAAACCCTGCTTGACCCCTCAGTAAAAGTGATACTTCTCCATGCAATATTACTATTATAGCCTATTTGATATGTAACACGCCATATTTGGAGGATAGTAATATCAATGATTCTCCAAACGATGAAATATAAACACTAAATCATTACTTGTACTGACATGTGTCGGATGAAAGCTATGTTGTTTCATCAACCCTCAACCCTTCAACCCCTTTTGTACCCTACTGTAAAAAAAACACGCGCAGGATGAAAAGGGAAGACAGCAGTGTCAGTTTTGGCCTAACTGACAAGGAAAGTAGTAGTAGTTAACCCCAGACTCAAGTGAACGTGAACCCGATGGACTGCAGACTGAAGATACCCTACTCCTGCAGTCCACCATCCCCCTTTGAGAGGATAGGGTGGGGATTGAAAGACGTATGTTTAACCGGGCAGGTACACCGCCTGGTCATATCGGTGTCACCACGTGAAGGAGTTCCCTTTCAGCACTTTCCAGTGTATTGAAAGAGTTAAGTATTGCATGACATCATGATATCCTGCTGGAGGGTTTTATAAGAAGGGATGAGAGAGAGAGAGAGAGAGAGAGAGAGAGAGAGAGAGAGAGAGAGAGAGAGAGAGAGAGAGAGAGACATAACAGCGCCGACTCACTTTAATGCAGGAAGCGGATATACACAATTTTCACTCGTATTAACTCCTGGTGCACAGTATGCAACGGGGGAAATACACATTTATCGTCAGCCTAATGATACAGTGCGGCCTCCGGTGAGTGACAAGCCCATTGTAATTCAGGAAACGATTTACTTCGTTGAGTGGTAACCATAACACCAAGTGACGCCTGGTGGTTTAGTAGGTTATGGTGCTCAGTCCGTATTGAACATGTAAGGTTATGTATCCGAGGGGTGCTTGGAGTTTATTGCTCACGTAATGCCACTCAGGGATAATTGAGGCTGGCCACCTTCCCCTTAAACGGTCGGACTGAGTAGCCTAGTCCCGGGCCCCTACACTCCTGATGGTGCAAAAAAAAAAAAAAGATTGGTTGATGGAGGGTTAGGACAAAGACGTAGGAAAATTTAGCGCCAAACCTTCGAGAGATAGATAGATAGATAGATAGACAGATAGATAGACAGACTGGTAGAGAGAGACAGAGACAGAGAGAGGAAGGGAGTGAGAAGGATGTGAAGGAGGAGGAGGAGGAGGAGGATTAGAAGAAGAAGAAGAAGAAAGAAAGAAAGAAGGATAAAAGAGTAAAGAAAAAAGTAAACGAAAAAAAAAAAAATCGAAGGAAATCATGACAGGAAATCGATATTAAGTTTATTTATGAATCCAGGTTGTAAGTATAAACGTCTCGCCTGGAATGCAAAGTGAGGCATTTAGCTGTTCATTATATGTTTGTGTACAACGGAAATAGTTATTGGCACTTTCGAAGGTCGTAGAGTTGGCAGTGAGTGTTGGGATTGGAGGAGTGACCACGGCATGGTGTGTGTGTTTACATGTGTATACGTATATCTGCATAATTACGGACAATTGTCTGTCTGTGTAAGGGTTTATCCAACTCCTCCTCCTTGATGCCTCGAATAATATTGACGAACCCTACAGACAAGTCCCTGGGGTCCTAGATTTTGCATGAAATGTTTTGGTTTGTAAACTCTGAAAAATATTTTATTCGCGAAATTATTATACTCACCATTCAATAGTTTGTTGTCTGTAACGGAGCCAACAGTGCCTGACCACATATACACCAGTCTATTCATACATATTTAGTTTATTTGAAAATTCCGAAAAATAAACAAAGAGTGACAGACCAAACGATTGTAGGCAGCCGCAAACGGCCTTACGCGAGTGTATATAATAATGTGTATGCATGTATCTATATGCGTACGTGTGTACCTCTGTGATTTCTAACACACTCTAGCATAATAATTTATGTGCTACGTTCTTGTTTTCGACTGTATTCTCTCTCTCTCTCTCTCTCTCTCTCTCTCTCTCTCTCTCTCTCTCGTGTAGTGTCGTGTTTATTCACTGTGTTTGTCACTGTACTCAGCATGATAATTTTTGCCTCGTGTATGCATCAAAGTACCCTTTGCTTTCATGTAACCTTCTGTTTGTCTTTTAGCGATAAAGTTCCCAGAGTGTTGGGGCTTGTACTGAATGGTAAACAAAAGATATATGTAAAATAAATGAAAATGCATAATGGTTTAAGGATATTCGTGAGTGGGTGGCGTAGAAAGTGAGTGGTTGATTGTAATGAATGTCGTGCGTCTGGGAGTCTAGTGTCCCCTTCTGTCTAGTATTGTATACAGGGTGGAATAACACTTCTCTTCCCTGCGCTGAGCGACTTCTTGTGTGGTGCGGAACGGCTCAGTTATCCTTTCCAGCGTCTATCCTGTATCATTAATTTTCTGCACCCCTGCCATACCCACACCAGCAGCCTGAGCCGTTCCCACAACACATAACGTACTGCCACGCAAGTTTCTAGTGGAGCGCTATTTACGGACCACCCTGTACTGCCGTGTGATTTCAGGGCTAGTACTGCCGTTGAAGCTGAATACAGATGTTGTGACGCCGATTGCTTACAACAAGGGTACTGCGTGGACATTTAGGATATCAAAGGAAGGTATGTACTGTACTGTAGTCTAGTCTGAGAGTATGGGTAGTAGTAGGAGTACTACTGGTTGAGAATGGGTGTTGCAATAGTAGCAGTTATAGTTGTAGTAAAAAAAGGTAGTAGTAGTAGTAGTAGCTGCCCTATGTTCATATGACTCACGAAACCTGTGACTGTAGGATGAAGTTCGCCTCCTTTAGCTCACCATCCTCCTTTTCAGTGGGAGTTGAACATTTGTATACCTGGGCAGAGAGGACACTTTGTTATAACGGTGCCACCACTTGAAGGCGCCCCTATCCAGCACCGAATGTGGGTTATGGGTGGTGAAGTAGAGAGAAGACCATTGGTGGAGTGGGGAGAAGACCATTGGTGGAATGGGGAGAAGGTCATTGTTGGAGTGGAGAGAAGGCCATTGGTGGAGTGGAGAGAAGGCCATTGGTGGAGTGGAGAGAAGGCCATTGGTGGAGTGGAGAGAAGGCCATTGGTGGAGTGGAGAGAAGGCCATGGAATGGAGAGAAGGCCATTGGTGGAGTGGAGAGAAGGCAATTGGTGGAGTGGTGAGAAGGTCATTGGAGGAGTGGAGAGAAGGCCATTGGTGGAGTGGAGAGATGGCCATTGTTGGAGTGGAGAGATGGCCATTGGTGGAGTGGAGAGAAGGCCATTGGTGGGGTGCGCACTGTGTGGACTTGTATCATAGCCAGTACAGGTGGTTGGGGATTACCTCCATCTTTTTAGGTGCCTGTGGAGGAGGGGTACACAGGGTGATCCATAAATAACGCTCCTCTTCCACTCCGCCCGGCCATTTCTAGTGTGTTCCGGGAACGGCTTAGTCGATGTTATCAATGTGTAACCTGGATCACTTATTCATTTCCTACTTCCACGGCCACAACCACGCTCACACTTGCCGACTGAGCCGTCTCCGCACCACAGATACTCCCACGTGAATGTTGCTAGTGAAGCGCTATGTACGGGTCACCCTGTGTGAGAGATGAAGTGGTATATGAGATCATTAAACAATCAAACTACAAGACTTAAGGGTGAATCCGCCGAGCTTGGACCAATGGACCATAATAATAGTCTTGCAGGGCAAGAGATCGCTACATCTCTCACCAGAAATACGCCACCCTGACGTGGGCTCGAACTGCCAACCTTATGGTTGTGAAGCGCAAGCGCTACCACTGAGTTATTCTGGCCCCTGAAAGACATAGGCTACATAGTTATGAATGTGTTCTATGTCAGGAAAATCGTATCGTTCTTTAATGAATGAAGGAAACTGTTGTTGGAAACGTAACACTGTTTTGTCGAATTTTGCTTCTTGAATATGACTGGCGTAGAAGATTATACAGGAGTTTGTTCAAGAGTCAGAAGTAGTTAGCAGAAGTTAGAGAGCTGTTTACCTTGCTAATGACCGATTTACTATCACTTTGTGTGTGTGTGTGTGTAGTCAGTAAAACTCTTGTGCACTGACATGATGGTGATATGTAGTTATTTCATACTGCTTTTGCCATTTTATGTTTATTAATTATATTCTGTTAATTACATTTTGGCCTTCAGCGACATCGTTCCCCACAGTGTTGGAGCTCGTACTGAATAATTAATAAAGAGAAGAAGAAGAGGATAAAGTAGAAGATGTATTGAGGAGTATATAACCTATGGGGAAGCATCAGCAAGAGGAAACTGCAAAAAAACTACATAAAACGAGAGGTGATAAAGACGAAAGGAAATTCAGTTTCCCAAATAGGACAATTGTTCAGTGGAATGCACTACCGAATGAGACTGTGTGCCATAACATTTCATAAAGTTAAGGATATCTGTGATAAAAGTGATTTAATACACGGGACAGTACGAGCTTGACTCATTCCTGTTAAGATACAACTAGGTAAGAACACACACACACACACACACACACACACACACACACACACACACACACACACACACACGAGGGCGCGCGCTCAAATACACAACACACAGAACACGAATACTGTGTGTGTGTGTGTGTGTGTGTGTGTGTGTGTGTGTGTGTGTGTGTGTGTGTGTGTGTTCTTGTGTGTGTTTCCTGTGTGTGTGTGTGTGTGTGTGTGTGTGTGTGTGTGTGTGTGTGTGTGTGTGTGTGTGTGTGTGTGTGTGTGTGTGTGTGTGTGTGTGTGTGTGTGTGTGTGTGTGTGTGTGTGTGTGTGTGTGTGTGTGTGTGTGTGTGTGTGTTCTTACCTAATTGTTCTTACCTACAGTAATTATATCTTTACAGGAATGAGTCAAGCTCGTACTGTCCCGTGTCTTAACCCATATTTATCATACATATCCTTAATATTGCGAATTGTTTTGGCACATACTATTTCATTCGGTAGTGCATTCCACTGATCAATTGCTCTATTTGGGAATCTAAATTTCCTTACGTCTTTATTGCCTCTCTTTTCATGGAGTTTTTTTTCAGTGTACTCTTGCTGATACTTCCCCATAGGTTATATATTCATTTATGTCTATTTTCTACTTCCCTGATATGCATTTATATAGCATAATCATGTCTCCTCGTTTCCTTCTCTCCCGTAGTGTTGGCAGATTCAGTTTTTCTAGTCCTTCTTCGTAGCATAGATCCCTTAAGCTTGGTACCCATCTTGAAGCGGCCCTTTGAATTTTTTCAATCTTATCTATGTGTTTTTTGAGATGAGGATTCCAGACTACGTCAACAATGGTCTGATGAATGATGTTATTATCTTTCTCAGCATGTTTTTATTTATGTACAGTATGTGAATGCTATTCTCATATATTTGCAAACAGTGTATACATGTTCCATACTGTGTCACTGATGTGGTCAGCCGGAGATAGTCTGTTATTGATACACACCTAGGTCTTTCTCTCTTTCTGATATGTGTAGGGTTTTACTTCCTAACTTATAATCCCAGTCTGGTCTTTTCCCACTGTTGCCAATCTTGATTACATGACACTTGTCCACTTTGAATTCCATTTGCCATGTATTACTCCATTCATGAAGTTTATTCAATTCTTCGTGTGGTTCTCTACAAGAGTCTGTGTTAGTAATTCTCCTTTGTATTTGTGCATCATCAGCAAACATATTTAGATAGTTTTCATTTCCAATGTTATTATCTATGTCATTTATATATAATAAGAACATAATTGGTGCCAGCACTGAGCCCTGTGGAACTGTGCTAGTCACTTCCCTCCATGATGAGTAATTTCCCCTTAGTGCTGTCTCATTCCCCTTTTTCTGAGAAAATCTGGCATCCAACAGTACAGTTTGCCTCGGATTCCTCCTTGATGGTACAGTTTCCTTAAAAGTGACAGAAAAATATTTACATAGTCTTTTCTCTGGAATACTCTATGATCTAAGTTTATTTTATTTTATTTATTTTTAAAAGAACAACTGAATTTAATTTAGATATCTCTGTGTTCTAGAAAAATGTAGTATTACCTGTCTATCTACTGTATGTATCTACTTTTTACTACTTAGTACTTTCAAGGTACTGTACATCAGTCAAACCTCACAACTGATGGGCACAGATTGGTTAAAGCACAACATACATGAGCTATCTTGTCAATTGTTGTCATGTTGTTATTAGCATTCATTTGATACTGTATTGGGATGCTTCCTTTCAGTATTTGATACTTTTGACGTACCGAACCAATCACCCGTTCAACATGAATTCGTACATTAGCAATTTTCCTGGTCGTTATCACATCATCCATACTCAGTTGGCTCCTTCCCTTCATGTATGCAGGAACAATAAGTTCGCCTGCATAGCAGCAACAGATTCACCAATATCAAATCCTCTGTCAGCCATGTATGAGTCACCAGGTATGATATTGTCAAGTATTCCACAATGTTCAGTGATATACTTATCACTGGTTCTTCCACCCCATGCCTTTGATATAAATGAAACACGACCTTGGGGAGATACACCAATTAGAAACTTAACAGTAGTATGGTGCTTATAGGATGACCAGGTTTTTGCCTGTGCTAACAGATTTGTGGGTCGATCCAAGAAAATTTCAAAACAATCAAGAATAACTGTTATCTTGTCACCATAGTGTTCCCTGAAACAAACAGGCATTGTCAGTCTCAGTTCATCCCTAGTTGGCCATCTTACAAGCCATCCTAGCCTAATATAGAGAACATCCAAAACTTTCTGAAATACTTCAGAACAAGTAGCAGGGGAAACAGCAAACCTGTCAGCTACGTCTTGGAATGGGTAATCATGTCGCAGCGTCATCAGTGCCAGCAACATCTGCTGAAAAGGTGTTAGGGAACTTTGTGAAGTTACAGATAAATGACTGCTGACAAAATCAAATACTAGCATTAGATCAGAGTAACGATTAAGTCCTGTGTAAAATTTAACTTTTATATCATTGTCTTTAAAGAAGCCTTCATTAAATATCTTTGCATTTAGCTTCTCCTGTAAGGTTACTTTCTCTGCAACAAGTTTATTAAGCTGGTCTTGCAGAATTGCTATCACATCAAAAGAAAGCTCAGTTTGGGATGTAGCATTGCACTGGCTAACAGTACCGGTACTCAAAACATTATGATGAACAGGACTATTGGTAGTTTTGACATCAGGATGGATGGCTGCACCAGCATCTTCGACATTAGTACGGACATCTTTATTATCAAGATTGTCAGAATGGATGGTTGTACCAGTACCTGCCACAAAAGTAAGTTCCCTCATGACATCAGGTTGGTTAGTCGTACTCATTGCATCAGACTGGTCCATCGTACCAGCACCCGAGATATCACAACCGATTTCTGTACCAGCACTGGAGACACCAGGCTGGGCCATCATACCAGCACCCAAGATGTCAGAATGGATTTTTGTACCAGCACTGGAGACACCAGGCTGGTCCATCATACCAACACCTGAGACCTCTGCAGGGGTATCAGCACCAGCACCCGAGATGTCAGGACAAGCAGCTACACCAGCAGTCATGACACGAGGATGGACTGTTGTAGTGGTACCCAGAACATCAGGACGGGAAGGAGCACCTGTAATAATTACGATTTTATAATGCCCTGATGAGTTTGACAATCAATATTGAGGAAGATTTTTTTTTTTCTTACCAAGGATGAAGTATTGAACTTGACAATCAATACTGAGGATGAAGCCCCGCTGATCATAGTTTCTCAAGTTAAAATGGTGCAGGAGCTACTGTATTTATGTTGCCAAAGTTTTATATGGCTAGGGGCTTCCCTTGACAGTGACTGGTTTCTCTTTGCACAAGATTATTAGAACTACTGTATTTCAAGTGTGTTACCTGTTGGTGTCTGCAAGAGGAGTAGACCCTTGGCTGCATCAAGAGCTGGTCCACGTTTTTGCCATTTGGCAGATCGTAAACAGCGGTCCAGTGATTTAAAAGCACTGCATTCATGTGATTGAAACTTGGAATGCCCCAGGTTCAAAACAGGTGCCCAATCAGGGTTGTTCGTGTCATACAAATCTGCCGGAGCTCCTGAGAATGAGAGAAACGGAGAGATTAATAATAATAATGGCCTATGGCAAAATATATTTCAGGGAATAAAGGACAAAAAAGGAATGAGGGAAATACTTTGTGGGACAGGCATGTAACCAACAGATTTAACACTGGTGAATATAGTGGCAGAGTATTACCGGTAACAGTAACTTGTGTAATGTTATCTCTCTCTCTCTCTCTCTCTCTCTCTCTCTATCTGTATCTATATCTATCTATCTATCTATCTATATATATATGGCCAACGGCCATACCACGTTGAGTACACCGCTTCCCGTCCGATCAGCGAAGTTAAGCAACGTTGGGTCTGGTTAGTACCTGGATGGGTGACCGCCTGGGAACACCAGATGCTGTTGGCATCCCTACGTGTCAAGTGGGGTTGGTGGAGGATTAGTGCCCCTTCCTGTAAAACAATTAACTCTAAGCCCTTGGCCACCCCGTTTGGGATACATGGCGTCTGGCAATGAATGAATGAATATATATATATATACACTATATATACAGAATATATATATATGTATCTACAGTATATATATATATATATATATATATACTGAATATATATATATATATATATATAATGTTGGGTATTTTCTCCCAAATTACTCCCCTCATTTTTCCTCAGAGGATTTAATTTCTTTGTTATATATTATTTCATTTTTTTTTGGTGAAGTTTTAAAATTATGTTGGAAAGTTTTCCTAAAACTTTTCCACTCTCAGGCCTACATGTGAAGTTCTGTTAATTTACCCACTTAAGCCAGGAAAAATTATTTAAACACCAATAGCCTAGGCCATATTATGCCTAGGCCTAACCTATTTTTCAGCAACATTAACCTAGTATTTCATGGGCTATGGCTATAAGGTTAGGTCAGTGGTCTTCAAACTGTGGGCTATGGGTTGGTTCTCAGGTGGGCCACAGATACCTGCCAGGGTACAATGACAAAATAAGTAAATAAATAAGAAATAAAAATATAAAGCTATATTGAATGTACTTTTTCATTTTTAAATTTTCTCTTCTGCTGATTATAGATACGAAGCAACTACAGCCATCACATTAGCTGCCTCACCTCGTTAGTAGTTACATGGTACGGCAGAGTAGTTTTGTTTTCATTTGTCTGTTGGCCGTAAGACTATATTTTAAGTTTACAGTACAGCACACAGGATTTATTTACAGTGATTACAGTACAATGGTTAATTTCTTGAATAAAAACGTAACCGGGGGAATAAACTGAAAATAAACCGAAAGCTTTTATTTAATGTATGAATGTATTACAATCCTGTTAAATCTGAATGAGAGTGGGCCATGATTATTTGGGAATGCCAGAAGAGGACCATGGTCTCAAAAAGGTTCAAGACCAATGGGTTAGGTGATGAAGTTATTTGAGAAATAAAGTATGGTAATCTAGGCTAGGCTAGGATAAGGTTCCTCTTCCACACGTTTACTGTTAAAGGTCACAATAACACGGGAACAATAAGAAAGTAGTTTATTATTCTTACCTGTGATGAAATGTTATGCAGACCCTCCAGTGATCAGGATCGGAAGTAATTTCTCTAGAAATTCTTCCCAACCATACTCGTCTCCTTTCTAACTGCAGACTCGTTCGTTTGTTCACTCGGGTTGGTGCTTTTGGTATCCCATAAAATTATATTGTTGGGTTCTTACTCAACCTGTTTGTACACCCTATTACACAACCGTACTGTGGCATAGTTATATTTCAACCCAGATACGAGTATTGTAGCACAGTTCACTCCTGTTTACCAATCTCGATTCTGGCGCCTTCTGACTCCGTAGTGACAAACGTCCCAACTCGCTCAAATAATGGTCCAGATCCTCCAGTCAGAGCAGTTTTTAGGTCAATACATAGATATACTTTGTTTGATTCTTTGCTTATAAGTAACCAGAAGTCTTAATATTACGACTGGTCGCTTGTTATTGATGTTAAATACCCAAGTAGGAGTTTAATTTGAAGGCTACATAATCGCTCCTGTGTGTCACCTTTTGTCTAAGCTTCATTTACCTTATTATTTGCAATGGTAGGCTTATTATTTGTTACATTTCCACAACAAGGAATTCAATGGAAGTGTAATCTAGTTCCATTTTACGATACAGATGCCAAGCTACCGCGATAAGTCTACCTATCGAGGAAATGCTAAACAGTCTCAGATGGCTGTCTGAGTCCCACGTCTTGGTAAGGGAGGCGCGCTGATGACGTTTTACTGACGTCACAGCATTGAGTGACGTCAGCTGAAAAAGGTCCATTGTCCTCGTTGTTATTATTATTATTATTATTGTTGTTGTTGTTTTTGACATTATTTTTATTAATATCATTATGATGATGATGATAATGATATCATTACTTTCGTTATTGTTGTTGTTATTATTATTCATCCATACATCCATCATCCAATCCTATGTTGCCCTATGAGCAGTGTTGGAGTCCTGGGCTAGAGAGTCCTGACATATCGTATTATTATTATTATTAGTGTGATGATGATGATGATGATGATTCCTTGCTATCTTATTCTATTTTTATTTTTATTGTTGTTATTACTACCACAACAACAACAACAACAACAACAACAACTACTACTACTACTACTACTGCTATTATTATTATTATTATTATTATTATTTATTACTTGTAGTCTGAGTCTTCCACGCAATAGCAACTCCACCTACTTGTGACCTTCATTCGCTCCTCCTCCTTCTCCCACACACCAGAATTCTCACTTATCACTTAATTTTTCATCCAAACCTCACTCTCTCGCAGATATACTCTTCTTATTAATAATTCCCGACACATTAGCACATCTGACGCTGCCAATTACTCCTGTAATTGGCTGAATGGTAAGATAAGGCTGGTGAATTTAGGAACGTATTTCTTAAGGTAATGAAGTTAATAAGCATCTGCTGGCGTGGAGTGAATCATTTGCCTAAGGTATGCGTGTGGGAGGGAGAGCACATGTATAAATATACGGAGCAGAAGCCTGCAAGCTGGTGTTAGGTGCGGCCACACTTGTCCGAGACATGTGATCGGCAAGACGAAGCGATGCACCGGGTTAGAGCCGCTGCAGTATCTGAGGCTAACGTTGGACTGACCCCTGAGCCTCGTTTCCTCATGTCGATCACATGTTTGGAGCAAGTGTTGGCGCACACTTAAACACGCTTGGATATACATTAGACACTAGCAAAACATTAATGCGCGCGCGCGCACACACACACACACACACACACACACACACACAGAAGCCTTAGTCAGTCCACTGCAGGGCGAACACCTCCCTCATCTTCTTCCATCCCGTCCTACAGTATTAGCTATTAGCAAGTCCATCGAATACCAGCGAATTTCCACATTTCATATCACCATGTTGCTCCTTGTCTGGCTCCTCCTCTCACACATGTCGGGCCTGCCTCTCCGTTGCCCTGGCTGTCCGTCTGTTTTGTGCCGTGCCAGGGACTTGACCTGTCCGTATATCTACTTTATCCCCTTATCCCGGAGACTATCTTTTCATGTCTAAAAGTTATGTTAGATACCTTGTTAATATCTGTGATATGGTCAACTGTCGCGTAGCTACGAGGCAGTCCAGTTTGTTCACTCTACTGGTCTGCGTCTATGGCAGAGCTGATTCATATATTTTCTTAAGGTTTACTCTAAATGTCTCGTTAAAAGTCTTTATCTTTCGTTCATTGCAGTCACCTGTATCCTTAATAAGATCCTTGGTGCGATCGCCTTCACCTACTGCTTTATCCATATCATTCCTGCTAAGACTCTGTTTACTTTAGTTGGATTGCTGGGAATTACTGTGTCCACTATTTCCATATCATGGATTGGTTTCTCAGTCATAATGTTACTCCTGTAAAGTTTGTAATAGAAATAATTCTATTCAGATCACTTTCGATTTTTTTTTTCCTCCAGTAGTATCTTTCAGAGGAGACATTCAGTTTCTTCCCGTGCCAAGCATCCATCTGGTTCCTTTCGAATGTCAAAATTCCCTGAATTTTCTTCAACCCTGCTGGTGTTGTACTTTCGGGCATCTTCATTTCTTTTTAATAATTTTTTTGGTGTGTTGCTGTTGCGGGAGCAACTTTCCTGTACAAATTCCTGTGAACTATCGAAAGTTTGCACTCCCTCTTTAGAAGAAATGCTCAATAATACCAGTGATGTGCGTTGTGTGGTGTGAAAAGAGAGGGAAAGGAGCGAGGAAGAGGATGGAGAAAGAAGAGAAATATGGTGAAAAGGAGAGGGAATGGAGACATGAATAAATGGGAGAAGAAAGAGGGACTCTAGAATGAAGGTGGAGATAACAGATTTTCTTCTATAGGTAATGAATGAAGGAAAAACAAAGGAAAAAATTAAGTCTATGTGCCTAAAGGCATCCTCCATTCGTAAAATGTTTATAACAATTGGATTTAAATAAAAGTGGATTAAATGTTTGTGGGAAACAACTCCCAGGAAGTGAATTCCAGAGAGTAGTAGTTCTGGGGATAATGAATTTTGATAAGCAGAGGTTCTGCATTGCGGGGAAGAGAGTGTGAGTTCATGGGCTCTCCCAGCTGCCCGAGTAATTCGGGAGAAAATGTGAAGGTGAGGCACAATTGAAGCCAATTCGTCAGAGCACTTCCTGTAAAAATATCTATAAAATAATGCTAAAGAAGCAACATCTCTACGTACTAATAATGGAGGAAGGTCCTGCATAATGGCAGGATTATTGATTAATCTAATGGCTCTATTTTGAATTTTGTCCAACTACCTCAATGCAGCCGCTCCACATCCACTCCACAGTGGTGAACAGCATTCGATCTGAGATGAGGGGAGAAGGAAAGAGAATGACGGGAAGGAAGGGGAGTAGATGAATAAATTAAAGAAAGATGAAGATTAATGGAATGAATTTGTGGAGGGGAGAGGATAGAGATAAAGGGAGAGGAGATGTGAGAGTTAGAACTGAGGCGAAACATAAAGAAGGAAGAGTAGAAGATGGAAAAAAGGAAAAGGGTGATTGGAAGGTAGAGAGGAGATAAGAAGAGGAAAGTAAGAAGAGAGGGGAAGCTTGTGATGTTGAGGAAGCTGGTACTGTGTGTTGTTAACCCACTCAGTACGATGACGTGATTATTATTTCATTCTTGCTCTACCAGACAACCAAATAGTCTTCAAAAGTAATGGTTGTACGTAAGATAAAAATGATTGTGTGGAGTGCTACATACTGCTATATTAGGTATGGTGTGATATGGTGATTGTGATGTGGTGTTGTGATATGGTGTTCTTGGCCACTACACACACACACACACACACACACACACACACACACACACACACATTATATATATATATATATATATATATATATATATATATATATATATATATATATATATATATATATATATATATATATATATATATATTGTTACGGAACAGAGAAAGATAATGTACACTTTAAGTGAGAATACTAAAAATCACTACTGTCCCGTAAAGTTCCAGGTTCAAAACAAAAGAGTTAGGTAAAATTACAAGTTAAAGTTTAATGCTCAAACTAACAACAAAACATTCAGGACTCATGAGGATAATGTAATGGCAAAAAAACAGGTTAAATATATGGTTAACTGCAATAGCCTCTATTAACACGAAATTAGCAAGAGTAAATTTATCTAAGTCAGCCCTGATAAAATAAAAATACACAAGGTAATGCTCAGTTAATGCAAGATAAATAATTACAGATACAAAATATTATTTAAAATGACTGATATAAAACCCCACATCAATCACAAAGACCTCACTAGGCCTAAGAATCAACCTTATGCTACACAGTACAAGAAAAAATGCAATAACAGTTATACTCAAATTACACACAGCTGCTAGATGTTTGGAGATTTCTTGAGCACTCACAATAATAATATCTGTACAGGGGAGGACAGAGATGTGAACAAAATGAGGAGCAGATCTAAGTGGCCATGATGCAGAGACTGAGCTCATTATATAGGGGCCGGCAGAGCTTGATACAACTTGTAAGAAGGACGCGCAAATGAAGCCATGGGGACAAAAAGCTGAAAATCCCGCTCTGAATAACAGAGAGAACGACTTACTCTACTATAACGGTAGAAGGGGGGGACTGAGGCAGAACACGCTCGTGATCAAACATGCAGCAACTGTGCGTTAAAATTACACAAAGGATGATGAAATCATAGGCTATGTAACACCTCCCCACAAAGAAAAAGAAATTTACAAAGGAAATTTCTTATTACTCTAAAACAATCTGTCTAAAGTCTAGATAAGCAATCTGCAATAACATTTTCTTTCCCCTTGACATGTTGTATGTCTAATGAATACTCCTGAAGAAGTAGACTCCATCTTGTCAATCTCTGATTTTTATCTTTAAACTTACTAAGGAATTTCAGTGGGTTATGATCGGTATAAATGACTATGGGGTCAAAACCAGAACACAAATAAAATGAAAAATGCTGTAAACCCAAAATCAAGGCCAAAAGCTCTTTCTCAATAGTTGAGTAGTTCTTTTGAGGTGGAGTGAACTTCTTACTGTAATAAGATACAGGATGTTCAATACCCTGATCATCCTCTTGCAGCAAAACAGCCCCAGCTCCTGTATCACTTGCATCAACAGCCATCTTAAAAGGCTTAGCAAAATTTGGAGTAGCGAGCACTGGCTGACTTAATAGAATAGCTTTAAGTTTGTTGAAAGAGGATTCACAGTTATCAGTCCAGACAAATTTAACTCCCTTTTTCAGTAGGTCTGTAAGTGGTGATACAAGAATAGAAAAGTTAAGAACAAATCTCCTGTAATAACCTACCATTCCCAAAAATCTTTGTAGCTCCTTCCTACTTTTAGGTCTGGGAAGATCACTTATAACCTGAACCTTAGCTCCTGGTGGTGCAACATGTCCATCACCAATTACATACCCAAGGTACTGAACTTTAGCTTGACCAAACTCACACTTTGATAAATTAGCTACAAGATTAGCATGAACCAAACGCTCAAGAAATTTACTGACATGGCATAGGTGATCTTTCCAGTTGTCACTGAAGATTAATACATCATCAATATAAACAACACACCCTGCCAAACCCTCTGTTACAACATTCATGAGCTTCTGAAATGTGGCTGGTGCATTCTTCATACCATATGGCATTACTGAACATGCAAAAGTCTTTCCTAGTGTTACAAAACATGAGATCTCCCTAGCACGTTCAGTCATAGGTACTTGCCAGTATCCCTTTAACAAATCAAACTTACTTATGAACCTAGCCTTTCCGTTCTTGTCTATGCAATCTTCCACACGAGGGAGAGGGTAAGTGTCTGTTTTGGTTATCTGATTAACACGTCTGTAGTCAATGCAAAGCCGCTGTGACCCACCTGGCTTAGGGACTAGAGTGACAGGAGAACTCCACTCGCTCTGACAGGGCTCAATCATCTTGTGGTCCAACAGGTAGCCAAGCTCCTTCTGGATGAGAGGAACTTTCACTGGGTTCACACGGTAAGGAGGCAATTTAATTGGCTTTGCGTCTCCAACATCGACATCATGCATCAACACAGTGGTTCTTCCTGGAGTGGCACGGAACACTTGCGGGTACTCCTGCAGTAATGCCGAAAACTCCTGCCTTTCCTTGGGAGGTAGATGAGAAAGCTTAGTCTGGAGATCATTCATGATATCAGGATTCTTCCCCAAACTATCACTCAGGCTCATACTGCATGGGAGAGCTTCACTTGCAGACTCGGGTGGAACAGCTACAGTGCAGACTGGATTATTTTCGTCCCGCCTGTGATATAACTTTAGCATGTTGATGTGACATAGTTGCTTGCTCTTTCTACGATCTGGTGTGGCGATGACATAGTTGACATCACTGAGTTTCTTCTCCACGAAATAAGGGCCACTAAACTTGGCTTGAAGAGGTTGCCCATGAACTGGTAGCAGAATCAAAACCTGATCTCCTGGCTGAAAGTGGCGTAACCTGGACTTCTTATCATACCAAGTCTTCATCTTCTCCTGAGCAGCTCCTAAATTCTCTCTCGCCAGCTGTAAAGCAGTGGACAGCCGTTCTTTGAACTTCATCACATACTCCAGCAGGTTGACGTCATCTTCCTCCGACAGCCAGCATTCCTTGAGTAACTTAAGGGGTCCTCTTACTTCATGGCCAAACAGTAGTTCAAAAGGTGAGAAGCCCAGTGATTCATTTGGAGATTCTCTTGCAGCAAACACAACGAATGGAAGACCTTTATCCCAGTCTTTCTGATGTTCCAAACAGTATTTCTTGAGCATCGATTTGAGTGTTTGATGATATCTCTCAAACGCTCCTTGGGTCTGGGGATGGTAGCTGAAGACGTGATCTGGGTGATGCCCAACTCTTTCAGAGACTGCTTGAAAACATTTGACATGAAGTTACTTCCCCGGTCTGACTGTACCTCCTTGGGCAGACCAAACTTTGTGAAGAACCCTAGCATTTCCTTAACCACGTTCTTTGCTGAGATGTTTCTAAGTGGAATGGCTTCAGGATAACGAGTAGCCATATCAATCATGGTCAACACATAAGAAAATCCTGAAGAAGTCTTAGGAAGAGGGCCCACAATATCCACCAACACACGGGTGAAAGGCGCCTCAAAAGGAGGAATGGGAACTAGAGGTGCAACCTTTTCGGTCTGATTACACTTCCCCACAACTTGACAGGTGTGACAAGATTTACAATACCAGGAAACATCCCTGAAGATACCTGGCCAGTAGAAGTGTTTCAAAATACGTGCCACAGTCTTCCTCACTCCAAGGTGTCCTGCCAAACTGGTATCATGAGCCACTCTAATGATATCCTGCCTACAAACACGAGGGATGACAACTTGATGTACAACCTCCCATTCACAGTCGGCTGATGCTGTTGGGGGTCTCCACTTCCTCATAAGTACTCCTGACTTTACATAATAACAAGTAGAAGCACCGGCTGACTCTTCTTCACTGTAAGCAGAGTTAGCTAGACCTTTCAACTCAGGGTCAGCAACCTGCAACTCAACCAACTCTTGACGAGACAAATTATCAACACTACGGGGTACTGCCTCATCTGGTGAGTGGTCCAAATTAGCAAGAAAAGTGTCAGCTAGGATAACATCATCATCATCATTATCCTCTAAATCACCAGTAACTTTAGACTTAGCCCTAGTGACAGCACATGCAGGGAACACATCAGGGACATCACAATCCTGGGCCGCAGCCACTGGCTCACTAGACAACTGAGGAGCTGGACACACTTGACTTCCACCAATATCATTTCCAAGTAAGAAAGTTACACCTGACATTGGGAGTGTCTCAACCAACCCAACCATAACGGAACCATTAACAAAACCAGACTCTAAATTCACTCTGCACAGAGGGACAGAGAAGTAATTATTCCCTACACCTTGTAAGATTACAGTTTCATCAGAGGAATTAACATTAGAGCCTAGAACACTGGTCAGCATAAGGGATTGGCAAGCACCTGTATCACGATATATTTTAACTGATTTCCTGTCATTACTGTCCAGAGGACTGACAAAACCATCAGACAGGAAATTAGCACATGAACTCTTGAGAGTGTCACCCACGTTACTGCTCAAAAGAGGAGCTCCATCATGAGAATTTAAGTTACCCCTCAAAGCTGGTTCAGTTAACTCAGTTAAAGAATTCTGGGAACTCTCAAGAGTGGACACTAGACCAATTGACTGAATATTTAAAGACTCCTTTATGTTCACATCACGCTGTCTCCTGAAACATCTCTCCGTAGTATGACCAAGCTTACTACAATAAGTACATTTACTTTTCTGAAATCTAGAGGTGAAGCTGGTATTTACTTCCTGAGAAACATCATCTTTATTCTCGTTCCTGTTACCTGTACTCTGAGTAGAGGCAACGTACTTACTCTCAGCTTTCCCTTTTTCTCTAGAATATCTCTTGTGAGTGAGAACATACTCATCAGCTAAAACTGCAGCATCAGACAAATTATCTATTCTTTTCTCATCAAGATATAGGCTTACATCTTTATAAATACACCTTTTGAAGTCCTCCAGCAAAATCATCTGCTTAAATTTGTCAAAATCAGAATCCACATTCTTAGAATTTAACCACTGCTCTAACAGATCTTCTTTGATTTTTGCATACTCAACATGGGATTGCTTATCTTGCTTGTAAGTTGTCCTAAATTTTACTCTATAGGCTTCAGGAACAAGCTCATAGGCCTTAAGAATCAAGCTCTTAACTACATCATAATTATCAGATTGATCCTGAGGCAAAGATGCATAAGTTACTTGAGCTTTACCGGTGAGAACAGTTTGAAGGAGTACTGGCCAATTCTGTTTGGGCCAATTAAAACCTGTAGCTACCCTCTCAAACAACTGAAAATACTTTGTTAAATCAGATTCATTAAAAGGAGGGACAAGTTTAACATTTTTAGCCACATCAAAATCATCAGAGCTAGATGATCCAGTTCCACCTTGTTTCATGCGATACTCATGGTCTGCCTGAATCCTAGCAATTTCAACTTGTGCCTCAGCCTCCTTAGAACGGGCCTCCGCCTCCTTAGCACGAGACTCCGCCTCCTTAGCCTGAGCTTCCTGCAAGGCTAGCTGTAACTTAGCTAATTCAATCTGCGTTTGCTCATTTGGAGGAGTTACATTAAACAAGCTTTCATTAATCATGTTAACAATTTGATCTTTAGAATGATGAGAGCGAACAGCAATTCCCAATTGTTGAGCAACAAGCTTAAGTTCATTCTTTGTTCTGTTTTCTATATCACACACTGTTTGCACATTTGACAAAAAATCTTTGGCTTCATCAAGTGTAGTAATAGTAGACATAATCAATAAGTAACAGTCACAAAATATCAAGCAATATCCTTATGATAATATCCTGAATATCCTGGCGAGGTCGCCAAATTTATGTTACGGAACAGAGAAAGATAATGTACACTTTAAGTGAGAATACTAAAAATCACTACTGTCCCGTAAAGTTCCAGGTTCAAAACAAAAGAGTTAGGTAAAATTACAAGTTAAAGTTTAATGCTCAAACTAACAACAAAACATTCAGGACTCATGAGGATAATGTAATGGCAAAAAACAGGTTAAATATATGGTTAACTGCAATAGCCTCTATTAACACGAAATTAGCAAGAGTAAATTTATCTAAGTCAGCCCTGATAAAATAAAAATACACAAGGTAATGCTCAGTTAATGCAAGATAAATAATTACAGATACAAAATATTATTTAAAATGACTGATATAAAACCCCACATCAATCACAAAGACCTCACTAGGCCTAAGAATCAACCTTATGCTACACAGTACAAGAAAAAATGCAATAACAGTTATACTCAAATTACACACAGCTGCTAGATGTTTGGAGATTTCTTGAGCACTCACAATAATAATATCTGTACAGGGGAGGACAGAGATGTGAACAAAATGAGGAGCAGATCTAAGTGGCCATGATGCAGAGACTGAGCTCATTATATAGGGGCCGGCAGAGCTTGATACAACTTGTAAGAAGGACGCGCAAATGAAGCCATGGGGACAAAAAGCTGAAAATCCCGCTCTGAATAACAGAGAGAACGACTTACTCTACTATAACGGTAGAAGGGGGGGACTGAGGCAGAACACGCTCGTGATCAAACATGCAGCAACTGTGCGTTAAAATTACACAAAGGATGATGAAATCATAGGCTATGTAACAATATATATATAAATATATCCACTTTGATCGATTCCAGTGACATCTCTCCATCTTCTTACCCCTCTGACATCCTGATGCCTGTCATTAAAATTTCTTCAGGGATTGTATTTTCTGCGCTCACTGGTCTCAACACCAAAAAAGCATATGGACCTGATGGGGTACCTCCTGTTGCTCTCAGAAACTGTGTCTGTGCTGGCACCCTGTCTAGGTTAACTCTTTTGCTTATGTCTGTCAACTTGTGCCTTACCTTCTTGCTGGAAGTTTGCTTCCATTAACCTCTTCCTAAAAAGGGTGGTCGTTTCTAACCTTCTCAGTATTGCCCAACTGCTTCAGTATCTTGTATTTGTAAAGTCTTTGAAAGTATGTTTAACTAGATGGTTCTGAAGCATTGTCCTCTTGTGAATTTTTTTCTGCTAGGGATGCTCCACTGGTGATGTACACCTTTCCTTATAATTTTGGGCCATTCTACTTTTGGGACTGTTTCGAAACCTTTGTCATTGCACGTGTCGTAGCCAAGGCTATCGACCGAGTTTAGCAAAAATTGATGATTTCTAAAGTATACTATTATGGTTTCTTCCGTGTTTGTGCCTTCATCTCAAGTTTCCTTTGTCGCCGTTCTGTAGCTGCTATTGTAGACTCCCTTTATTCGTCTTCTAAAACTATCGATAATGGTGTTCCTCAGTACTCTGCCCTGTCACCAGCTCTCTCCCTTCTGTTCATCAGAGATTTCTCTGAACTGCATATTTATCCCCGTCCAGTCTCACTCAGATGACTTCTTCCTTCACATTCCTCAATAATTGTTTCGGTGTCTGTTTCTTCAGTTCTTTAAGTAATCGTGTGATGAAGCTGTGGCTCACTGCTGTCTGACTTGACTATCTTTTTTGATTGGTTTTATATATATATATATATATATATATATATATATATATATATATATATATATATATACACCTACCAGAAATTCAGTATCTACACCTACCGTTCCGTTAAAATCTTCCACGGGAGTATCCTTTAATATTTAAATATCCACAGCTCAATCAGTCATTGTCTCTTAATATCCTTGGGTTTTCTTTTGCTATGAATCTTGAAAAGGTCATACTACCACCCGTGCAAAATCTCCCCCCAAGAAATTAATTGTACTGAACCGACTCCGTGTTTTCGTTACACTACACAGCGGTTGACTTTGTATAGAGGTCTTATTCGCCCGTGTATGGAGTACATCTAGCATGTTTGGGTTGGAGTCGTTCCCCACATACAGTTCTTGTAAACAGGATGGAGTCAAAGGCTTATCGTCTATTAACATCCCCTCTCACTGACTTCCATGAACCTATGTCACTTCTCTTCAGTGTTGTATCTCTATCTCTGCACTGTCGCTTTTTCAGCATTTCTGGCACACTTTCACCCCTTCTCTGTCCAGCTGTCTAATGTAAGAGTTAATCGATTCTCTCAGTCATTCATGTATGCAGCAGGTCTGCTCCGGAACTGCCTTTTTCACCCTGTATTTTTCTTTGTCTGTGGCCCCAGTCACATCTCAGAATAAGCGGATCTTTGTATTGTTGTGCTTTGCTTTCCTTGTAGAGAAGAACTTTTTGGGTTTTTAGTCTTTGGTTGTTTCTTTCTTGGATGAAATATTGTGATTTTCGATTGCTTGTACCTTCTACTTTCGTCTGATCCATTTTAAAGAAGGGTTCTTTTTTTCTCGTTCCACGGGACATCTGTCAATATTTTTCCATGTCTTTCCGAACACTCCTACGTTTGCTGTACAACGACTTCGTTCGCCTCAGTGTGGTAAACCCGCAGCAGCCGACACTGATGATATTATATGTGGCCAGGTAGTGTCGTCATTGTCAGTTGCTGGGGACTCACCACATTGACTTTTAGTCCTCGAAGAGAAAAACAGGAGAGACAACCGGACTCTTCATGCCGACAGCTCACCTCAAGGTTTCGTTTCCAAAGGCCCCTAGATTGTAAAAATTCCCATATTCTTGACACCTCTTGCTCCGGATCACCGCTGACTACGCCAAACTCATCTGCTCATCGCTGCAGAAGATTAAGGACCATAGTTTGGCGGAACTCGTCATTGTCGTTTAGAAAGATGCTGGTGCTTGTGAGGGACCCCTTCACGTGGTGGCATCGACATAGTCGGGCAACTTCGCTATCCGCTTATACGAACGTCTCTTAACTCCTACCCTCTCCAATGAAAAGAACCTGGTACACTTGAAGGTGATAACTACTAGAGAACGATTCGAGTTGGTGCCTCGTATGTCCAGTTCAGGCACTTAGCGTTAGGGGAACACTTTTCATCTGACCCCTAGTAAAGAAACTTCACAGTGTGGTTGCACCTGATTAGTATAGTTCCTTTGATGACTAGAATGCACAGGTTTCAGCACCAAGACAAAGCAGTGTTCCCTCGAAGAACTACCATTAACCTGCCCCGACCCGTAGACGTGAATTCACGTCCTCACATGATGTGCACTCATATCCCGGAGACATAAATTAACGCGGCAATATTGCAAGGTGCATAATTTTCACAATTTTCAAATTTCGCGCCTGATTTTTGGTTCGCCCGCCTACGCAAGCCTCACCTACTCGCCGCCAGGCGGGCAAGCTCCTAGACCCAGCGTGACCCCGCCTGCCCCTTGTCTCGTCCACTCACCTCTCAGCAGTCACCAAGGTCAGACATGGCGCGTCGTGGTCTGTCAGAGGAGGAGATACAAGCCGCCCTGGATGCCTTTACAGGCGACAGTGATTCCCCACTGGACGATGACACCCTTGACAAGGATTACGTGCAGCCTGATGAGGTTACCAGCAGCAGTGATGAGGAGGTCCCTTCCCCAAGGAAAGTGAAATACATCATGTACCGGAAGGCAAGGGACGGCCAGCCTGCACCACGTGCTGCATCCCTGACACCTAGCCAACCACAACACAGAGAATCGGATGAGGACGAGGACGAGGACGATGACGATGATGCAGGACCTGGCGTATCTTCATGGCTGGGGAAGCAGAAGATATCGCCACGTGGGACAGAGGTAACATCGCGACTGTTCCACAGGTATGGTCCTCCTATGTGTTCTGTGGCAGGAAGTAGTGGTGTGGGGATGGTTAGGGCAGCAGAAAGTGAAAGTGGTGGGGCGGGAGAGCGGAGAGAGATGCGTGAAAGCGAGAGTGGTGTGGGGGAGGCAACACGTGCACGTGGTGTTCGTGTGCGGCGTGGAGGGGAGGAGCAGCCGCTCTCTAGCACTTCATTCGACCCCCAATATTCCCTTACTTCCTCCCCACAGCCCCAGGATGTGGGGAAAGGAAGGAAAGGGAAGGGAAAGGGAAAAGGAAAGGGGAGAGGGGCAGGAACTAGTGGTGTGGGGATGGTTAGGGCAGCAGAAAGTGAAAGCAATTGTCTAACATGTAAATGGGTAATATGTTAGAAGTAATATAAAAGGTGAAAAAATAGAGTCTGAGTTGAAGAAATCATGACGGAACATGAACTCACGTGGTAGCGCTATTGCTATGCTAATTCTTTTCGTAAAGCATGTACATCTATAAAAACAATTGTATAACATGTAAATGGGTAATATGTTATGTTAGAAGTAATATAAAAGGGTGAAAGAATAGATTTTGAGTTGAGGATATAATGACAGAACATGATTTCTCTTGGTAAATAAGCTCTATTTCAACGCTAATTATTATCATAATGCCTCAAAGTATGTACAAACAATTATGTAAAATAGAAAATGGTATGATGTTATTGTGGAAGTAATATGGAACTTGAAAAAATACAATAGCTGATGAAATAACGATGTTTGTTATCCATCGGTGACATAATCGACCGATTTCGCTAGGGTCGCACAGTGGCACATTCCTTATTTCTCATGTTTTTCTGAATAAAACCCAATATACTTCTGTTATACACGTTTTCAACATTGTAATAAATGAAAATGTACTTAAACAGTAATATTTCAGATAACCCAGGCAACCATAGAAAACGTGAGAGGACCAGACTACCGTGAGAGAATGGGAGCCCAGGTGGAACTCACCTGCGTCCGCTAGGGCCATTTATCGACCCCGGTAACCACTTTCTTTGTGATTTTCCTTAGGTTCCCACCAAAAGCGGATGTTTGAGCCCAAAAAAAAAAAAAAAAAAAAAAAAAGGTGTAAAATTGTCGGGATTGGGGCGTACCACTGCCCAGAAAACGTCGGGATGGGGGGTTATGTTGAAAAGGGATTTATATATATTTATACATTACTGTTCTTATAGTGCTAGTGGAAATGAATTCATATGATAATTTTTATCACTTTAAGTACCATTATTCAGAACTGGGTAATATATATATATATATATATATATATATATATATATATATAGAGAGAGAGAGAGAGAGAGAGAGAGAGAGAGAGAGAGAGAGAGAGAGAGACTGTAGCACCAGTCGAGCAGGGCAGTACTCCCGAGGTGGATGGAAAGCTGATGACAGGGAGTGCTGGAGCTCCCGTTTCATCAGCCCTCAGGACTAGTTCCTGACCATCCCCCTTTGCTGAACTTTTTCAGTGTCTCAGTTACACAGAGAGTAGGCCAGCATGCTCTCCAGTACAAATTTCTCTATCTATCTTCACCAAACTACATGCACAGTACACACTACACTTCCTATTCAAAATTTACCAAAATGGCGTCAATTCACCTAGCCTCGGAGTCCCCAGAGGGGACCATAAATGCCCCCGCCATCTGCCCCTCTCCCGGTGACGACTCGAGGTGCCTGGAACCACTGTCTGACTCTCTTCTTCTTCATTTCTGCAACATTCGCGGCCTTTCATCTAACTTTTCGCTCTGTTGAGCACCACCTCCTCCTCTAAACCTCACCTTCTTTTTCTAACGGACACTCAGCTGTCTGAGGCAACTGACAGCAAACCCTTTCTGTATCCTCCTACTTTCTCTATACTCATTTCAAAGCCAAAGGTGGCTGTTGTGTATACATACGCAACGACTTATCTTGCTCTCGTGTTCCTGAACTTGATTCTTCTGAATTCTCCACTCTCTGGCTTCGGCTTTCCTGTCATTCTCTGACTAAATATATCTGTGCTGTTTACTTATCCCCTAATTCTACTGACTATCAAAAATTCTTCGACTATCTTACTTCTACGATGGAACACATTCTGTCCATTTCTCCTTTCTCTGAAATCTCCATTCTTGGAGATTTCAATGTTCCTACCTTTGGCTCTCCTCTCCTTTCACGGATCCACCTGGTGAACAAGCCTACATCTTTTCTATCCTTAATGACCTAGAGCAGCTTGTACAGCACCCTACCCGTATCCCTGACCGCCTTGGAGAGAGCTCCAACATACTTGACTTCCTCACAACTAATCCTTCTGCTTACTCTGTTAATCTTTTCTCTCCGTTGGGCTCCTCCGATCACAACCTTATTACCTTAACCTGTCCTATCGCTCCAGTACGGCCTGCGGACCCTCCAGGGAAACGTCGTCTCTGGCATTTTGGAGCTGCGGACTGGGAGGCCCTCAGGCAGTACTTCTTTGATTTTCCCTGGAATGATTATTGCTTCCATGGCCGTGAACCATCTGAGTGTGCCTTGCGCATTACGGAGGTTATTCTCTCGGGCATGGAAGCATACATTCCTTTCTCATATCCTTTGACTAACGCAAGAAAGCCTTGGTTTAATCACGCTTGTTCTAATGCTGTCCGCAACAAGGAGAAGGCCTACAAAAGGTACCGGAGCCAACCCACCCCTGAATCACATAATCTTTACGTTTCTGCCCGGAATCGTGCTAAGTCTGTTCTTCGCTCTACTAAAAATAATTTCATCCATACTAAATGCTCCCGCTCCTTCTGGCACCTTGCCAAAAATCTTTCTAACAACTTTACCTCATCATCCTTCCCTCCTCTTTTCTACTCTGATGGTTCTGTAGCTATTTCTTCTACTGATAAAGCAGATCTCTTCGCACAGACTTTCTCCTCCAATTCCACCTTAGACGATTACGGTGCTGTTCCTCCATCACTTCCCCCCTCTGACTTCCTCATGGCTGACATTAAAATTTCTTCAGTTGATGTATTTTCTGCCATTACTGGCCTCAGTACTAACAAGGCATATGGGCCTGATGGGGTCCCTCCTGTTGTTCTCAAAACTGTGCTTCTGTGCTTACACCCTGCCTAGGCAAACTCTTTCGCCTTTGTCTGTCAACTTGTACCTTTCCTTCTTGATGGAAGTTTGCTCTCATTCAGCCAGTCCCAAAGAAGGGTGACCACTCCCAACCCTCCAACTATCGTCCAATTGCTTTAACGTCCTGTATTTCAAAAGTTTTCGAGTCAATTCTTAATAAAAAAATTTTAAGGCATCTTTCCTATCACAACCTTCTTTCCGATCGTCAGTATGGGTTCCGTCAGGGACGCTCCACTGGCGATCTTCTCACCTACCTTTCAGACTCCTGGTCATCCTCCTTTCGGGACTTTGGCGAAAGCTTTGCCATTGCACTTGACATCTCAAAGGCTTTCGATCGAGTCTGGCATAAATCTTTAATTTCCAAACTGCCCTCCTACGGTTTCTATCCTTCTATCTGTACCTTCATCGCTAGCTTCCTTTCTGGTCGTTCTATAGCTGCTGTCGTAGACGGCCATCGTTCTTCTCCTAGATCTATCAACAGTGGTGTTCCTCAGGGCTCTGTCCTATCACCAACTCTCTTCCTTTTATTCATCAATGATCTTCTAAGCTGTACATCTAACCCTATCCACTCATACGCTGATGACTCCACCCTTCACCTTTCCATTCGGTTCCCGCAACGCCCATCTCAACAGTTACTTCAAGAAACAAGGGATGAGGCTATGGCACACCTAATGTCTGACTTGGCTCATATCTCTGACTGGGGTAAAAATAATATGGTTGTCTTTAATGCTTCTAAGACTCAGTTCTTACACCTATCAACCCGACAAAATCTTCCACAGGTATACCCACTAATGTTTAATAATATTCAGATTAATCCTGCATCATCCTTGAACATGCTTGGGGTTTCATTTACTCAGGACTTATCTTGGAAAGATCATATTACATCTCTTGTAAAATCTGCTTCCAAGAGATTGGGTGTGCTAAGCCGACTCCGCTCTTTCTTTACCCCTGCACAATTGTTGACTCTATACAGGGTTTTATCCGCCCCTGTGTGAGTACTCTCATGTGTGGGGAGGCTCCCCACATACAGCTCTTCTCAATAGGGTGGAGTCAAAGGCTTTTCGTCTCATTAACTCTCCTCCTCTTACTGACTCCCTTCAACCTCTGTCTCTTCGCCGCACTGTTGCATCTTTATCTCTTTTCTATCGCTACTTTAATGGTCACTGCTCCTCTGAACTGTCTGCTTGCATTCCTCCACCTCTACGACGGGCGCGTAGCACCCGTCTGGCAGCAAACTCTCATCCCTTTTCTGTCCAACTCTCTAATGCAAGAGTTAACCGTTACTCCCAGTCTTTCATTCATGCAACAGGTCAGCTCTGGAACTGTCTCCCTCTGTCTGTATTTCCTCCTGCCTATGATCTCCAGTCTTTCAAACGCAGTGTGTCCAGGCATCTCAAAATGATCGGATCTTGAATTTGGCTCTCTATTGTATTTTGTTTTTCTCTTGGAGGGAACTGTTACTGCGGGCTCATGGCCTTTCGTTCCTTCTTCCTCGCATAAAAAAAAAAAAATATATATATATATATATATATATATATATACAGTATATATATATATATATATATATATATATATATATATATATATATATATATATATATATATATATATATATATATATATGAGCTATGTATTAGTCAGGTAATAAAAACAATGAAAGTTTCGTCTTTGGATTTATTCACATACACGCTCGTGCTCGCGCCCGCACACACAAACATAACTCACAAACAAACACACAGAGTGGAAATTGGTCCTGGTTCCGGTTCACGTGGGTTCAGGTCGGTTCAGCGGATTCCATGTGTTAAGAGAGGAAGAATTCCAACAACTGAACCAAGCAAGCATAAGAGGAACTCGATGAGCTGTGGGGGAGAAAGAGATAGTTACCGAAGTTATGGATCTTTTTTTAAGGAGAGAGAGAGAGAGAGAGAGAGAGAGAGAGAGAGAGAGAGAGAGAGAGAGAGAGAGAGAGAGAGAGAGAGAGAGAGAGAGAGAGAGAGAGAGAGAGAGAAGTTATAGGGCTTATTGATCTTTTTTAGGAGAGACAGACAGACAGACAGACAGACAGAGGTTACAGGGGTTATGGATCTTTTTTCGATGTTAGAGAGAAGTTATAGTTCTTTTTGGATTTTTTTTTCAGGTTAGAAAGAGAGAGAGAGAGAGAGAGAGAGAGAGTGTTACAGGCGTTATGGATGCTTTTTCAAATTACACATAGGTTATGGAGGTTATGAATGTTTTTTCACTTTAGAAGAACTACGATGTAACACTTAAAGTAAAATTTCCACAAAGTAGTGATAATGATTGTGAAAGTAAGGTTCGCATCTTAATACATTTTTTTTATTACTATAAAATAACAAATATCATAGTCACTCTTTCTTCCTCCCCCCCCCCTCTCTCTCTGTGTCTCCCCATCACTTTTTCTATATCTATATGTATGTCCTACTCACCAAGCCAAGCTTCGGCAGCAGACACAGGATGACCTGCACCAGGTTGTCCAGGCCGATGATTTGCACCAATATATCCAATTTCACCTCAGGTGGTGTGTCGACTGGTAGAGGAAGGGGAGAGGGTCGATTAGGTCAAGTGATCAGAGAAGCTGCCTGATGTTTGAAAAGACACAGGGCAGAGCAGGACAAGGCGGTGTAATGAAGAGGAATGCAGGGCAGGGCAATGAAGAGGAATGCAGGGCAGGGCAATGAAGAGGAATGCAGGGCAGGGTAATGAAGAGGAAGGCATGGAAGGGCAGCATAATTTAGAGGATGGGATGGCAGGGCATGGCAGGTGAGCCGAGTGGGGGAGTATTGGAGGGAGGTGCGACTTAGAGAGAATAAAGCTTTCTCACTCTAGTTCTTTAGGAATCAGTGTGATATCTTCGTCATCGACATCGTTATTGTCTTATCATTATCTTAACTCTACATCCCACACATAAAAACAAAATAGCCTGAAGATTAAAAAGATTTACTACACTACAAATAAAAACAAAGTAACAGGAAGATTAAAGAGATTTTGAACGCCACAAATCAAATCAAATTAGCAGGAAGATTAAAAAGATTTACTACACCACAAATAAAAACTAATTAGTAGGAAAATTAAAATGATTTACCACACCACAAATAAAAAATTTGCCTGTAAATAGATTCGGCACACTGAACTACTTGAATCCAGTTTGCCAGAATAAACCGAAAATGAGTCACCATATTAAAGGGAAGAAGTTTAGCGAATACAAGGAAAGCCGAGTTGACGACATCTAACAAACAGATGGAGTAAAACGCTATGTAAACTTGATCGCGAGAGAACAGGAGGAAATATAGCATTGTAGGAATTTTAAAGTGGCCAAAGCACCAGACAGAACCAAGGGACCTGAAGTAAGTCGTAGGATAGGGGAAGAGGTATATCACGGTACTCTGAAGCATGGGACGATGGGGCCAAGGTAGGAAAGCAAAGTGACCCTGACGATCCTGTACTGATGCAAGCAGCGATCTTTGAATAAGCGTGGAAGTGCTGGTGATGAAGTGCTGCAGGTTTTTATGTGGAGTTACATGACTTAGCAGAGTGAAAAAGCTTGAAAGACCATGGACGAGTTAAAGTAGACATAGTTCAATGGAATGAGCAGATCAGGGTATGTTATGATGTAGCCAATAGAGAGAAGATATGGTGGGAGATTGATGACAGTATACAGATCAGAAGTGGAGTTAAAGACGGAAATTATGAGGTCTAGCCGGAGGAGGAAGGATAGTGTTGAAACCCATACTTAACTAGAGGTGTGACCACCCAGGAGTGTGAGAAGTGTGTATGGTATAACGGAAATTGGAAAGAAGTGGCTTAGGGGAGAAAACTCTACCAGTAATCTGTGAGGGCAAGAAGTGAAGCGGCTGGGGTAAACCGTGAATAAGGACGAGAGCTAAGTAATTTTAAGATAGCTTTACGTAGACCACTAAATAAGACAGCTGAGAAACAGAATGAGAGATGCTGAGGTTGCTTTCTTCTGGTTTCTGCACCACCAACCTGGATTGAGTAACATGTAGCGAGAGTAGCATAAAGTCATTGTACTGCCAAGAAAGTAATATAAACCAGAGAAAAACAGAATAACATAAAATAAAAGTATGGTATTGGCGCCAGAGTGAAACAAAATTTCATAAAAGTCCAGGATATGAGAGTCGGAGTAAAACAGAATCACACAACATAAAGCTAAGGTATGGGAGCTAATCACATAACATATAGCATGGGTATGAGAGCCAGATTAAAGCAATCACGATAACATTAAGCTGTGGTATGAGAGACAGGGTAAAACAGAGTATGAAAATCAGCGTAACTCAGAGTGACTATATCAAAATGAGCGTAATACAGAGTAACAATATGAAAATCAGCGTAAGACAGAGTGACAATATGAAAATCAGCGTAAATCAAAGTGGCAGTATCACACTCAACGTAAAACAGAGTGACAATATGAAAATCAGCTTAAATTGAGTGACATTATGAAAATCAGCGAAAGAGAGAGAGAGAGAGAGAGAGAGAGAGAGAGAGAGAGAGAGTGACATTATGAAATCAGTGTAAGACGAGTGACAGTATGAAAATCAGCGTAAAACAGAGTGATATTACGGGTAATTTTAGCGAGAAGGTCCAACTTCACTTGCAGTCCCAATTCTTCGAGGGACTCTATCGAAAGTTTGACTATATTCTCCAGCAGGTCTTGGGTGAGGTCTCCGCAGAGTATGTCAAGTTCCAGGAGGCAGACTAACAAATTGATCTTTCATGTGGGTAACAAGTGGTCCCGTACGTAGTATTTCAACTGTAGAGGGTTCGGAGAATATGGTTATTAGAGGCGAGGAGAAAAAAGGGAGGCAGGGAAGGCATCTGAAAGAGGGAGGGGGAAAGAGCGAGACAGCGAAGGAAAGAGGGAGGACGGAGAAAGAGGGAGAGGAATTGGTAGACAGTTGGAGGCAGTGAATTTCTCCTTCACCTAATGCTTTGACTGTGGAGAGTTAAGGACAGTGTTAGTAGAAGAACAGGGTAAGGAAGAGGCAAAGGAAGAACGGAAAAGAATGAGATAAACGGAAAAGAACGGGGAGGCAGAGAGAGGGAAAGAAAGGCTCTTCCTCATATGCTGCTTTGGCTGTGAATGGTTTAGACTTTAGAGCATAGGAATAAAAATCTAAGTGTACTATGTGATGCAAGTTTTGGTAGATTCAACCGATCCATTACTAGTAAAATATTGCAAATAAAGTAACTTCTTAATAGTAAGCTTGTGCGCGACAATAGGAGACTGATCCTGAGCTAGAACGTCGGCGAAACTGTCTTTCACCAATCTCCATAAGCGGATACTGAGTAAATGAGTGAATGAGATGGAGCATCCTTGGAGTATGAGTGAACCTTCAATGGGTGAAGCGAGTGCGAGTGTCTGTGGGAGTTAGTTAAGACTGAGGGAGTGAGAGTATATAGTAGAAACGTTCTTTCAGCTGCGTTAGGTTTAGTGCCTGTGTGAATGATATGTGTAAGTGAATCAATAAATACAATAACTACTGCTGAAGGGATGTAGGAGTGTGTGTGTGTGTGTGTGTGTGTGTGTGTGTGTGTGTGTGTGTGTGTGTGTGTGTGTGTGTGTGTGTGTGTGTGTGTGTGTGTGTGTGTGTGTGTTTTATATCTGATACCAGCGGGTGTACGAATGCCTGTGTGAATCAATATGCATGTTAAAAGGAGAACCAGCAAATGAGAGTAACATTCAGACGGCAACCAAAACACAGCCACTAACGAATCCCAGGAAGAACAACGTCAATTAAGACGTTGGACCCGTTGCAGGACAGTAAACTCAATGCCACACTTCCTTCGGCCACAAGACCCATGACGAAGAGGCTGTGAAGGGCGCGTCCGCATGGTGGTGGTGGTGGTGGTGGTGATGCCTGTAGGGGACAGCGGGAGAGTGAGTGTGGGAGTGGGGAAGGTAGGTGAAGGGAGGGAGTGTGGAGAGTGAGTGGGAAATTACTGAAAGCAAATAAGGGGAGGGAGAGTGAAGGATGTGTGAAGAGTGAGATGGGAAGTGGTAAGTGGAGGGAGAGTGGACGATGAGTGGGGAGTGTGTGTGTGTGAGAGTGGGGAAGGAATGTAAAACGAGGTAAAATGGGGGATGAGTGAGGAATGTCTCTGATAGTCGGGAATGAATGTAAAAAGGGGGAGAATGAGGCATGAGTGGGGAATGAGTGTGGAAGTGGCAAGGCAGGTAAGGGGACGGAGAGTGAGGGATGAGTGAGCAGTGAATAGGGAAGTGGTAAGGCAGGTACGGGAAGGTTCGTGAGGGTTGAGTGGGGAGTAAGTGTGGGAATGGAGACAGACACTGGGGGAAGCGTGGGCGAGGAGTGAAGAATTAGTAAAGTTACCTGCTTATATTATTTTTAACCTTAATTTGTCCCAGATTTACATCTTTTTGCAGCTTATTTCACGCAGCTCAGTGGTAGGATATGACAAAGCTTCGTCGTTATATCCTTTCTCTAACATCATTTTCTAGTATTAACCCCATATTGGAAAGCAGAAGTCAAGATGGAGAGATGACAGTTTTAGACCATCTTAGAGAAAAGTAATGCCAAGAGACCCAAGGATCAAACATCTCCCGGTATATATTTTTAACTTCTTCGATAATGCTGTTTTCCTGTTAAAAGATACTAAGCGAAAAAAAATCAGTTTTTTGAAAAAATGAAATCTGCTTAGCTTTAGCCCATCAGGTGAATTTTTCTGAATATTACCAAGAGGGAATATGGTAATAAAACTGTGGCTATAAATCCTGAGTGAGTGATTAGGAAAGTGTCATCGAGATTTTATGCCGCAAATTTACGCAATAATAGTAACTTATTTTACAAAGGAGTACAAAGGCGTACAAAGGAAAGCAAACAGTAACAGACCTTATGGTCCTTTCGAGGCTGTTTGTAACAGAGTAGACTATGACTACGAGATCTAACTCTACATGCTGAAGGATAAGGATAGTAAAGCAAGAAGGCTCCCCCCGCCTTTAAACCCTCCAGTTAAAACTGGCAGGAAAAAGTGAGAAAAACCACCATGCAGCATGGAAAAACTGACGTGGAAATTTCATGGGAAAGACTGAAAAGGAAAAGCTACATTCTATAAAACATTATCTATAAGATACCAGTATGAATAACCTGAAAGAGAAAGTAGTAAAGTAAAATAAATAATCGAATAAATAAATAACTAATGCATGACATTATGTACGGGTATGTTGAGTTAACGGGGCGTCTGTGGACACAGCGTGGAATTTGCACAGTGCACAGTGTGGATGTTCAGGGGTGGTGCGGCAGCCTTGCCTTGCGCTATTAAGGTAGGCAGCAGTCAGTCAGGCCCCAGCTTCGTTCATTCCACTGAGACTAGGAACTTTCCCATGCGGAACAAGCACTCAAGTCACCTCTTGATGCAGTGATCCCTGGTACATTAAAAAAAATTCCGACGTTGGCCACTTAACTAACAGGGACCCTTAGTGATCCACAGCCCATCACAGGTCGAAAGTATGAGTAGTGACGGTCAACTCAGGACAATCTGTGCATATCCTAGTCTGTGCATATACTATATTTGCATTTAATAATTTGATCCAGGCTCTGAAAAAATAAAATAAATAAAATAGAAAATTATGCCGTACATACACAAGTGTTTTATTCAGGAGTAAACATATTAAGGTGGGGGTTAGACGACAAATACTTATCCTGGCGACCTTTAAAGGTTTGTACTGTATTACAAAATATTACGTTGGAGGGCAATTTATTCCATATATTTACAACTCTATTGAAGAAGAAATGCTTAGCTTCATGCGACTGGAATCATTTGCCAATTATTTTATGACCATTGCCTCTAGTATAATTCGAGTGATCAACTGTGAAGTATTTATCGAGAGCCATGTTATCATGTCCTTTGAATATTTTAAATACTTGAATTAAATCTCGTATCCTCCGTTTAGTTGGGGTAAATAGATTCAGGGCTTCTAAATGTTCCTGGTACGGTTTATTTCTCAGTCTAGGTATCATCTTTGTCATCCTTCGCTGCACTCTTTCAAGCTTTTCCATATCCTTTTTATAATACGGTGACCAAAACTGAACGCAGTACTCCAAGTGCAGGTGTGCTAAGGAATTATACAAAGTGAGGACAATATTATTGGATTTATATTCAAATGCTCTGCCTATGAATCCAATCAATTTATTGGCTTTTTCACAGCTTCTCTACATTGTCTGCTTGGTTTCAAATGGTTTTTATTATAACTCCTAAGTCTTTTTCATGGTTTACCCTATAAAGTTGGATATTATTCATGCTATAACTAGCTCTTAACATTTTTACTGTCAATGTTTAGCACTTTGCATTTATTAATATTGAAATTCATTTGCCAGACTTGGGCCCAGTTAAACAGTTGATCAATATCTTTCTGAATTGCCTGCCTTTGTAGTGCTATATCTGCTCTGTTACCTAGTTTAGTATCATCAGCAAATTTTGAAATCCTACAACACAATCCTTCGTCAATATCATTTACATATATTAAGAAAAGAATAAGATCCAACACTGAACCCTGCGGAACTCCACTTGTAACGTTTATCCAGTCTGACTCTTTCCCATTTATTACAACTCTTTGCTTTCGTCCGGTGAGCCAATCTTCTACCCACCCGAGAACACTGCCACTGAAGACATGTGCATTTAGCTTCTGAAGGAGTCTTTTGTGTGGAACTCTGTCAAAAGCCTTTTGAAAATCGAGGTAGACCACATCAACAAAGGGTAGACCACATTAACAGATGTAGGATGTGAAAGCTGTCGGTTTTCTCTAAGACAATCAAGGATTTTAGCCAATTCTGCAGCAGAGTTTTCCCCATAACTAAAGAAAATCAGATGGTTTTACCGCTTACTTAATAATAATAAAAAAAAGACTTAGTAGTAGTGAAAGGATAACCAGTTTACATTCTTTCACCACGAGAAGTGCCCAGAGGTGAAGAAATCTTAAGTGGTAGCACGTATAACATTGGTTGTATCTGAATTGACTTCACGAATGAAATTACCTGATTCTTTGCTGTGGAAGAGAAGGTGAGTGGAGTGAAGTGGAGAGGTGTGGATTCCGGCTTTTATAGGGAGATGAGACCGAGGAGAATGTAAGGGGAGATGGAAGGGGGAATGTCCAGAAGTTAAGGTGAGGTAGTGGAGGAAGAATGAGGGGCGCTGGAGGGAAGAAGGAAGGAGAGAGGAGGAAAGAGGGGACTAAGAAGGTAGAGAGCGAGTTAAGGGGGTGCAGGGAGAAAGAGAGACTGGAGGGAGGGAAAGGGGGAACAGAGCATGCAAGGAACTTGAGAGGGGAAGGGAGAGTGAGAAGAGGCGGGATGGAGGAAAGGAGGAAAGATGGTGATAGAGAGGAGGGGAAGGTGGGTAGTGGAAGGAGATAGATAGATAGATAGATAGATAGATAGATAGAGAGAGAGAGAGAGAGAGAGAGAGAGAGAGAGAGAGAGAGAGAGAGAGAGAGGTACGTCTTTTCCAGATGATCTGCTGTTAACAGTTAAGATTTACGTTGTTCCCAGACTGTTTTATGTCAATTAGCAAAAAACTTGGAGAACTGAATTTAAACACACACACACACACACACACACACACACACACACACACACACACACACACACACACACACACACACACACACACACACACACACACACACACAACACAAGACACAACACAACACACAACACACAACACACAACACACACACACACACACACACACACACACACACACACACACACACATGGTTAGAAAAAGTAGCCTATACAGTAGAATATAATAGTCTAAGGAATTTTTTTCTCTGTTTTCTTTTAGGTGTCCTCAGACGAATTTACATACCTTAGGGGAGACATGGATTAGGTCTTCCATTAATTAACGTCTTTAATGACAGATTTCTCGGCAAAAGTAGAAAGATAGAGACTGTTATTAGGAAAAGTAATAAAATACTTCGTTTCATCTAATCCAGGCATCATTTCTTTCACCATAATATTTTCACCATTTATTCTACGCCTGTAAGTGTGATAGGAGTGTGAATTTTCAGTATATAAAAAGGTAGGAGGTACACTTAATCAAAATACTATAATTACACGGATGGCAGGTGGTTTCAATACACAGGTGACAGGTGGTTTCATTACACACGTAACTGGTGGTTTCGCTTTGATTGTTGCTGATCGTGTTTTTTTTTAAATAATATTTCTGAAAGAACTGTTTGCTTCATATGTGGCATTACGTTTTCTTCATTCCGTACTGATTAAATTACTGGTCATGTATAACTATGAGTTACAGGAGAATATGTTCATAGGTTCATTGTTAACTACTCCTAGGAGGTTACGTTTTACCCCGCGTTGGTTTGTTTATTTGTCTGTCCGTATATCTGTCTTTCTGTTTATGGGATTACTCTATAAGGCATGAATGAATTTTGTTGAAATTTTGTGGAAGGGTGGGCTATGCACCGAGGAAGAATTAATTAAATTTTCGGCCCGATCCGGATCCGGAGTATCCCGCACAATATTTCTAAAGTTGTCAGTGAATTTTAATGAAATTTTGTATAATGTTGGGCCATAGACCAGGAAAGAATTGGTTAAATTTTGGGACGAATCGGGATCCAGATCCCTTTTAGTTGCAATGGCATTGGTGGAGGTATGCGCTCTGTCAGTGCCTTCTAGTTTCAAAATGTCAAGATGGAAGGTTGTAAAGACGATGTTTTGATACTTGCTGAACGGGAGTGACTTGGTGAAGGAACAGAACCCTGAGGAGCACCACACCTGAGTGCTTTACAAGATTTGTGACACTGTTTCTGCTGTCACCGTTATTATTATTACCTCCGCCAACGTGGTTGTTTTTACCGACGTTGGTTTTTTTGTTTGTTTGTTTGTTAGTCTGTTAGCTTCTTTACTCAAAAAGTTATGAACGGATTTTGATATAATTTTGTGGATGAGTGGGCCATGGGTCAAGGAAGAAATGATGAAATTTGAGGGCAGATCCGGATTCGCGGTATCCCGCACAATATCTGAAAAAAACCTCTGTGAATTTGAATGTAATTTTATGGGAAGGTGGGCCATGGAGCAAGAAAGAATTGATTAAACGGGGGGGCGGATCCGGATCCGGATCAGCATCCTGTATCCACGGATCCGGATCGAGATCCTTTTTAATGACGATGGCATTGGCGGAGGTATGTGCTCTCTCAGTACTTTCTACTTGTTGTGGCGATGATGATAATGATGATTACTGGCATTATTATTTGTTATTATTGGGTGTCTGCCCAGTGCTCTCTTCAGTCCCTCGTCTTCTGTCTTTCTTTCCTTCATTCTTTCCTCTTCCTTTTGTCTTCGGGTGACTTTACACTCCTTCCTCTATCTTTCTTTCCTACATTCTTTCCTCTTCCTTCTGCCTATCGGTGACTCTAAACTGAGAGACAAAGCAAATGGTTTCCTGTTCACCAGGAAACCATTTACTCCGCTGGGTGGTACCCATGTAACTAAATTATGGGGTCGGGTTGTATAGTGGGTAATTATGGTTCTCCAAACGGATTGAGCCTGTGCAGGTTTATATCCATGGGGTACGTGGGGCTTATTACTCATGTAATGCCACTCAGGGTTGAGTTAGTCTGGTAATTCATCTAAAATGTCCGGACCAACTTGCCTAGCCCTGGGTTTCTATGCTCCTCATCGGCCAACATAGGACTGGATGTTGGAAGGATGGATTATTATTATAATGATGATGATGATGATGATGATGATGATGATGATGATGATGATGATGATGATGATGATGATGATGATGATGATGATGATGATGATTATTACTATTATTATTATTATCATTATTATTATTATTATTATTATTATTATTATTATTATTATTATTATTATTACCTCCAACAAGGAGGTTATGTTTTACCTCGCGTTGGTTTTTCTGTTAGCAGGATTAGCAGGATTACTCAAAACGTTATGAAATATTTTGATGAAATTTTGTAGAAAGGTGGGCCATGGGCCATGGAAGAAATTAGTAAATTTGGGGGCGGATCCGGATCCGGTGTATCCCGCACAATGTCTCCAAAAGGTGTGTGAATTTCAATGAAGGTTTGTGGAAAGGTGGGCTAAAGGTCAAGAAAGAATTTTGTAAATTTTGGGGAGGATCCGGATCCTTTATCCACGGATCCGGATCCTTTTAATGGCAATGGCGTTGGCAGAGGTATGTGCTGCCTGAGTGCTTTCTAATCAATTTCATTACTTCTTATAGTCAGGGTCAGCCGATCAGTAGCACCTCCACCAACTTCTGCCTCTCATTTTCTCCTCCTCCCATGCACCGGAATTCTCTCTTATCACTTATTATTTCATATAAACCTCACTCCTTCTCAGATATACTCGCCTCAGTAATAATTCCCGACACATTAGCACATCTGACGCTGCCAATTACTCCTGTAATTGGCTGAATGGTAAGATAAGGCTGGTGAATTTAGGAACATATTTCTTAAGGTAATGAAGTTAATAAGCATCTGCTGGCGTGGCGTGAATCATTTGCCTACGGTATGCGTGTGGAAGGAAGAGCACATGTATAAATATATGGAGGAGAAGCCTGCAAGCTGGTGTTAGGTGCGGCCACACTTGTTCGAGACATGTGATCGACAAGACGAAGCGACGCACCGGGTTAGAGCCGCTGCAGTATCTGAGGCTAACGTTGGACTGACCCCTGAGCCTCGTTTCCACTTGTCGATCTCGTGTTTGGAGCAAGTGTGGCCGAACACTTAAACACGCTTAGATATACATTAGACACCATTAAAGCATTCGCCCGCTCACCCGCGCACGCACGCACGCACACACACACACACACACACACACACACACACACACACACACACACACACACACACACACACACACACACATAACAACAGCCTGAGTCAGTCCACTGCAGAGCGATGACATCTTTTTCCATCCCGTCCTACAGTACCAGCTATTAGCCTAGTCCATCAAGCATCAACAAATTTCCCCATTTCTTATCTCCATTTTGCTCCTTGTCGGGCTCTTCCTCTCACACACCTCGGGCCTGTCTCTTCGTTGCCATGGTTGTCCGTCTATTGTGTGTTGTGCCAAGGACTTGACTTATCCGTATTATCTACCTTTTCTCTTATCCATCAAACTCTTTAATCATGTCTAAAATTTATCTTAGTTACCCGGTTAATAACTATTGTATGGTCAGCTGTCGCATAGCTACGAAACACTCCAGTTTGTTCATTTGGCCAGTCTGCATCTATAGCTGAACTAATTCATATATTTTCTTAATTTTTACTTTAAACATTGTCACTGGCATAGTTACCCCAGTAGGAAATGGGTGAAATAGAAGATGAGGTGATAATGTATGGAGACATGCGAGCTGCCAAGATCAATATATCTTTTATCAGTTCTGCTGCCTGTAAAGGGTAACCCTAGACCTCAACTGTGTTTACTCAGCAGTCAACTTTGCCTTCTGGGCTGATAACACACTAGTTGTTTTTCCCATACATTGGACAGAGAACCCTTATGTCCTCGGCCATAGTGGGTGCTGGGCTGATAACACACTAGTTGTTTTTCCCATAAATTGCACAGAGAACCCTTATGTCCTTGACCATAGTGGGTGTAACTTATAGTGTGGGAGGAGCAAAATGAAAGTATTAGCCAATCGAAGCCCAAATAACACTTTCTTGGCTTTCTTGACGGCACGCCATTGATTTTGTGTAATATGTGTAAGGCTGCCATTGGTAGCAGGTGACTCTATTGTTTACAATTGGCTGTGGATTATTTTAAAAACAGCCTAGTGGCTAGTTAGCCGAGAGAGGCGGAGTAAGTCTCCTTTATAATGTGAGGGACACACATTTTGTCACATTTTTTTCATATTTTCACACTGTTTGTCACTTACTGTCACGTTTCACTTTTGTCAAATTTGTTGCACTTTCACTCATATTTTCACACATTACTCAATACCTGACTTTGAATACAAAACACACTGTTTGTGCTCCATTTCCCATTCTTGGTTCACTCCTCCATTTACACTAGTGTGTGATTTATACGTGGATTATATCATCGAGTTCTCCTAGTTTCCTCGAGCTCTGTGGGTACTTAGTCTCCACTGATTGTATTTTGGTTAGGTAAGAAATAACTCATTTTATATTTGTATTCTGAGGCCTATGTGAATTCCCCTTTGTAAAACAAATACTGATTTCTTTTTTGGGGTGTGTATGGTATAGTGTACAGTAAAGTTAAGTTGGTTTTCTAGTGAGATTTACCGTACCCCTTTTGGTGGTTACTTAAGGGCTAAGAATGCACCGTAATATACACCTGCATAATGATTTGGTGACCTCCTGGCCAGGATCGCTCTGTGACATAATACTGGCAACCTTGGCCACATACGCAGTGCATACTCTTACCTGCTTAACTATAATCAGTAATCATGGCCCTAATGAGTGCTAATGACGTGAAAGCATTTTTGGATTCTAAGCCAGAGTGAAAAAACTCACAAAACACGAGCTTATATTGCCTGCCCTGGCCTTACAGATGAGATTTCCTGCCTCAGTCACTAATGCTAAGTTACTTGATTTAATATTGGAAACAATGTTTGAGCAAAGCGAGTCCTCCATAGTTAGTTCTGAACCATCTGATACTGCAGAAGGTGTTGACCCTGAGCCTTTGGCATCGGAGATACCTGGCCCTAGAGATGTTTCTGCTCATGATGCTGGTGACACTGTGCAAGCTGAGCTAGCCAGAATTAAGCTGAGAGAACTAGAAGTACAAGCAGAAATGAGAGAAAAAGAACTACAGGCTCAAATAAGATAAAAGGAAATGGATCACGAATTCAAACTGAAACACCCTGATAGTTTACCTGGAGCTAGTAGTTCATCTGCCAGGGAATCTTTTTATGTTGCTGGGAACATTAAGCTAGTACCTCCCTTTAATGAGTAAGACGTCACTAAATACTTCCATATGTTTGAAAAGGTGGTAGGTCGTCTCTCGTGGCCAAAAGACTCTTGGACGGTACTGCAGCTGAGTGTTTTGAAAGGAGAGGCTCAAGAGGCTTATATTTTCTTTACCTGTTGATCAAAGTGGTAACTATGATTGTTTAAAAGCTGCCATTCTAAAAGCATATGAACTCGTGCCAGAGGCACATAGGCTTAAATTTAGATCTACCTTTAAAAGAAAGTTCAGACTCATGTAGAATATGCTAGAGTACTCACAGACTTATATGGTCAATGGTTGCATTCTAAGAAAGTTGATGATTTCTTAAAACTCAAAGAGTTAATGACCTTGGAGAACTTCACTGGTAACAGATAGGGATGTTGCTACATACCTAGTAGACAAAAGACTTAGATATCAAAGCTGAGGCTACTGTTGTAGCAGATAATTATAGTATAATTAATAAGCATGAAGTAGGCCTCAGTCATTTGTAATGGGTAGGAGAGTGAACCAACCAGTTTTTGTGAACCCTTCTTCTGGTAAAGGCAAGTTAATGTCAAGTGGCACTGGTGGGAACACTGCAACCCCAGAGCATGTTAGTTCCACAAAAGTGAGTGAAGACAGTGTTGCCAGAGGGTCAAGAAAAGGTGTCAGATTTTGCCAGTATTGCCAGAAAACGGGGCACTGGGAGGATTGGTGCTGGAAAAAACGAGGGATAAGTTCCAATGTGAAACCTATTACTTTGGTAAACTCTTGGGGATCTTTTGACACCAACAGAGAACAGCCACCCACAGATATTGTTAGCGGTAGTCAGACACAACCCCAGCAGGTGCATATTGTTGATAAGGCCAGAGTGGAGCTGTCATTGGTTAATAGACGTACACCTGTAGAGCCATTGTTAGACACTAGTAAGACTGGAGCAGTGCAGCCGTCAGGTTCAGGTGAGAGTGGTAATAAGACTCCATCAGAGTGTCCTCCTCCAAGTAGTACACAAAGTGACTCCTCCCCAGATCATTTATTCGCTAAATTCATATCTAAGGGGTTGGTTTCAGTTAATGGAAAGGTGGTAAGGAAATCACTATACTAAGAGACACAGGAGCTTCACAGTCACTAATGTTGAAGGGGATTGTTGATGTAGCTGACCCTAATGAATGTGTTTTGTTGCAGGGTATAGCTGAGTCTGTATCTGTTCCTCTAGTTGAGGTGAAGCTCCAGTCAGAGTTAGTTACTGGTTCAGTGCGTATGGGTGTTGCTGACCAGCTTCCTGTACAAGGGGTCACCTTCCTTTTGGGTAATGACCTGGCAGGAGGACAGGTGAGTGCTGTTTCCTGCGTGTCAAAAACTCCCCTGAGTGAGGATAGGACTAAAGAGCTGGAAGATACATGTCCTAAATTGTTTCCCGCATGTGCTGTAACTAGAGCTATGACGGCAAAAGCCAGCCATGAGAATGTTGACAGTAATGGCACTGGCAATGCTGTTGATGATATTGGGCTTGGTGGTACCTTTTTCGCCCAGTTAAATGACTCAGAGGTTGATGATTCCCCCCAGACTGATGCAAGTGCAAAGTTAGTTGATTTGCAAAGATCTGACCCAGATATTGCCACTTCAATTGACCCAGCAGTTAGGGAAGATGAATGTGAGTCTGAACTGACAGAGTGTTATTATTTAAGACCAAACAATGCGTTAATGCGAAGATGGAGACCTCCTAGTGTTGCTCATAAAAACGAGTGGGAGACTTTACATCAGGTGGTGGTTCCAAGACCCTATAGGCAAAATAATTATGCCCATTGCTCATGACTCTTGTTTAGCAGGTCACTTAGGGGTGAGGAAGACTGTCTCCTGCATCTGGCAGCATTTTTACTGGCCTGGAATTCGTCGAGATGTCTCCCGTTTCTGTAGGTCATGTCACACCTGTCAGCTAGTCGGTAAGAGCAAAAAGCCTATCCCTGCAACTCCTTTGATTCCTCTACCTGTGTTTGAGGCCCCATTCACTATGTCATAAAATGACATTTGTGTCATAAAATACTTTGTGATTCTTTTGTGGTTGAGTTGTAGTTGAGTTATATATATATTTTAGACTTGTGGTCGAGCGGTTTTTATATCTTGTAGTAGCGTCCCATTTGTCATGTAGTGACAGGAGAGGTAAAATAGTATGGGACTATTTTTATTTGTCTTGGAAATATTAACAAGTCTCTCACACGGAACGAAGTATAAGTCCCGGGTAGCTACCTCCCTGTCTCGCTATCTGTCTCTCTCTCTCAAATTGCCAAGCCCTTCTCCCTGTGACCTGTCTCTAGTATCGCTTGTCCCCTTCTCCTGCCTGTTCTGTCGCTAACCTCCGTCTGAGCTCTCTTTCCTAAATTCTGGTGTAGCAGGGGTGTGTCACGTGTGTTCCTCGTGGATGGACTAGGTCTTTGTTCACGAGAGGACTGCTGACAGCTAACTGCATCATCTCCTTACTGGCCGCTGTCGTCAGCTTTCCTCAGTGTAACTTGCAAACCTCATTTCCTTTTCCCAGGCTCGCAGAGGGCTGTCTATCTATCTATTTATCTATCTATCTATTATGATTTGCAATTATAATATGGAGTCCTACCACACTGCTCGGCCGCGCAAAAATGGCGTACCATCGACATTTAATAGTCATAACATATTAATACATATTATATACACATTATAATGAACTTATAAGCTAATTAAGTGAAATACATAATATTGTAGAAGTAACATAATTGTATGAATATTGTATACATATAATATTCATAGTAAATAGTGATTTTTCAGTAATATTACATGTTAAACAAGTTGTATACATATTTGAATAAATGCAATGGTTGTTGTATAACACTTTGTAAGACATGCATGTACAACAGACGTACGCATATAATTGTGCAATGGTAATACTGCTAGGTTATACATTACATAGAGTTATCACTTTAGTAATGTCTAATATTTCACCTAACTTGTATGATGATACTGGTAATACAGAATTGTGCTATAATTGTATGCCTTATAATATTGTACTAACATTGTGGTACTACATAATTGTAACATTTTATGAATTGTTACAAAATATTGTGTTAATGCATAATTGTGTTGGCCTTATAATTGTAGTTACATTTGTTAATGCAACTGTTATAAGTGTCTTGGCCTTATAATTGTAGTTAAAGTTACATAAAAGTTACATCTTGTTAATGCAACTGTTAATTGGCAAAGTGTAACATAATGCAATCGTTTGTCGTTACATAATTGTTACATATCGTTTGTAGTTACAGTATTGTAGTTAAAGTTACATAAAAGTTACATCTTGTTAATGCAACTGTCACAGAAATGGTACATATTGTTTGTAGTTACATAAATGACATAAAATGACATTTATGTCATAAAATACTTTGTGATTCTTTTGTGGTTGAGTTGTAGTTGAGTTATATATATATTTTAGACTTGTGGTCGAGCGGTTTTTATATCTTGTAGTAGCGTCCCATTTGTCGTGTAGTGACAGGAGAGGTAAAGAATAGTATGGGACTATTTTTATTTGTCTTGGAAATATTAACAAGTCTTTCACACGGAACGAAGTATAAGTCCCGGGTAGCTACCTCCCTGTCTCGCTATCTGTCTCTCTTTCTCAAATTGCCAAGCCCTTCTCCCCGTGACCTGTCTCTAGTATCGCTTGTCCCCTTCTCCTGCCTGTTCTGTCGCTAACCTCCGTCTGAGCTCTCTTTCCTAAATTCTGGTGTAGCAGGGGTGTGTCACGCGTGTTCCTCGTGGATGGACTAGGTCTTTGTTCACGAGAGGACTGCTAACAGCTAACTGCATCATCTCCTTACTGGCCGCTGTCGTCAGCTTTCCTCAGTGTAACTTGCAAACCTCATTTCCTTTTCCCAGGCTCGCAGAGGGCTGTCTATCTATCTATTTATCTATCTATCTATTATGATTTGCAATTATAATATGGAGTCCTACCACAACTAGAGTCCTTGCGGACATTGTTGGCCTTTTGCCTAAAACCTCCTCAGGCTACCAATACGTCCTCACAATGTTAGACATGGCCACTAGATATCCTGAAACCATTCCCTTGAGAAATATTCAGCTAAATTGGTTGAAAAAGTGATGCTGACCTTCTTTACCCGTTTGGGCCTCCCTAAGGAAGTTCAGTAAGATTAAGGCAGTAATTTTAATTCCAGACTGTTCGGACAAACACTTAAGGAGTTAGGAATCTCCCAGATCACTTCCTCAGCATATCATCCTCAGAGCCAGGGTGCATTAGAGAGGTATCACCAAACTTTGAAGAATATGCTCAAACAACTGTGTGATGATGAAAAGGAATGGGACAAGTGTTTGCCTTTCCTACTTTTTGCAACCAGAGAGGCACCGGGCGAGTCCTTGGGCTACTCCCCATTTCAGTTAATCTTTGGCCATGAAGTAAGAGGTCATCTTAAACTCCTCAAAGAACAGTGGGTCAAGGATGATGACCAAATTAACTTGCTGGACTGTGTCAAGATTTTAAGAACAACTGGCCTATAGTATGGAAGTAGCCAGGGCACACCTGGAGTCATCTCAGGAGAAGATGAAGAGGTGGTATGACCACTCTAAGAAAGTTAGGAACAGAGTGTTTCACCCAGGTGATCAAGTTCTTGTCTTGCTTCCCATTCATGGTCAGCCTCAGCTGGCAAGTTTACAGGCCCTTATGTTGTGGAGAAGAGGGTAGGTGAAGTACATTATGACATTTTAACCCCAGACCGGAGGAAGGAATGAAGATTGTGCCATGTAAACATGTTGACGGAGTACCACAGGCGAGACGTGGACCCCCCTAGTGCTGCATGCGTGGTGTCGGCTGTCAAGATAGTGGAGGACGAGGGCTGCCCTTTGATTTTGGACCAGACAACCAGTTGGAGAGAAAACCAGGAAGCTTGGAGTTCACTGACTGATAATCTCTCCCATTTGACTGCAGAGCAGTGTTCCAAGCTTGTTGCCCTTCTCAGGAAGTTCCCTGATGTCTTCCGGGACACCCCAGGATGGACGGAAGTGGCACAGCATGACGTGGACGTTGGAGATGCCAGCACTGTGAAACAGTCCCCCTGCCGGACTAGTCCTCAGAAGCAGACTATCATTCAAGAGGAGCTGAACTACATGTTGCAGCACTGGTTAATAGAGTCCTGTCAAAGTGAGTGGTGCTCCCCGGTCATAGTGGTTCCAAAACCCGATGGGTCACATCTCTTTTGTCTTGATTATCGTAAAGCCAACTCCCTTACCAAGACGAATACCTAATCACTTCCTAAAGTAGATGATTGTGTGGATGCGATAGGCAGTGCTAAGTTTATTACAAAATTAGATTTGATGAAGGGATATTGGCAAGTCCCACTTACAGAAAGGGCCCAAGAAATTTCCTGTTTTGTGGTCAGTGGCAATACTGTACTTGTAAATGTAAGGTCGTGCGTACGAAGAATGCTCCTGCCACCTTCCAAAGGCTGATGAATGATCTTATCAAGGACATGGATGATGTTATTTTTAGTGACACCTGGGAACAACACTTGAGCCAACTAGATGCCTTCCTGCAGAGACTGTCCTCTGCTAAGTTAGTGCTTAATTTAACTAAATGTGAATTTGTGAGGGCTCGAGTGCAGTACCTGGGTTATGTGGTCCGTTTAGGCCAAGTAAGTCCACCTGATGTTAAAGTTCAGGCCATAGTCAATTCCCCCCAACACAAAAATAGGAGAGAGTTGCAATGATTCTTGGATATTGTAGGATACTACAAACATTTTGTCCAGAACTTCTCTGATCTTGTAGCTCCCCTCACTGATTTGTTAAGAAAGGGAGTCAAGTATGAATGGAAGCCAGAATGTGAGGATGCCTATTCTAAAGTCAAAGCCTCTCTGTCACCCAGTGCATCAAGCTCCAAATTTTGACAAACCATTTAAATTAGCTGTTGATGCCAGTGACCTGGGGGCTGGCACAGTTTTGCTTCAGGATAATGATCAAGGCTTTGAGATGCCTGTGTGCTATTTTATCAAAAGTTTCAATAAGGCCTAGAGAAATTATTCAACTGTTGAGAAAGAACTCTCTGCACTCATACTTGCCCTTCAGCACTTGTCTGTGTACAGTATGTTGGTCCAGGGTCAGGTGATGTAGTGTACACTGATCACCATCCTCTAAAATTTTTGTCCCGATTTATGGACAAAAATCTTAGATTGACCCACTGGGCCCTATTTTTACAGGAATATTCCCTTGATGTGAGACATATAAAAGGTGTTAGTAATGTTTTAGCAGATTACCTGTCCAGAACTTAAAATTTTACAGTATCCAGAAATTTCCCTTTGGGAAATTTCTTCTCTCAGGAAGGGAGGTGTCACTGGTAGTTACCCAAGTAGCAAATGGGTGAAATAGAAGTTGAGATGATAACTTAAGGAGACAGGCGAGCCGCCAAGATCGATAAATCTTTTCTCTTATCAGTTTTGCTGCCTGTAAAGGGTAACCCTAGACCTCAACTGTGTTTACTCAGCAGTCAACTTTGCCTTCTGGGCTGATAACACACTAGTTTTTCCCATCAATTGCACAGAAAACCCTTATGTCCTTGACCATAGTGGGTGTAACTTATAGTGTGGGAGGAGCAAAATGAGAGTATTTGCTAATCGAAGCCCAAATAATACTTTCTTGGCTTTCTTGACGGCACACCATTGATTTTGTGTAATATATGTAAGGCTCCCATTGGTAGCAGGTGCCTCTATTGTTTATAATTGGCTGTAGATTGTTCTTTAAATTTTTCTGTTAAGAATAGACTCGAAAACTTTTGAGACATTGGATGTTAAAGCAATTGGGCGATATTTAGAGGGTTGAGAATTGTCACCCTTCTTTGGGACTGGCTGAATGAGAGCAAACTTCCAGGAAGAGGGAAAGGTACAAGTTGACAGACAAAAGCAAAAGAGTTTACCCAGGCAGGGTGTAAGCACAGAAGTGTAGTGGCTCCTTCAGCTGCTGAGTAATGGTAATGGAAAGTGGGTAAGCTTTCCAGCCTTCTTCATGATGGTTTGCTCATTCAGTTGCAAGGGAGAACCGGAGTTCTTTTCATCAAGTCAGTGTATTCTCCCTAATTTTTTTGAGCCCCTGGTTCCTTGGCGTGGCATCCCCATTGTTCAGGATGATGCGTTGGCTGCATTTACTATGGTGTAGTGGCTTCTTCAGCTGTAATCATGGCTCTGCTGTGGTCTTGGGTTGTCTGAGCTGCTCCTGGCATTCGGTGTCTTGTTTTTTCTTCTTAGGCTTCTTCTTCATTCTCGGGGCACTGAGAAGTTCTGGAGGGATGGTGATGAGATGCAAGTCATCTGCTGCAAATACTGTAACTTCGGCAGCATAGCTGCTATTCATCTCTTGTCTCCTCCCTTCAACTCCACGCATGTGGTGACAGGCTTTGAGGCATCCTCTTCAAATACAAGGTTTCTTCCCTGGAGGCGAGTATTTAGTCCTGCATGGCTCCATTGTCGAGTACACTGACATTGTCGGCCACGTAAATGAACGATGACTTTCACCTTTTCATTCTTCTTGTAGGTGTAGATGGCATATAATTTCACTTTTTCCCCATCAGCGAATGACTGCCCCTGTTTCTCGAGGTTGGGTCGGGCGATACCTTGAGCGCAGACAAAAAGTCTTCTCCTTCCTCTTGGGTTGGATCCTGGGGCGTTAATCGTCGTCGTCATTGATGCTGTGCACGATGAATCTTTTGCGTTTTTGAAGTTATAACACTTCACTGTCATTGTGCTGCCCCCTATACCACTTCACTGTCACTGTGCTCCCCCCTCTCAAGAATTAGGTCTTGCAATTCTCGACGTCGGTCAGGGTGGATACGCTCGGGAAAGCCTTGAACATTTGAACTGAATGGCGTCTGCGGCAGGTGCAGGGAGAGAACATAGGTAGGAAATGATTCTGAATGACTAAACAGTATCAAATCAAAACGAATAAAAATGTTGAATGACCAGCACAGCTTTCATTCAGTAGACAGAAGGAAGGCTTAAATGAGTTAGAAAATACAGAAAATATGAAAAAATGACAGAATAAAAGTGGGTGGACTAACCACCTTGCTTCACCCTTGCTAGACCTGGAACGGTGGCATCTTCGCCATGGGTCCACCCTCCCAAGAGGCTGTCGAAGCGGAGGAGGACAGCATGGGGGCCAAACCACCGCAACCCCCCTCCGGCTCCTCACGGGGCCTGAGAACCTGGGAGTGGCTTCGGTCATCCGGGCAAGTACCACATCTCTCAACACATCAATACTGTTTATTCTACACCGAAAAATGACTTACCGGCGGTCATTTCACGAAGGCTTCTAGCCGGAGACATTAACAACAATCCAGGACCCATCAACAGATACTTATGTCCAACACGCTCAAAACCTATCACTTCGAGTTGACAGACAAAGGGTTCAGTTCAATGCAATTCTTGCAAGAACTGGATCCATTACACCTGCACAACACTTGCATCCACAGAAGATTACATAAACATGTGGACCTACTTCTTATGCTCCTTCCTCCCACCCACTAACCCATCCACCAGTCCCTCTCGTACTTTCTCCACACCTCCTTAGCCTAACCCACCGATCCTTCCCACACCATCCAATCTCCCAGCCCCTCCCATTCCATCCCAGTCTAATCCATCCCAACCCTTATCTCTGTCACAACCTTCTCCTACTCCTTCCCCGCCACCCACTCCTCCACCTTCCCCCGTGCTGCAGCACTCAACGCACATCGTACACACAACATTAACATTTTTCAAATAAATATAGATGGCATAAACACACACACACAAAAAAAAAAGAACTCACACAATTCATCAAACAACAAAACATACACAGTGTCACCTAACAAGAAACAAAACTACGCAGAACACAAACAAACACCTACATTTCATAATTTCACCATTATCAAACAAGACAGGGCTGAAGGCGGGGGCGTCAACTTTTCGGATACTAGTGCACACACGAAATCACTTCTCCCCCCACATGACACCACAACAGAAATATAATCAATTCAGATACGCTCTGGCAACAAATCACACATAACAATCGCCAATACATACATTTCCCTCATAATCATCCCCCACAGTACCACACAATTACTCTCCTCAGACATACCACATCACTAACATACCCAACATCATCCTGGGTGGTGATTTCAACGCCATAGCGTCGGCCTGGCATGTCAACAACCCTGACACAGACAGAGGGCTGCTACTACAATCCCAAATAGATAATCTTTTCATCCTCAACAATTTCTATCAACATACCCATAACCCACACCAAGCCCTCGTCCTCCCATCATCCCCAGACATCACCGTTTCTCCCCAAATCTCGCCCTCACACCATCCTGGAGAGTGGTCAAAACCCTTGGCTCTGACCACCACCTAATCATCATCACTACCAAAACAAGAATCACCCTACCTGGCCACAGTCACACATACCGTTACACTGATAATGAGAGCCAACTGGGAGGCCTTCACAACTGAAACAGAACAACACTTTGAAACATTAAGCAGTACACTCATCACAAACATCAACACCGCTGTGCACATGTAATACAATTATTCAAAACACAGACAAAAGACACATTCATAGAGGCAACAAAAAGAGAGACAACCCGAACTTCACACCATAAATTCAATGCCTCATCAGTCAATGCGACACACTACAACACTCCCCAACACCCCATACACAAGACACCGTACAACAAGTAATAGAACTCAACACTCAAATAAACAAAATATCGGAGCAGCAAACACTAAACTGGAATAACTATCTCCAAACACTTGATCACAAAACAAACACCAGCAAACTCAACAAAACACTAAACACCATCACACTCTCCAGCACCAACACTACACAGTCACACTCCTCTATCACAACAAAAGGCACCATACCCTCAAACAAACAACAAGCAAACACTCTCATCAATCACTTTTCACACGTCAGCCATCTAAACCCCCATCGCAACGACCGGCGTGTCATCCAGCGCAAGAGACAGTTCCCCACAGACCCAGACTTCACACCCTTCACTTACAACTAGACGAAGTACATCATTAGCAACCTCAAGCACTCATCTGCCTGTGGCCCAGACAACTTAAGCAATATTCACCTTAAACACCATGGACCACAAGGCATACAAGCACTCACCAACATAGCAAACTACAGCTACTCACACATCATGATATCCAACATCTGAAAGCATGTCACTATCATCACTATCCCCAAACCCAACAAAGACCCCTCGTTACCTTGCCCACAACGCCCCATCAGAGTGCTCCGCACCCCCTCCAAAGTCACTGAACGAGTGGTATTACAATTAATTACACTTCACATCACCCTAGTCCCATCACAACATGGTTTTAGGCCACTACACTGCACAAACGCTCTTCTTACAGACCTTACTCGGAGAGTTTTTGATGGCATCAATTCAGCTAGGCTACCACACAGAACACTCCTAGTCACACTAGACATTAACAGTATGTTGAATAATCGTCAAATTGTCATGCATGGTTTTATGTAGACACTCAACGTGTTCTTTGGTCTTTGTTAGCCTGGGGTGGGTACGTTTCTCTTTGCTTAACAGGACTTATTTTCCTAAATTGGCTCTTACCTATTTCTCTTAAGCACTTGCTTATATTTGATGCGATTGCTGTATAATAGTTTGTAAATATCTCGCTCTTCAATCTCATCAGCATAGTAGGTAACTTTTCTTTATATTCATCTTCTCGAATGACTCTGCTTATTTCAGAAGAGACAATATTTAGGTTTATATTATGACTTAGATTTGTTCTTTAGCCTCTTCTTCAAATTGTCTGCCTTCTTCAATTAGGTGTTATTCTTGTGTGTTCCTTTTACTATTATCTTGCTAAACATGAGTAATTGCTGTAGCGAGATTTTTCACCAGTTTGTCAGGTTTTGTGATATTTAACACTGGGCAATTGGTGGATAATACTCAACTACTAAAGTTTGGAGTTTGTTTGCGTTTAGAAGTTTAAGTTGAGGACTATATGGTACTAGTCTATCAGTGTTTAAAAGATGTACATGAATCATGCACGTTATTATCGTGAAGATGTCACTATTTATTGTTGGAAGACCTATCTGTCTGTCAGGTATATCACCTTAGCTTGCCTCGTTATACAATTTGTTGGTTGATGTTGCTCCAGATCGAGGCTTTTTCTTTTTACTGCATCTTTTCTTTCATCCATGTCTATCTATCTATCTATCTATCCATCTATCTATCTATATATGTATATGTATATATATATCCATCCATCATCCAATCCTACGTTGCCCCATGAGGAGCGTAGGAGCCACGGGCTAGGCAGTTGGTCCTGATATTTAAGATGAGAGTGACCAGCCTCACTCATCCCTGAGTGGCATTACGTGAGATATAAACCCCAACCACCCCTTGGATATAAGCCTTCACCGGCTCAATCCGACTGGAGCGCAATAATTACCCACCAAACCTCCAGGAGCCAAAAGTTTGTTATATGGTTACCACACAGCGTAGTAAATGGTTTCCTGGTGTGCAGGAAACTATTTGACATGTCACTCAGTGTGGAGTCACCCACAGGCAGAAGGAAGAGGAAAGAATGAAGGAAAGAAAGACAGAAGAGGGAGTGTAAAGTCACCTGCAGGCAGAAGAACGAGAAAAGACTGAAGGAAAGAAAGACAGAAGAGGATGGAAGGAAAGAAGGATGGAGGAGAGGAAAGGGCAGACACCCGAGAGTAGCACTACATCGAGTGAGTGGACGGTGAGAGGCCCCACCTACCACATTCCATTATATATATATATATATATATATATATATATATATATATATATATATATATATATATATATATATATATATATATATATATATATATATTGTCCTAGTGCTGGGATTTTGAATCAAAAGGTAATTTTATAATGCATATCGTTTTTTGTCTATCTACCTACCTGTGTATGTGACTACGTATATGTATCTACTTGGTGTGTGTATGTATATATATGTCTCCCTGTCTATGTATATATGAATATATCATATATATGTGCATGTTGCTCATGTATATGTATACACGCCTGTACACATACCCATATCCTTATACATGCGTACCTATCCTGTACATGCAGTATGTCTATGGCTACATGTGCGTGAATATATACTTAAGGTATATGTATAGATATATACATATAAGTATGTGTGCATAGGTGCCTCTCTCTGCATACGTATGTACACACGTGTTTATCTATATACCACTTTACTCGTCTCAAAACATTTAATGATAATTATTGTAATAACTTTGTACCACGTATGTATCATTGTATGTTTTTGTTCATTATTGTGCTTGTAAAGATAATTACTTCTATATCTTTTATGCCCTACGATACCGATTCTGTTTTCCTCAAGCATCCCTCCTTGCTTGGCCTTCAGGGACAGTGTACCCCAGAGTGTTGGGGCTTGTACTAAATGGTAAATAAAGAACCTAAATAAAAAATAAAAAAAGTGGTTCAACGCAGCCTGCTTCATCTGATAACGAGAGGGTTAAGGTGAAGAAAGCAGCTAATCTTCCAGTGGGTGTCGTCGGTTATGCTAGGCAAGTATTATTTCATTTTACATGTACAGTATTTGGCCCACATCCACATAGGGAGGTAAGCCTAGATTAGAGGTCGGCAACCTGCAGCTCAGGAGCCGCATGCGACTCTTTTAGGACACTTTTGCGGCTACAGGAGCTTCATAAATAATTATTTATTCTTTCAGTGCGAAGGCATCATATAACACATGCAAGGCAACATTAGATTTTTAATTCAACTTTGAAAAGATCTGTACTACTAAGTAGTTCGCACAATATCACCATAATGTTTTGTTTAGATTTAGAAGTAGGCCTACTGTAGATTTCGGTTGATGAGACAGTTTTTTGTATTGCGGCTCCGAGAGTACTACAGTTTTATGAAACTTTAAAATAAATGGTTCTTCTAGTTTTAAGGGTTGCTGACCTCTGGCCTAGAGTATATTCCGATGGAAACCACAATTATGGATATCAAGAAGAACAACAGTCTTAAATTTAAGCCAGAGCTCCATCAAACTTAAAAACCGCGGGAAAAATAAGTAAACACTGCTGGTGTTAATCTATCTAGCGTCGTCTGGCAACTCATCCCAGATCTTGATATGCTTCGAAATTAGGGGAAAACGTCATGTTCATACAGCTTTATTTCATATGAATGTACCATTTGTACAAACATAGCATAGCAGATGTTCGAAAATGGGCCAAAAAATATGAAAAGTAGTTAAGTGGCTGGTGTTAGCTAGCAGTTACCACTGATTGTTATACGTACTTCAGTGATGCCCGGCAAACATCCGTTCCCTGAACCAACATGCTGGCTGTCCAGTCTCTCTTTCTACAGGGTCTCCACTCTAAAGGGGGTGCGAGTGTGACAGATCGTGAACAGCCAAGTCACTAACAGGTGAGGCCCACTGAATCACTGGGATACCTATCCCTATCACCAAGAAAGTGAGTCCTTTGTAATAAAGTCTGGACACAGGCAAGGGAAGGAGGAAGACAACCTCTTCGACTGCTGGTTTTATTCTCACTAACTCGTCAATAAACAGCCAACCCTCTCATCAGGTCGGTTTGATAACTGACAGCTTCGAACACAAAGTTCGACACAGGATGAATTCTTTTCTTAAATATACATAAAATGGGAAAAAGGGCAAATGGCATTATTACCACCTCTAAGATCAGCACCAACTTAACAGACATAGCATGACATAGACATAGCATGACATAGACATAGCATGACATAGACATAGCATGACAGAGACATAGCATGACATAGACATAGCATGACAGAGACATAGCATGACATAGACATAGCATGACAGAGACATAGCATGACAGAGACATAGCATGACATAGACATAGCATGACAGAGACATAGCATGACATAGACATAGCATGACAGAGACATAGCATGACAGAGACATAGCATAACATAGAAATAGCATGACATAGACATAGCATGACATAGACATGGCATGACATAGACATAGCATGACATAGACATAGCATGACAAGACATAACACCCTTCCAGTGTTGAGGTTGAGTTCTTGGGTGGATGCCGCTTTTGTGTCTCCACCATGTTAACAGCGGCACCATAGAAGGAGTCACTTCACCCCATGATTTAGTTATATGATTACCACCCAGCGTTGTAAATGGTTTCCTGGGTTACAGGAAGCCATTAGGCTTGTCTCTCAGTGAAGCGTAAACTGAAGCAGGAAAGATAGAGAGAAGCAGGAAAAGAGGAGGGCAGACAAAAAACGATAAAGAGGAAGGAAAATATAGGCAGCACTACATCAAGTGAGTGGATGATAGCCGTCAACAACTACGGTACCACTACATGGATGGGTGAAATGATGTTATTTTGAAAACAGTTGATAGGAGGTCAGGGTCCCAAGGCAAGGTGAAAGGTTTGGTCATTTAACTTAAACAGTTTTGTTTCGGTCTGGATGTACGATGGTGGAAGGCTTGAAGGTTAGCCATGGAAGATTTTTTTTTTTTTTTTTTTTTTTTTTTTTTAAGAGCAGTAAGTTAAAGGGCCAGGTCATGTGACAAAGACAACTTACATGCTGTTGATCCGATTTGAACCAAACTTGGTAACTGGGTTAAAGGTTATAAAAGGATGAAGGAAATAGGTTTTGAGTGCAATCAGTCAAAGGTCAGTCGCAGAAGGAAGAGTGAAATATTCGACCATGAAACCCCTCCCTGTGATCAGTGTGCATCTGTCAAGACTTGGCACGCTGCTCATCGTTTCCAAGCATGGTGATGTATCACTCTATAAACGGTAAATTAAAAGTAAGGAGGGTGTTTGGTTCATCACATCTCCAGTATTATTTACCAACATTTTTGCATTATTATACTTCAAAATCACAGGTGTTCACTGATTATATGGACGGGCCGTAACACCGATTTAAGAAGGCGGGGCTGTGCTGTCTGGGAGATTCTTAATATTTGTTTATTAATATATATATTTTTTTATTTTCTCCTGAAAGCCAGTATTGAAACACTTAGAAACGACAAAAGCTCCACTAAACATATTCTTGTGTTTTTTTAAACGCGCTTGCGATAGCTAGCGGGTATTACGTTTTGCCCGACGGGTGCCTGTGCGTGCCTGTGTGTGTGTGTGTGTGTGTGTGTGTGTGTGTGTCATTGTCTGTGAACACTGTAACACTAGCAGTTTCGATATGATTCTAACAAAACTTGGTAGAAGGGTTGTGAGCCACCCGCGGGATTAAGGAAATATTTTTGACAGCAATTCATTAAATTCACATGGCAATGTCAGATTTCAACCCGTGGAATTCATTAACACAAATATCATTTTTTTTTTTTTTTAATGATTTGATAATTCTTCACTGAGGCGGTTTGGCCATGTGGAGAGGATGGAGGATGAAAGACTGACGAAGAGAGTGTATGTGAGTGAGGTGAAGGGGGGGAAGAGGGAGGGGGAGGCCGAGGATGAGAAGGAGGGATGGGGTGGAGAAGTATATGAGAGAGGGGGGTGTGAGTTGGGAGCGGGTCAGTGAAATGGCGGTTGACAGGGCGACGTGGAGGCGATTTGTTTGTGACCACCCTGAACGGGATTGAGGCGTCTGGCAATAGATAGATAGATAGATAGATAATTCTTCTTCTATCATGCTTTATCTTTTGTTACTTTATGATCCTTACTTCACCCCATCCAGATGGAAAAAAAAAATCATGATGATGATGATGGAAAACATCCTGTATTGCGATAATATTTACCGAATGTTAAAAGCCTGGTATGATTACCGGCAAAACTGTAAAATTTAATCACAGCTTTTCCTTCGGTTCATATAAACACATGATATCTTCTCAAACTTCATTTTCATCGTCATATAGCTGCAGTTGTCAACAGTGGTGTTTCTCAACGTTTGTGCATTCACCTGGCATCTTCCTGTCACTCATCATCAGTGTTCTCACACGCATCAGAGGACAGGTTGATGTTAACTCATGCATAATGTGAGGCGTCTTTTGGGCAGAACATATTCGCCATGCGGTAAGTCTACAACATCTAAATGAGGCCAATGAGTTTTCTGTTTAATTCTGACCTCCACTAAACGTTTATAGCTATTTACCCACATTAAGATCTGCGGCTTTTAATGGGATAAGTAGTTGTCTCAGTACTGTACATCTCACTGAAACCAATGTGTGTCCTGTTACCTTATTCCGATGGGGTCAAGGCGAGAACACCTTCAACACATTTGCATCTTTTTTTATTCCTTTGTTCTTTTTTTAATGTTTTTTGGTCCAACTGTCGACTGAAATAACTAAGCTGATATTTTTTGGTTCTCCTTAAACTAAACTTCGTAATTACAGGCTTTATTTTACATTTTTGCGACCACCAGAAAATTGTATCAAGGTTGGGGCAGACCTCGAGGAGTGAAGAAGTAAATCATTTATTCCTTCTTTGAACACACACACACACACACACACACACACACACACACACACACACACACACACACACACACACACACACACACACACACACAAATCCTGTACTGCTGTCTTAAGGCTGATGCTGTCAGTAATTTCCTGATAAATGTGTTCAATATGTGTTTCACGATGGACAGAACACTTATCTTTTACCTCTTTATTGTTTTATTTTTGATACAGTGCTTTACGGAAGACCAATGTTTTATCTAACAATTAATTTGTACAAAAATACGAATGAAAGTTAAATGCTTTATTCTACATCACTCCACTTTAATTTCGTACAACCTGGTGACATATTTATTGTTTACTCTTGCTGTCTCCAGACAAGTTCATTCTCTTTAGGAGATACTTTTAAAACTGGAATATTTAGATAGAGCCTTCATTAACCCCTCTAAGTTTTTATATTTCCTTTGGAAGCAACAACGATAAAAGAAGTATATGTTTATCCGTCATCGGTCCAGTGGAGGTGGCGTGGCTCCTGACAGTCCAGTGATATATAATTATGTGGAGAGACATTTTTATTTTTTATATAGATAATGAATGGAGGAAGGAAAAACAAAGGAAAAAAATAAGTCCATGTGCGTAAGGGCATCCTCCATTCATAAAATATTTATAACAACTGGATTTGAATTGAAGTGGATTAAATGTTTGTGGGAAGCAACTCCCAGGAAGTGAATTCCAGAGAGTAGTAGTTACAGTAGCATTCTAGATACAGTAGCATTCTAATCAATAAATCTTACAGTCTGTTACATTTATTAAATATTACGTGTGGTGATGGTGAGGTATTCTTTCACTTGGTGGCACGGATATACCTGCCCGTTTCTCCAAACATACCTCATTCACCCCCCCCCCAATCCCTCGAAAGAAGGATGCTGGACTGCAGGAGACGGGCATCATCAACCTGCAGTCCACCGGGTTCACGTCCCATTGTACTACTACTGCTACTATTATTATTGCCACTACTTGCTAAACAGTATTATTTAAAATATTGGGCCATACCTGAGAAGAAAATCATCCCATTGTTTTACATTGTACCTTAAAACTATTCAGTGTGGTGACAGATTTACTTTCATTCATCCTACCTTCAGACGATTGTAGGCCTACTTATTGTAGAGGAGACTTTCCGAACTAATTGGTTTGGATTTAGTTGCACTGATCCAGTTACAACAAAATGTATCCCAAATAAGTAAAAACATTGCCTGGAGGTAGGAAGGCTTTAAAAGTAAGTTACGTGCTTTAAAAAAAGTCAGACTTTGCAGCTCTTCCTGCTGTACGAGTGTGTTAACATTTCTCCCCTACAGACTGTTGTTCTGTGTATGTTAATTTGAGTTGTTAGACAATTGCCTTGCCATTGCTGCAATATCAGCTGCCTCATTTGCCAAAGCATCAGTTGCTGTTTTTGCCTCTTCCTTGCTCATTTTACTTCGATTGGCTCTAAGATACTCCATTTGCTGTTGTAAGGCCTGTATTTGTGCTCTGAGGTTGCTGATTTCATTCACCCGGTGAATAGTTTTATATGTGGTTCCAACTATTCTCCCGATGCGTATGAGTTTATCAGCTACTCTTCGACCATTTGCTGTTTTCGCAGCGAACCGTAGCACTTCCTTGAGAAATCCTCCAAGTCCACGCCTTGTCCTTTGTACCGTTGGTCCTGCCTCGCCGTCTGGGAGGAACGACTCATTCTCCAGTGATATGATATCTGCCTCCTCTTCCTCGGCGCTGAAAGGACAATATATATATATATATATATATATATATATATATATATATATATATATATATATAGAGAGATATATAGATAGATGGATAGATAGACAGATAGAAAGATAGACAGATAGATAGATATGCAGATTAACCACATGATAAATTAGAGACACTAACTCCTTTCGCATATTACATGTTCAGACAGAGTTACACAGAGACAGCAAAGAAGGGCACGTGTAACAAAGTGGGACCTGACTTGGTCTGATATGACATGACCTCACCTCATCTCACTTCACGTCTGCTGTACTGACGTCCTGAACCATAGCAAACCTAAACAAAGAATGTTGGCCTGCGAGGTACAGTTTTGTAATTCTGATAGAATTGTTACATTTATAATGTCCATAGCTCATATTTTCATTATTCTAATATGTGTCAGAAATTAAGAATTATGCAGTTACATTCCTTTCATCGAAGCTCTATGGTCTTGTACAGATTTTAGAGCCTGCATAATCAGTGTGTTGGAATAAGTTACTACACTGCTGGACTGTCCTTACACCATACTTATGTTGTGATGTCCTGGTTTGTGTTTTCCAGGTTGTCTTTTGTATAATGTATTATAGTCCTTGCATGAATTTTTATACGCAACGCCTGAATTGCTTGATGGGCTTTTGTTGACGATGCATTTCTTAATGGTGTTTTCAATCTTGAAAGCTAAAGGACGAACAACCTAGCATAAGAATAATATGAAATACTATGCCAATTGGCTAACATTCATTCCATCCATCATCCAATCCTACGTTGCCCCATGAGGAGCCTAAGAGCCCGGGGCTAGGCAGTTGGTCCTGACATTTAAGATGAGAATGACCAGCCTCACTCATCCCTGAGTGGCATTACGTGAGCAATAAACCCCAACCACCCCTTGGATATAAACCTTCACCGGCTCAATCCAATTGGAGCACAATAATTACCAACTAAACCACCAGGCGCCAAAATTTGGTTATATGGTTACCACCCAGCGTAGTAAATAGTTTCCTCGTGTACAAGAAACCATTTGGTTTGTCACTCACATTCATAAATTTATTTTACATCCACTAGGTCGTATTTCATATATTTTAGGGAAGGGAGGGATTTACAGGATAATAATTTTATGAATAAAATGAATGTAAAAACAGGATTAATCTACTACAGTCTGTTGTTTTTAATTTATTTTATTCTAAATGTTTTTCCCATTCATCCCTCCCATCCCTAAAATATAAATAGTACGACCTTGTGGATATAAAATGAATTTATGATTGTTAAGTAGCTGGCACAGTATTTTTATCTTATTCTTATGGTGGGTTGTTCTTCCTTTAGTCTGATGATGCCAGATGTGACTGACAACCTTGCAGAATAAAGGCAATCCCTCCCTCTAAGTGTGTGTATTACTGCCCTGCACCATATGCTGTCTACAAGATGAGTAACTCTCTCTCTCTCTCTCTCTCTATAATGTGTGTGTGTGTGTGTGTGTGTGTGTGTGTGTACATATTTATTTATACAGACAGATAGATGGATAGATTAATGGAGACAGATAACTAGACAGATGTACCTTTTAGGCCTGTGGTACTTTAGGATGGATGGAACTAGGCATTTCCAAAGTTAATAGACGGGAGAACCCCAGGGTTCGGACCTATGAACTTTACGAATGTGTGCTGATGGGCAAAGTACACTTCCTGCAGCACCTTGCACACAGCAGCCTTACGATGTAAAGGTATATGTAGTACATCCATATATATATATATATATATATATATATATATATATATATATATATTATCCAGAGAACTCTTCCCGCATAATAATGAGGTTAGGTGGGGTCCAGAGAACAAGTAAGAATAATACAGGAAGAGAACCAACGTAAAGTCTTGCCAGGGAAAAGTACTGCAGACAATACTCTTATTCACTCACTCTCAGGCTAGGAATCCTGACTCCACCCCACGGACATAAACATCCACACTTTCACGCTTCGTAGTACTCGTACGTATCAGCGGGAGTCAGTCCGACGATTATCACATCACCCAAATGAAGAGGAATCCAAAACCCTTGATATGGCCTCCTGCTTACAAAAGTCTTCCAACCATCTCGATCCGCTGGCAGTTCTCTTGCCCTGTGATCCTCCACACATCACTTTCTCATACACATTACTATGGGCATCCATCCATCTTCTCATCTAAGCACAGTATTCTGTCATGGCTCACATCTCTCTCTCTCTCTCTCTCTCTGACATAGATAGATAGATAGATAGATACCGTAATTCTACAGTGTGTTGCAGTACAGTAACACTGACCTGTAATACTGTGGTGAGTAGGTGCCAAGATCCTGAATAATAAGCTGCACAGGTGGATCAATAACCAGAGTCCAGCCACCCTCATCACCTGCCACATCCACGTCCCCCAGGGATGGTCTTTCTGAGCCTGCCACCTCCATGTCATCCAGGGATGGCCCCCCAGAGCCTACCGTCTCCATGTCCACCAGGGGCAGCCCTCCAGAGCCTGCCACCTCCATGTCATCCAGGGATGGCCCCCCAGAGCCCACCGTCTCCATGTCCACCAGGGGCAGCCCTCCAGAGCCTGCCACCTCTCCCGCTTGCCCACCAGAAGCTGCAAGGCGCCAGCACCAATGAGAAATGACACCGCTTTAACTAACATGGCCGAGTATTCATGGTACATCAGTGATAATAACGCACAAGGTTGGTACTTGTCAACATAACAAACATATTCTTAAGGTGGTTCATAGTGGGGTCAGTATATGCGGTAAGGAGGTGTATGAAAGTCCATGGAGCACAAGGCTGAACAACCTGTTAATGAGAAGCCATACAGCAACGAGGACAGAAATAGCGGAAATGAGGTTATGGAGAAATAAAGAGTTTTATGTTAGTGAGAGAAAATGAGAAGAAAAGAAAGTATAGAAAATAAAGAAAAAAGAAAAAATCTTGGTATAAAATGGAGAGAATGAAAGAAACCGTTTTGCTTGGAATGCAAGAGCGTCGTAGGTGGTGACAGGGACGGTGGTAATGGTGATCAGAGGTAGACAGTGGCGAAATATTATTGGAAAAAAGTGAGCAATTAGACGCAGATAATATTCTCGGAGGCTGAGGAGGCTCCCTTGCACTTCCTTAACTGTTTATTTCTGGTTGTGCCACGTTAATAGTACCACGTATGGTATTACCTCGGCCAAAGAGGTTGGACGGCGGTTATATTCACATGAGTCTGCTTGTCTGCTTGTGTACAAAGTATTCGAAAAACTTATTATCGGATTTCATTGAAATGTGGTGGATAGACTGGTAGTGGGCCAAGGAGGAGTAGTTTAGATTTAGAGGTAGATTTGGATCCGGATGCAGGAATGCATAGTAAATTTTATTTTCGTTTGGCGGAGATATGTGCTGTCTATATAGTAGTCTCTCTATCAATCATAAATATATATATATATATATATATATATATATATATATATATATATATATATATATATATATATATATATACACACCATATCTATCTATCTATATACCTTTGCTGCTTCCCCCATGGAAAGGGAGGTAGCCGAGACAGGACGACACATTCCCCATTTACTCATCCATTCAAACACATTCATTCGCATCTTAGCCCCAAAGGGGAGAAGGGACAGATCCTCACTGCACCACACCACACATGGGTCAAATGGGCAGTGCAGTCAGTGACATCCGCAGCAGGGCCCGACAGCAGAGCTGGTTTACCCCTGCCACATCATGATAGACCCATCCCCTTACTCGCACCTGACCTGACTAGCTAATCAGACCAAATGCGGGAGAATATCCCCTCAGGGCTGCATCATCATTTATTCATTCACAATTTCTCTCCATTTATTTCTGTCACGCACAGCCACTCTTCCTTGCTCAACAGACATCCCTCTCGCATCCAGCGCTCTCTTCACACTGTCCATCTATCCTGTTCGTGGTCTCCCTCTCAGCCTTACATCTCTCACATTAGATCTAGTTATCTTTTTCACCAATCGCTCATTATCCGTTCTCTCCATATGCCCAAACCATTGCAACACCCTCTGCTAAACTCTACCAGCCATCTGCCGAACAACTCCAGTTCTCCTTCGCACTTCATCATTTCGCACTCGATCCATGCCCGTCACTCCACACATACTCCTCAGACACCTCATTTCCATTACATTCAAACTTTTCCTCTCTGCTACACCCATATTCCATGTTTCAGCCCCATATAACGCAGTCGGTACCACAACACCCTCATACAGCCTTCTCTTTACATCCATTCTAAGCAAACGACATCTAAACAATTTTCTCATTCCTCCCAGCACCTTTCCTACTTCATTTATTCTAAACTTCACTTCTGCATCTATTCTTCCATCCATAGCACATGCGACCCTAAATATTTAAAACACTCCACCTCCTCAAGCAACTCGGCATTCAAAACTATTTATATTCATCCCCCTACTGTCTACCAACCTCGTACACTTCATCACTTTACTTTTATTTTCATTTAATTTCAATTTCCTCCTTTCACACACCCTTCCAAACTCCTCTACCAACTGTCTCAATCTCTCCTCTGAATCAGCCACCAGTGCAGTATCATCTGCAAACAGCAGCTGCTTAAGATTCCACTCTCCACCATCGACATTCACCAGACTGACCTCCATCTAAAACACTTGCATTCACCTCTCTTACAACACCATCCATATAAATATTAAACAACCAAGGCGACATCACACATCCCTGTCGCAGCCCCACTCTCACGGGAAACCGATCATTCACAGCATTTCCCACTCTTACACATACTCTACTATTTAGATAAAAACTTTTCACTCCTTTTAGTAACCTACCATCAAGTCCATACTATCTTAAAACAGTCCACAAAGACTCCCTATCAATTCTGTCATACGCTTTCTCTAAATCCATGAATGCCCAAAACACATCCTTGCCTTTCGCTAAATACTTTTCATACACTTGTCTCACACCAAACACTTGATCCACGCATCCGCTCCCTCTCCTAAAGCCACACTGCTCATCACCAATTACTCCCTCTGTACCCTCTCTAACGCTCATAATTAACACTCTACCATATACAGTATATATATATATATATATATATATATATATATATATATATATATATATGCTATGGTACCTGCTGCCATCTAGAAGGAAATCAAAGAGATAAGGAAAGAGTTAACCCTGGTCAAGATCACGGAGTCTTGCTAAAAGAATTTTTTCGAGGACTTTACAGACACAGTAAGTGAGGAAATAGAATGTAAGTCAAAATATTAAGCTTGGAGACTCGGATGACTGTGTAGCTGGTCCACACGTGTGGGAGAATGCCCTAAGGGAGTCTTAACTGCATAGTGAGTGAAGAGATTGCCAGTCGTAGTGTGGCATGGGTGATCCCATCATCACCTGGGGCAGTTGCCGTACCTTGAGGCAGCAAGTCACAACTCATCACTGGTGATGTGGTGATCATCGAGAGAGGAGAGCGTCGTATAGGCATCTGTAATGCATTCTAGCCTGTTTTTGTTGACAGCGAAGAGGTGAGCCTTGGTGGGAGGAGGCAGGAATGTGAGTTGGGCCTTTGCGGACCATTTTTGAACGAGGCAGTTGGTATATTCAACATGGTTAAATGTGGACACTGTCAGAGATGAGCTCATGCAACCGAACAACTTTGATAACGAGCTGCCATGCTCTAGCCTGAGGAGTGAATGTTGATATGCAGGAGAAAGTCATATCAGTACTTCTAACACTGTGCTTGAGGTCGCCGGAAGACCTGGCAGCAGTAAGATAAGCGTGGATATTTTCAGCCATGCGACCAATGAGGTGCATTGTTAAGATTTTTATTTAGGTTCTTTATTTACCATTCAATACAAACCTCAACACTGTGGGGAGCATTGTCCCTGAAGGGGAAGCAGGAAAGTGTGCATGAGAAAAAAAAAGGTGATTGATATCTTAGGGCAGCGATTCTCAACCCTACCTCTGCCAATTACCCTCTTGGCTTGACGTATTTAGGCATTTACCCCCTCACCCCCATACAAAAAATGCATTATCGGCATAAAGGCAAAAAAATAAAAATAAATAAATAAATAAGAAGAGAGAAAAAAAGAAAGAAAACAAGATACAGAAACATCTTTAATATTAATGTTTTGCATGAAATAAACTTTGATGAAGGAACAAACAAACACTATCAAACAAAAATACCAGAAGCAATATCAGCAGGAACACTGCTGATTCATTTTCAAATATGAAATATTTACCCCCGGCTATGTGGTTTTTACCTCCTGGGGGTAAATTTACCCGTGGTTGAGAATCACTGCATTAGGGTATAAAAGGTACAGGAGTAATTATCATTACAAGTAGAATAATGAACAATGACATACAATGACACATACATGGTACAAAGTTGTTGCAGTTATTATCATTACAAGTTTAGGAATGAGAAATGGGATACAATGACACACACACATATGGACATTCGTATGCAGAGAGAGACACACACAGATATACACATACATATACGTATATACAGTATCTATGCATATATGTGTATACTCACGTACATGTAGCCATGGACATACTGTATGTACAGGATAGGTATGCATGTATAAAGATATGGGTATGTGTACAGGCGTGCATACATGTATATTTGCTACACGCATATATATATATATATATATATATATATATATATATATATATAGATAGATATATATATATATATATATATATATATATATATGGTGGTTTAGTAGGTAATTATTGCGCTCCAATCGGATTGAGCCTGTGAAGGTTTATATCCAAGGGATGGTTGGGGTTGATTGCTCGCGTAATGCCACTCTGGGATGAGTGAGGCTGGTTACTCTCATCTTAAATGTCGGGACCAACTGCCTAGCCCCTGGCTCCTACGCTCCTCATGGGGCAATGTAGGATTGGATGATATATATATATATATATATATATATATATATATATATATATATATATATATATATATATATATATATATATATATATATATATATATATATATATATATATACTACAACATTTAGGTCAGTTTGCCTAACTAACACCAGTTTCTATGGTTACCACAGGTCGTTCTCTGCGTCCATGATCTGAGACGGCCAGGGCACTCCATGGCGCTAGAGACGGCAACACTCTTCCCTGAGTGAAGCTTTGCTGGTTTGAGCCTTATTCTTGATGACACAGGAGGCTTCTTAAATACCGTTTAAACATCGGCAGAGTTTGCACGAACAACATACAGTACAAGAGGGCATTTAGGTGTAATGTCCAGGAAAAAAAAAAAAATCGCTTGTTCTGAGGTGCTAGGATGTCTCCAAAGACACTCTCGGTACGGCTCCATGTGTCTCTTTCAGTTTAACATTCAGATTTTGAACAGTGGTGGTAGCTTGGAGATTAATACTTGATCTAATGATGTATTCTTTGTTTTCAAGACAATTTTTAAGATCACTGGCATGACTTCAGTCTAGAATAAAGATTAACCTTTATTGAAATCACACTCCCATCATTTCTTTTGTCTGCAGGGTTGATAAAGGAGATCTGGTGACATTCAAGAGGATTTGAAAATGTAAGTTGGAAATTAAATCTATAGGAAGTCGCTATGGAATCACTAAAACTAATGAGAATACGGCCCAGTGTGCCAATGTGTTAGAAGAAGCAGCCTTATAATTGATGTTTGTCGATTGCATGGTGTCATTAAGGCATACAATCATTCGCTGCGTTACAGCGTTTCCCTAAAACATGATACGCAAAGAAGGTGATGTACCCAGGTTTCCAACTGTACTGCTGGATGAAGAGGGAGAACGTGGGAAAGTAAACCTTGTCCAGGCCGAGACTGAACATGAGTTTTTCCATTTGTTTGTTGATGGAATATTACACATTTTTTTTTTTATACAAGGAAGAAGGAACCAAAGGCCAGGAGCCAGCTAACACTTCCTTCCAAGAAAAAAACAAATCAGTACAAAGGAGAGCCAAATTCAAGATCCATTCTTTTCGAGGTGCCTGGACACACTGCGTTTGAAAGACTGGAGATCATAGGAAGTAGGAAACACAGACAGAGGGACACAGTCTCAGAGCTGAACTGTTGCATAAATGAAGAACTGTGAGTAACTGTTAACTCTTGCATTAGAGAGTTGGACAGAAAAAGGATGAGAGTTTGCTGCTAGATGGGTGCTATGTGCCCGTCATAGAGGTGGAGCGATGCGAGGGGACTGTTTAGAGATGCAGTGACCATTGAAGTTGCGATAGAAAAGAGACAAAGATGCAACAGTGCGGTGAGGAGACAGAGGTTGGAGGGAGCCAGTAAGAGGAGGAGAGTTAATGAGATGAAAGGCCTTTGACTCCACCATATTGAGAAGAGCTGTATGTGGGAAGCCTCCCCACACATGAGAATTGTACTTTACTCACGGGCGAATAACACCCCTGTATAAAGTCAATAACTGTGCAGGGGTAAAGAAGGTACGGAGTCGGCTTAGCACACCTTATCTCTTGGAAGCAGATTTTACAAGATGTTTCATATGATCTTTGCAAGATAAATCCCGAGTGAATGAAACCCCAAGCATGTTCAAGGATGATGCAGGATTGAGCTGGATATTATTAAACATTAGTGGGTACTCCTGTGGAAGATTTTGTCGGGTTGATAGGTGTAAGAACTGTCTATGATGCATTAAAAACAACAAGAATATTCTTATCCCAGTCTGAGATAGGTGTGCCATAGCCTCATCCCTTGTTTGTTGAAGTAACTGCTGAGATGAACGTTGTGGGAACCGAATGGAAAGGTGAAGTGGAATTATCAGCTAACGAGTGGATAGGGTTAGATGTACAGCTCAGAAGGTCATTGATGAATAAAAGGAAGAGAGTTGGTGATAGGACAGAGCCCTGAGGAACACCACTTTGATAGATCTTGGAGAAGAACGATGACCGTCTACAACAGCGGCTATAGGACGACCAGAAAGTAAGCTAGAGATGAATGCACGGATAGAAGGATAGAAACCGTAAGAGGGTAGTTTGGAAATTAAAGATTTATGTCAGACTCGATCGAAAGCTTTTAAATGTCAAGTTCAATGGCAAAGCTTTCGCCAAAGTCCCGAAAGGTAGGTGAGAAACTCGCCAGTGAAGCGTCCGTGACTGAACCCATACAGACGATCAGAAAGAAAGTTGTGATAGGAAAGATGCCTTAAAATTTTTCTGTTGAGAATTGACTTAAAAACTTTTGAGACAGGATGTTAAAGCAATTGGACGATAGTTAGAGGGTTGGGAATGGTCACCCTTCTTTGGGACTGGCTGAATGAGAACAAACTTCCAGCAAGAGGGAAAGGTAATGGTTGATAGACAAAGGTGAAAGAGTTTATGTAGGTAGGGTGTAAGCACAGTTCTTGAAGACAACAGGAGGGACTCCATCAGGCCCATATGCCTTGTTAGTATTGAGGCCAGTGATTGCAGAAAATACATCAGCTGAAGATATTTTAATGTCAGCCGTGGGGATGTCAGAGGGGAAGTGAAGGAGGAACAGCGCCGGAATCGTCTAAGGTGGAATTGGAGAAGAAAGTCTGAGCAAAGAGATTTGCTTTATCGGAAGAATAAATAGCTATAGAGCCATCAGTGTTGAAAAAAGGAGGGAAGGATGATGAGGTAAAGTTGCTAGAAAGGTTTTTGGCAAGGTGGCAGAAGGAGCGGGAAGAATTCGAGTTGGAGAGTTGAGAGCATTTAGTACGGATGAAATTATTTTTAGCATAGAGAAGAACAGACTTAGCACGATTCCGGGCAGAAACATAAAAAAGATGTGATTCAGGGGTGGGTTGGCTCTGGTACCTTTTATAGGCTGCTGTGCTGACTACAGTATGCGACTTACGGTTAGGTGTCGAAGCACTGATACTAAGGCATATTCTATGTTGAACTAATCTTACTCCTGGATGGAGGAAAGTCGTAGCCAAATTTTTACACTGAACAAAGATCTGTGGTGGTAGTTTGAAGCTTTGACTGGACGAGGAACAATTCACTGTGAAACTGTTACTCGTGTTAGGTAGAAAATCTTCTAAGCATCGACAGCAGGTCTGTGTTTGGTGTGAAATCCTGTCTACGACTTCCTACGAGCCACGGGTAAGAGTCTGGGGCACAAAATAACCAATAAACCAACACACGTGTGCGGGGTGCAGCAGTGAAGGCTAACACCGAAGGCAGATCCATCGCCGACACCACCACCACCAGTAACGTCAGGCAGCTTCGCATCTTGCTTCACCGGGACCTTATCTGTCACAGTCAGTCGTGTGGAGTAGCTCCAACGAGTTTGTGAGGCTTGGACGTCCTCGTACCTCATTATGTAGTCATAGAAACGTTCACGGGCACGGGGGAGTTGTGGGGTGGGGAGTGCCAGGGTGGGAGAGGAGCATGATAGTAATGATGAAGGGGGGGGGATGGTCGGGTGATAGAGGGGAGGGGTGGTATTAGTAGTATGGGATGAGGGACTAGGATGTGGAAGGGTGGTAAAGAAGAGAAGTGGTACAGGTACTTGCAGCGGGAGCGATAGTTTAGGGAGGTGGGAGTGGACCGGTCATGCAGGGAAGGGGACGTAATGTACTAGGTGGGGCAGTGGTATGTGGGGAGGGATGGAATGGCTCTGTAAGTTGCGTCATTGAAAGGGGAGGCATTGTACTGGTGGATGGGAGGTGGGGTTACGAAGAAGGGTAGTGAAAAAAAAGAAAATTATGGTAAATCGACCAATAAGTTTTGTCATATCCATTGCTAGTCTTACAAAACTTTATAATAATTTGAAATGACGGAAAGCAGATGACTACTTGTTCATTACTGACATGCCAAACTCCAAGTAAAATCACTTTCATAGTTACCACTGAACATTTTTCATCGTTATCAGCGAATTTTCATAACTCCTTGCTTACTACGACAACTGTTATATGAACTCCTTCAGGTATACGATATAATGGATAAACTCACCTAATAGTGGCTGATGTTGATAGTGCTGACCCATACTGGTATCTGAGAATACTGCATGACACAATTACTTGTGCTGCATACACAGTATATTGTATGTTAATGGATTAATGACTGGTGCACGGCAAAGTAAGGTAAAGGTGGGGGCAGACGCCATGAGGTGCTTAGCCGCGGTGCCTATCCTCGTAACTTGGCCTTTGAGCCTGTGGCGGGTTTTTCACCCTATATCCTGGGATACAAGGCCACTGCATCATCCAGCTTACCACAGTTACGTCCCGTAGCTGTTACCTTTGGACCAAGGTACTCATTTTTCCTACAATCGCATAAAAGGTGGATGGACACACGAGTCAAGTGCCGCCAACATATTCTGGTGTCATAAAAATATAGTAGGTATAACGCCTGTTTGAGCACCGTCTGTGCTCGTAATTACTGCCATTTAAATGTTGCACTGTAGCAGTGTGGACATCCCTACATGCGTGTTTTGGCATCTCAGAGTAGTTTATTTCAGAATATTTTGTTGTAAACTCTACTGTGCAGTTAAATCATGGGACAGTTGAATCTGACGGCTTCCTTACGTCCCTAGAACCTGATTTAGTTCCCCTTCTCCGCATAGGATGACATCCTCCTCCAATAAACAGCCTCCATTCCACTTTAACTTGGTAAAAAAAGAAAAATGACGTCTTATTTCACTGCTAAGCTGTAACAAAAAATTTGGCACATGAGTATGTATAGCAAGAATCGGCGCTCCATAAAGTATGTAAGGCCGCAGCAATGTAGTTTTCCGTCACTGAGATCCGTGAAACAAGTTACAAAATGACGAAAACTTCCAGCAGGTCAAGGCGAATGAAATACAAAAGATTTTTTTTTAATACTTGATATCATCTAATCAACAGTGACTGTAAACAAAGTGCTGGATCTCGGAAAGTTTTAATTACAGAATGTGATCTGTCTATCATGATACATAATCGAGTCCTTTTTTCCTCCAGTGTGGGCATAGGGGCCTGGGGAAAGAGTTGTCAGCTCCGACATTTAAGGCAAAGACGACCAGTCTCACTCGCTTGTGAGTGGCTAAACCCCAATCATTTCCCGGATGTACAGTAAGCGTCTGCGGCCCCCATCTGGTTGGAGCACTTTGATCCATAAAAACAACAATTGTCATTAGGTTATATGCGTACCACCGAGCGTTGTAAATTGTTTCATGAATTACAGAATAAACCAACTGTTATTTAGTGTAGATTCACATGAAGGCAGCACTACAGAGTGAGTGAATGGATATCACTCCAACTAAAAAGAAAAATCTGATAAAATAAGATGAGAAACAACGCGAAACAGTCATGTTATTGCCATCATTTTTCATCCATGTTTAAATTCAAGTACTTCAAACTACAACAACGGCAACAAAACCATGATGATGATGATGATGATAATAATAATAATAATAATAATAATAATAATAATAATAGTTAAAGGTATCTCACCCTTATAAGTTAAGCCGTCAAGAAACAACATGCTTTAAAAAAAGTCCTCTGGCTGAACGAGTGATTATAACTTTTCTTGTGATAATTAACCCCTTCCATCCGGTGACTGCTTTATGTTGTTGTTGTTAATTCCAGCCGTTCTTATGCCAGTGAGGATAAACTTTTAGAACTGGAGAGGTTGGGTAGAGAATGCATTAATCTTTTTACTCCATGACGTCTCCCTTAAGCTGAAGATTTCGTTTTTTTTTTTTTTTTTTTTTTTTTAAGAATTCTGCTGCACGAGGGTTGCCCACGAAAAAGACTGGGTGTGTTGCATGGCCTTGCTTAATTTGCAACAGTTGCACAAGAGCATCTTTCATCCCTGTGTTACGAACGTTTTAGCGGAGTATAGAATTTCGCCAAAATTTTCCTCCTTTCACTGACGCTTTGAGACTCTCTCTCTCTCTCTCTCTCTCTCTCTCTCTGCTGCAGATGCGCAGGATTTTGAATTTCGACCCTCCGTATAATGAACTTGTAATATTTGCAAGAAATTTCCTCATTCAGTCACCACTCCTGTTATCTCCAGACATTAGGATTCATCTCGGTAGTCTTCATGCAGTGATGGGGTATTGAAGGCTGATTCTACCCCCGCCAGTTTGAAAAGACTACTCTTAGCTACGAGACACCGTTAGCAAAACGAGGAATAAAACAAACTCATTTGTCATTGAACTGAAGGCTTTAAAACTATCATAAAAAAGGTCTCCAGCCATGTACTGATGAATGAAGTTTTATTTGGTAACATTTTGCTAAATACTCGTATCTGGATATGAGTTTTACTTTCTGCGTATTAACTGCTTCACTCGACTGACGTATTTTATTTTGTGTTACTGGTATCATTAATGACATTACTGAACTCTGGCATGATTTTTTTTAAACTTAAAAAATGATATGTATCCTCATTAACAATTTCACCATGCGAGACTTTACCTAACTTGGATAAAATCGCCAGGTGGTTGCAAGAATAAAATAAGAAATTACGGCAAAGGATTAAAGTGTTCATGGTATCAGTAAGCTATTCTTTGTTTACTGTCTCCATGAAGACTTACTAAATGTTAGCAGGAATGAACCAGTCTTTAATTCTACTCATGCAAGTGAAGGAGTCTGCAACTGTATAACAAACAGTCTCGTCCACTCCCTACTTTTTAACATCGTCTTTATTCCTCGTCCTCGTCCTTTGTCCTCGTTCTGACTCGCGCTTCATCTACATCGTTCTCGCCATCGTCATCATTGCACAGTACCTCGTCCAAACCCTCCATTCATCTCTCCGTGGTTTTGTGTTCTGATTCCCAACATCATCATCATCATCATCATCATCATAATCATCATCATCGTCGTCGTCGTCGTCGTCGTCGTCCAGTATCTCGTCCAGTCTCTGTGTCCTCGTTCTCACTTACACCTCTGTCATTTTCAGTCTTCGCCACCACCGTCCTCATACACATCCTCGTCATTGTCATAGTCCTCGCCATCATCCTTGCTCTCGCGTCCCTCGTCCTCTGCTTCATCACTAACATCGTCCTGGCCCTGTTCTTGCTCTCGGCGTCCTAACAACCTGTCTAGTTCATCATTACCAAGATTAACATGGTGTTTGTAACAAGTTTTCGTTTGCGATTTATTTTGCACGTTACACCTCAGTACTCAATTGTATATTAATGATGCAAATTACATCGATAGTGAAAACAAGACAAGGAGAACGCTAAGGTGTAATATGCAAAATAAATCGCTCATGAAATGGTGCTAGGAAACCTCTAAAGATACAACACAGGTCATGCTATCCTAACCATCACAATGAAGGGAAGGGATGTGAAGGGTGAAGGAGGAAGGGGGTGGGGAACGGTGGAGGGAATAGTGTGAAGTGTTAAGAGAGAGAGAGAGAGAGAGAGAGAGAGAGAGAGAGAGAGAGAGAGAGAGAGAGAGAGAGAGAGAGAGAGAGTGCGAGGGGTTAGGTAGGAATGGGTGTAAGAAATGAAGGAGACGAGGGGGTGTGATGGATGAGGGGGTGTGATGGATGAGGGAGGGGTAGGATGTGAAGGGTACCTGAGGGGAGGCGTGTGAGGGATGGGGGAAGAGAAGGAGTGTAGGGGTGAGGCAGGGGTCGGGTGTGAAGGTTGAGGGAGGAATGGGGTACGAGCATTGATGGAGGGAAAGGGAGGGAGGTGGGAGGAAAGGAATATGCGGAGAACTGATGTGGGGTGGGAATGAGAGAGATGAGGGAGGGAAGGGGTGGATGTGGAGAAGGAGGAAAAGGGTGGACGTGGAGAGGGAGGGAAGGGGTGGAAGCGGAGAGGGAGGGAATGGGTATATGGAGTGAGGGAGAGAAGGGGTGTAAGGGGTGAGGAAGGGGAGGGATGTAAGGGAGGGGTGAAGGAAGGGAAGGGTGTAAAGGAGGGGTGAGGAAGGGAAGGGGTGTAAGGGGAGAGGGAGGAAATGGGCGGAAGTGGAAGGGGAAGGGATGTATGGTGAGGGAGCTAAAGGGTGTATGGGGCGAGGCTGGAAAAGAGTTTGAAATGAGGATGGAAGGGTAGAAGTGAGGATGGTTGCATCATTATCCTGGCCTGGGTATGATGATATGAGAGAGAGAGAGAGAGAGAGAGAGAGAGAGAGAGAGAGAGAGAGAGAGAGAGAGAGAGAGAGAGAGAGAGAGAGAGAGACAGAGAGAGACAGAAAGAGAGAGAGAAACCACACACACACACACACACACACACACACACACACACAGGAAGGGAGAAAGAGTACACACACTGGCAGCTGATAAGGTAAACGCGGGCACAAATATACATAACCTACGTGACCATAATCCTGAAATGCGACCAAAACGATCCTGTCCCTGTGTACAAGAACCTCTGAGACGGCTTGTTGCAGTGGTATTAGATTCCACCCCCCCTCACACACACACACACACACACACACACACACACACACACACACACACACACACACACACACACACACACACACAGAGGCGAAAAACACACTACCCTCTTATACAAACAAACTAGTAGATAACCCCCTCCCACACACACAAAAAAAAAAACAGACAGGTAGACATACACTCAAAGATGAACACCGTCACATACACAGCATACACACACACACATGAAGCTGATATGGTGAAACACTGGCACAAATAAACAGAGAGTACGTCGCTAAGTACGAGGAGAACAATGCCGACACTGTGTTTAGAAACGTTTGAGAGTTGCCTGAAGTGGCCTTTACCACACACACACACACACACACACACACACACACACACACACACACACACACTCAAACACACACTCAAACACACACACACACACACACACACACACACACACACACACACACACACACACACTGGGCTTCCCCTGACATTTTCGCCTCACCATTATAATTCTCTGTCATCATACCCAGACCACACCATGGAGATCTCTGTGGCCGCTACATCCTATTTCTCACCCCCCACCCCCTCCCTCTTACCCTCACCCTCCTCCTCACCATCACCGTCACCCACACTTGCCCTTTTACTCATCCACCGTCACCTTCATTTTTGCCATCATCCCCACCCTCATCCTCAGTCTAATTTTTACTTTATTTCTCAACCACCCTTACTCACACCTTAACCCTCTCCACCCATCTTTACCCTCATCTTCACCTCCACACTCACCTTCATCCAGACCCTTACCCTCTCCTTCACCTTCCCTAGCCCTCATCCGCATGTCTTCCTTATCTCACTTCACTCATCCCAAAACCTAGTGGAGGAAGGGAGATGGGGGTGGGGTGTCTGAGAGGGAGAATGGTAGCAATGGCCAGAATGCTAAAAAGGGGGGGGGGTAATATGACAACAAAAACGGAGGAGAAATATGAGTTATGAGTTTGGAAAGAGAAGTAAAAAAAAAAAATGGTAAGGAAAAATACAATACGCACAGAGAACTATCAGTAAGAAATCCGATAGCGAGAGAGAGAGAGAGAGAGAGAGAGAGTGAGAGAGAGAGAAATAAGTACAAATCAGGGAGAGCAAAAACAGCGTAAAATGAGTAAGGAAAAGTATGTCTGACAAACAAAGTGGAATGAAAGTTCTTTATCCTTCACGCTATGCGCTACTTCCCTCCCTCCTTCCCCAATTTTCACTTCTCCATCCACACCGTCCTTTTTTTTTCTCTCTCTCTCTGTCAGCTCACTAAATAATATACGATCCTTTCTTATACCTAGAGAGGATCCGGGTCGGGCAGAATCTGTTGTTGGCTATCTATCCTTAATGAAAACATTTTTACATATTTCTTATGTGCAGGACTCAGAGCATACAGTAAGTGTAACAGCCCTTTTGCTGATGGCGAGCAGTCATACCATACAGCTTCACATGTCATTATTTCGGCGCTAACGCCCATCATCCATATTGAATAAATGTTATGGCTGTCTCATACGGGATTCGAACCCGCGTCCAATGAAATAGTAGATCACCTCTCTACCGACTCTGGTCCACCTCCTCCAAATGTGTGTATGCAGTTGGACTTCCAATTCTTCTAGTAAGGCATCAATTTCTGTCTAGTCTGTTTTCAGGATATTCCACCCTCGAGTCACAAATACCGACCTCATCCGGAGCCAGTGGTGCGGTGGTTGCATATCCACGTAGGAACTAGAAGACATCCAGGTCTTTTCCATGTTGAGTAGAAAGCCTGGAAAAATCTTGTGTTCCTCTTGCCCCTTTTCTCCCAGCGTGCAACTTGGAAGGTGGAAATAATTTAATTTATTGCCTGACGTATTCTAGGGATGTCTGGAAGTTATCAAAAACTTATATTTTAATGCAAAGCAGACGGAATCAAAGGCTAGCATGGCACTGTGTAATTTTTTTTTTTTTTTTTATGCGAGGAAGAAGGAACCAAAGGCCATGAGCCCGCAGTAACAGTTCCCTCCAAGAGGAAAACAAAATACAATAGAGAGCCAAATTCAAGATCCGATCATTTTGAGATGCCTGGACACACTGCGTTTGAAAGACTGGAGATCATAGGCAGCAGGAAATACAGATAGAGGGAGACAGTTCCAGAGCTGACCTGTTGCATAAATGAAAGACTGGGAGTAACGGTTAACTCTTGCATTAGAGAGTTGGACAGAAAAGGGATGAGAGTTTGCTGCCAGACGGGTGCTATGCGCCTGTCGTAGAGGTGGAGGAATGCAAGCAGACAGTTCAGAGGAGCAGTGACCATTAAAGTAGCGATAGAAAAGAGATAAAGATGCAATAGTGCGGTGAAGAGACAGAGGTTGAAGGGAGTCAGTAAGAGGAGGAGAGTTAATGAGACGAAAAGCCTTTGACTCCACCCTATTGAGAAGAGCTGTATGTGGGGAGCCTCCCCACACATGAGAGTTGTACTCCACACAGGGGCGAATAAAACCCCTGTATAGAGTCAACAATTGTGCAGGGGTAAAGAAAGAGCGGAGTCGGCTTAGCACACCCAATCTCTTGGAAGCAGATTTTACAAGAGATGTAATATGATCTTTCCAAGATAAGTCCTGAGTAATTGAAACCCCAAGCATGTTCAAGGATGATGCAGGATTAAGCTGAATATTATTAAACATTAATGGGTATACCTGTGGAAGATTTTGTCGGGTTGATATGTGTAAGAACTGAGTCTTAGATGCATTAAAGACAACCATATTATTTTTACCCCAGTCAGAGATACGAGCCAAGTCAGACATTAGGTGTGCCATAGCCTCATCCCTTGTTTCTTGAAGTACGAGTAACTGTTGAGATGGGCGTTGCTGGAACCGAATGGAAAGGTGAAGGGTGGAGTCATCAGCGTATGAGTGGATAGGGTTAGATGTACAGCTTAGAAGATCATTGATGAATAAAAGGAAGAGAGTAGGTGATAGGACAGAGCCCTGAGGAACACCAATGTTGATAGATCTAGGAGAAGAACGATGGCCGTCTACAACAGCGGCTATAGAACGACCAGAAAGGAAGCTAGCGATGAAGGCACAGATAGAAGGATAGAAACCGTAGGAGGGCAGTTTGGAAATTAAAGATTTATGCCAGACTCGATCGAAAGCCTTTGAGATGTCAAGTGCAATGGCAAAGCTTTCGCCAAAGTCCCGAAAGGAGGATGACCAGGAGTCTGAAAGGTAGGTGAGAAGATCGCCAGTGGAGCGTCCCTGACGGAACCCATACTGACGATCGGAAAGAAGGTTGTGATAGGAAAGATGCCTTAAAATTTTTCTATTAAGAATTGACTGGAAAACTTTTGAAATACAGGACGTTAAAGCAATTGGACGATAGTTGGAGGGTTGGGAGTGGTCACCCTTCTTTGGGACTGGCTGAATGAGAGCAAACTTCCAGCAAGAAGGAAAGGTACAAGTTGACAGACAAAGGCGAAAGAGTTTGCCTAGGCAGGGTGTAAGCACTGTTCTTGAGAACAACAGGAGGGACCCCATCAGGCCCATATGCCTTGTTAGTACTGAGGCCAGTGATGGCAGAAAATACATCAACTGAAGAAATTTTAATGTCAGCCATGAGGAAGTCAGAGGGGAGAAGTGATGGAGGAACAGCACCGGAATCGTCTAAGGTGGAATTGGAGGAGAAAGTTTGTGCGAAGAGATCTGCTTTATCAGTAGAAGAAATAGCTACAGAACCATCAGAGTAGAAAAGAGGAGGGAAGGATGATGAGGTAAAGTTGTTAGAAAGATTTTTGGCAAAGTGCCAAAAGGAGCTGGAAGAATTCGAGTTGGAGAGTTGAGAGCATTTAGTATGGATGAAATTATTTTTAGTAGAGTGAAGAACAGACTTAGCACGATTCCGGGCAGAAACGAAAAGATGATGTGATTCAGGGGTGGGTTGGCTTCGGTACCTTTTGTAGGCCTTCTCCTTGTTGCGGACAGCATTAGAACAAGCATGATTAAACCAAGGCTTTCTTGCGTTAGTCAAAGGATATGAGAAAGGAATGTATGCTTCCATGCCCGAGAGAATAACCTCCGTAATGCGCAAGGCACACTCAGATGGCTCCCGGGCATGGAAGCAATAATCATTCCAGGGAAAATCAAAGAAGTACTGCCTGAGGGCCTCCCAGTTCGCGGCTCCAAAATGCCACAGATGACGTTTCTCTGGAGGGTCCACAGGCCGTACCGGAGTGATAGGACAGGTTAAGGTAATAAGGTTGTGATCGGAGGAGCCCAACGGAGAGAAAAGATTAACAGAGTAAGCAGAAGGATTAGTTGTGAGGAAGAGGTCAAGTATGTTGGAGCTCTCTCCAAGGCGGTCAGGGATACGGGTAGAGTGCTGTACAAGCTGCTCTAGGTCATTAAGGATAGAAAAGATGTAGGCTTGTTCACCAGGAGGATCCGTGAAAGGAGAGGAGAGCCAAAGGTGGTGGTGAACATTGAAATCTCCAAGAATGGAGATTTCAGAGAAAGGAGAAATGGGCAGAATGTGTTCCATCGTAGAAGTAAGATAGTCGAAGAATTTTTGATAGTCAGTAGAATTAGGGGATAAGTAAACAGCACAGATATATTTAGTCAGAGAATGACAGGAAAGCCGAAGCCAGAGTGTGGAGAATTCAGAAGAATCAAGTTCAGGAACACGAGAGCAAGATAAGTCGTTGCGTATGTATACACAACAGCCACCTTTGGCTTTGAAATGAGTATAGAGAAAGTAGGAGGATACAGAAAAGGGTTTGCTGTCGGTTGCCTCAGACAGCTAAGTCTCCGTCAGAAAAAGAAGGTGAGGTTTAGAGCAGGAGAGGTGGTGCTCAATAGAGCGAAAGTTAGATGAAAGGCCGCGAATGTTGCAGAAATGAAGAAGAAGAGAGTCAGACAGTGGTTCCAGGCACCTCGAGTCGTCACCGGGAAAGGGGCAGATGGCGGGGGCATTTATGGTCCCCCCCCCCTGGGGACTCCGAGGCTTGATTAATCGACGCCATTTTTGTTGAATTTTGAATAGGAAGTGTAGTGTGTACTGTGCATGTAGTTTGGTGAAGATAGTTAGAGAAATTTGTACTGGAGAGCATGCTGGCCTACTCTCTGTGTAACTGAGACACTGAAAAAGTTCAGCAAAGGGGGATGGTCAGGAACTAGTCCTGAGGTCTGATGAAACGGGAGCTCCAGCACTCCCTGTCATCAGCTTTCCCTCCACCTCGGGAGTACCGCCCTGCTCGACTGGTGCTACAGCTTATCCGCCCTGAGTTTATCGTTGATGAACACTGTCATTTCGGCCTATCTCAACCATCATTGCCCTGTACTACTGATGTGTCGGATGCCATTTGTCAGACATCCGCGGATGCAGATACGGACGCCGATTTCATATTCTTGCATATTGTGGATGTGGATGCCCATGCGGAGTTTAAGCATTCATATTTAGAGGATGCTGATGCGGATATTCAGCTTTCACATCTCCGTGGATGCGTTCTCTAAATAATAAAACTATGAAATTTATTTCACCTTAACGTACTGGTGGTACGTAACTTTAAATAACCTATGTTTAAGCAACACCATCACAACAACTTGTTCCTTAATTGTGTCCTAACAACTCATAATTGCATTTTGCTTTATCTTTTCCATTTGTAAGATGAGTTTTCGCTGCACAACCAGGTAAGGGCTGTGTGTTACCATGATGCAGGACGGGGACCCATCTCGTCGTGCACTGTACAGTACAAGATGACAAATGTAGTGTTAAACATGGGGAAAAAATGGAAAATTCAAGTATACTATGAATAACACCGAACTCGAGAACGAGAACGAAGTAAGAAATTTAAGAATAATAATCCATCCATCCATCCATCATCCAATCCTACATTGCCCCATGAGGAGCGTAGGAGCCCGGGGCTAGGCAGTTGGTCCCGACGTTTAAGATGAGAGTGACCAGCCTCACTCATCCTTGAGTGGGATTACGTGAGCAATCAACCCCAACCACCCCTTGGATATAAACCTTCACCGGCTCAATCCGATTGGAGCACAATAATTACCCACTAAACCACCAGGCGCCAAAATTTGGTTATATGGTTACCACCCAGCGTAGTAAATGGTTTCCTGGTGCACAGGAAACCATTTGGCTTGTCACTCAGTGTAGAGTCACCCACAGGCAGAAGGAAGTGGAAAGAATGAAGGAAAGAAAGACAGAAAAGGGTACATATGAAAATCTGGTAAAACCAGAGAATCAAAATATACGAGTAAGTACAAATGTATCCTTTATATTACACTGACAAGGAAAATCAAGTGAAAATGATTGACACAAATGGAGCTAAAGTCTGACAAATCTAAACATAGGGTTTTGGTGGAGTCTGCTTCTGCCTACACTATTGCCATGTTTCCTAACCCTACGATGTATAACGCCTGTGGTTTGTGTAGTAGGAATGATACATAAACATAACTCATACTAATATAACTGTAATGAAAGTGCTGACATGTATCAAGGAAGAATAAAACTATTCTGCATACTACATAAGAACATAAGAACATAAGAAGAGAGGATAACTGCAGTAGGCCGGTTGGCCCATGCTAGGCAGCTCCTAGAAGAGTAACTGAACTACTAGAATGAGATAAGGATAGCAAAGAAGAAGACTCTCCCCCGCCCTCCAAACCCTCCAGCCGAAGCCGGCAGGAAAAAGTCAGAAAGAACACCACGCCGTATAGAAAAACTGGCGTGGACATTTTACAGGAAAGTGTGAAAGGAGAATAGAGACTATCATAGTGTAACCTGAAAAGAAATTTTTTTGAATTAGTATTGGTTATAAGATTTTCTTTATTCTATATCCACCCCTTATTTGTCATATGCTTATCTAGCCTATGCTTGAAACTCTCAATGGAAGAGGCAGCAACTACTTTACTAGGTAGCTTATTCCATTCGTCTACTACTCTATTACCAAACCAATTTCTACCGATTTCCTTTCTGAAACGGAATTTTTCTAGTTTGAAACCATTATTTCTAGTTCTATCCTGTATGCTCACTTTAAGTACCTTGCTAATATCTCCCTTATTTATACCATTCATCCACTTAAACACCTCAATCAAGTCTCCCCTTACTCTACGCCTCTCTAGCGAATGTAGACTTAGTCTTTTCAGTCTGTCTTCATGTGACAGGTTCCGGACGTCATGTATCATTTTAGTCATTTTTCTCTGTACATTTTCTAACGAATTAATATCCATTCTATAGTAAGGACACCAAAATTGTACGGCGTAGTCTAAATGTGGCCTTACTAATGCTAGATAAAGTTTCAGTATTACTTTAGATGATCTATTGCTCACGCTTCTCGAAATAAATCCTAGGACCCTATTTGCTTTATTTCTCGCATTAATGCACTGTTGCCTAGGTTTAAGGTCGTTGCTAATCATAACTCCTAGATCTCTCTCGCATTCCGATTTGCTAATTTCTTTGTTATCTAAGCTGTATTTAGTATCTCCAATGGTCTTGCCTACGTTAAGTACTTTACATTTTTCAACGTTAAATTCCATTAGCCAAGTTTTAGACCATTTGGACAATGTATCGAGGTCTTTTTGTAAGTAATGGCAATCGTCAGTCGAGTTAACGATACGCCCTATTTTTGTATCGTCGGCAAATTTGCTGATTCTGCTATTGACTCCTAAGTCTAGATCATTTATATATATGATAAATAATAAGGGACCGAGTACTGAACCCTGTGGTACACCGCTAGTTACTAATCCCCAGTCCGACTTAGTTCCATTTATTAATACTCTCTGCTTTCGTCCTTTCAGCCAGGATTCTATCCATTTTAAGATATCGCCGTCTATACCGTGTGCTCGAACCTTTCTAACTAACCTTTCGTGTGGGACTCTGTCAAAAGCTTTACTAAAGTCCAGATAAATAACATCGTAAGCTTTATCGCTATCTACTGCCTCATAGACCTCCGAGTAGAATGACAACAAATTTGTGAGGCAGGATCGTCCTTGCCTGAATCCGTGCTGACTTTCGTTTATAAGATTAAATCTTTCTAAGTGTTCTCTAATCCTATTTGCCAAAATTGACTCTAACATTTTTCCTACTATTGACGTTAGACTTATCGGACGATAATTCGACGCAGCTGATTTATCACCCTTTTTAAAGATGGGCACTACGTTTGCGGTTTTCCACGCCTCTGGAACTTCTCCTGAACTTAAAGAGTCATTAAATAACGTTAAAAGTGGCTGACATAATTCTTCTTTGGTTTCTTTTATAATTTTTGCATATATATCGTCCGGACCTGGCGATTTTTGAGGTTTTAACTTATTAATTTCTTTCAATACGTCCTCCTTACTAATGAACATAAGAACATAAGAACATAAGAAGAGAGGATAACTGCAGTAGGCCGGTTGGCCCATGCTAGGCAGCTCCTAGAAGAGTAACTGAACTACTAGAATGAGATAAGGATAGCAAAGAAGAAGGCTCTCCCCCGCCCTCCAAACCCTCCAGCCGAAGCCGGCAGGAAAAAGTCAGAAAGAACACCACGCCGTATAGAAAAACTGGCGTGGACATTTTACAGGAAAGTGTGAAAGGAGAATAGAGACTATCATAGTGTAACCTGAAAAGAAAATTTATTTTTTAGTTAGTATTGGTTATAATATTTTCTTTATTCTATATCCACCCCTTATTTGTCATATGCTTATCTAGCCTATGCTTGAAACTCTCAATGGAAGAGGCAGCAACTACTTTACTAGGTAGCTTATTCCATTCGTCTACTACTCTATTACCAAACCAATTTCTACCGATTTCCTTTCTGAAACGGAATTTTTCTAGTTTGAAACCATTATTTCTAGTTCTATCCTGTATGCTCACTTTAAGTACCTTGCTAATATCTCCCTTATTTATACCATTCATCCACTTAAAAACCTCAATTAAGTCTCCCCTTACTCTACGCCTCTCTAGCGAATGCAGACTTAGTCTTTTCAGTCTGTCTTCATATGACAGGTTCCGGACGTCATGTATCATTTTAGTCATTCTTCTCTGTACATTTTCTAACGAATTAATATCCATTCTATAGTAAGGACACCAAAATTGTACTGCGTAGTCTAAATGTGGCCTTACTAATGCTAGATAAAGTTTCAGTATTACTTTAGATGATCTATTGCTCACGCTTCTCGAAATAAATCCTAGGACCCTATTTGCTTTATTTCTCGCATTAATGCACTGTTGCCTAGGTTTAAGGTCGTTACTAATCATAACTCCTAGATCTCTCTCGCATTCAGATTTGCTAATTTCTTTGTTATCTAAGCTGTATTTAGTATCTCCAATGGTCTTGCCTACCTTAAGTACTTTACATTTTTCAACGTTAAATTCCATTTGCCAAGTTTTAGACCATTTGGACAATGTATCGAGGTCTTTTTGTAAGTAATGGCAATCGTCAGTCGAGTTAATGATACGCCCTATTTTTGTATCGTCGGCAAATTTGCTGATTCTGCTATTGACTCATAAGTCTAGATCATTTATATATATGATAAATAATAAGGGACCGAGTACTGAACCCTGTGGTACACCGCTAGTTACTAATCCCCAGTCCGACTTAGTTCCATTTATTAATACTCTCTGCTTTCGTCCTTTCAGCCAGGATTCTATCCATTTTAAGATATCGCCGTCTATACCGTGTGCTCGAACCTTTCTAACTAACCTTTCGTGTGGGACTCTATCAAAAGCTTTACTAAAGTCCAGATAAATAACATCGTAAGCTTTATCGCTATCTACTGCCTCATAGACCTCCGAGTAGAATGACAACAAATTTGTGAGGCAGGATCGTCCTTGCCTGAATCCGTGCTGACTTTCGTTTATAAGATTAAATCTTTCTAAGTGTTCTCTAATCTTATTTGCCAAAATTGACTCTAACATTTTTCCTACTATTGACGTTAGACTTATCGGACGATAATTCGACGAAGCTGCTTTATCACCCTTTTTAAAGATGGGCACTACGTTTGCGGTTTTCCACGCCTCTGGAACTTCTCCTGAACTTAAAGAGTCATTAAATAACGTTAAAAGTGGCTGACATAATTCTTCTTTGGTTTCTTTTATAATTTTTGCATATATATCGTCCGGACCTGGCGATTTTTGAGGTTTTAACTTGTTAATTTCTTTCAATACGTCCTCCTTACTAATGGTTATTTTACTAAGAATATTTTCCGTATTCTCATGGTAAATATTTGCTGCTTGAGGGACCAGGCTTAGATTTTCCTTGGTGAATACTGATATGAAATAATTATTTAGGATGGAGCACATTTCTTTATCTTCACTGGTAATGTCACCTGATTCTGTTCTGAGTGGTCCTATCCTATCTTTATTTTTCGTTCGGTACATTTGATAAAAACCCTTGGGGTTTACTTTTTGATTCACTTGCAACCTTAAATTTCATAACTTCTCTTTGCTTTTCTTATCTCCCTCTTTACTTCTCTATTTAAAATTGTGTACCGGTTACGTAAGTGTTCCTCTCCACGTTTTATTTTTCTATATATTCCTTTCCTTTGGCCTATGAGAGATTTTAATCTGTTGTTTAACCATCTTGGTTCTGAATTGTTAGTTCTAAACGGTTTTGAAGGAATATATCTATCTTGGCCTCCGTATATTATATTTATTAACTCGTTATACTTCTCACTGGTCGAACGTCTGTTTGGTACTGGAGCTGAGTTAATTTCCGTCACCTGGACTACATTCCTATCTACCACCTCCCCCTCACAGACACCTGACGGACGTCCCCACGTGCTTCCTGCGCCTGAACTATGACCTGGGGATCCCCACTAACCTGACATTCCCTCAAATAGCTAATCTCCCTGTGGAATACCGTTCGAAAATAAGCTCTTAAGCCATCGAAATCTCCTAGACGAAAATTAGGAACGGTGGAGGTATTTTCAGTGGAACAGACATCCCAAATAAATTTGAACTTAATTTCTTCATGATCGCTATTACCAAGTCGTCCACCAACCTCTATATCGCTAATGATATTTTCTTTATTAGCTAAAACCAAATCTAGTATATTATTACCTCTGGTGGGCTCCCTGATATACTGATAAAGGAAATTATCCTGTACTACCTCTAGAAATTCCTCTGACTCTGCATCTCCTGTCTGATTTCTCCAATCTATCCTTGGCAGATTAAGGTCCCCAACAATTATTACTAAGCTGGACTGTGATGCTTTCCTAATTTCCTCCCAGAGGTATTTACTATCAGCTCTACTTAATTTTGGAGATCTGTAAATTGCTCCTAAGACTAATTTCTCCCTATTGTTACTAATTTCAACCCAGACACTTTCTGTGTCCCTATTTACTTTAATGTCTGCTTTATTGTAACAGTTTAGTGAATCCTTTACATAAATAGCTACCCCTCCCCCCTTTCTTCCCTGACGGTTTGACACAAAAATATTATAGCCTTTTATCTGATATTCTGCTAAAAATTCTCGAGTGTCTGTATTCATCCAAGTTTCACTAATAACGGCAATGTCTATTTTCTCTGTACAAATTAAAGCCCTCAGTTCATCCATTTTATTACGTAAACTCCGGCTGTTTGTGTAGTACACTTTCAGATTATTACGAGTAGTTATGCCTTTACCTTGGCATTTACTGTTATTTATTTTATTACTAACTGGGAAACTCTTTACTTTACTAATATAACAATTTTTTGTACTATCGCTTATCGCCCTTCTATCATCGCTTGTTCTATCATCTATCATCGCCTGCTCAATTTGAGGTGCCTGAGTGGATGTATCTACACTATTGGTTGAACTTTTGTTCTTAATTTTGCAAGTATCGATGCATCTATCCAAACATGGTAATAATGATTTCTGACTGTAGTTGCTGCATCTTCCTGTACACCTACTTCTCAATCTCGAAAAAAATCCCTCCAACTCCCTATCTATCATTCCAGCTAAAACAGTAACTCCTTGCCTGCTAAGATGAGTCCCATCCCAACTATACAAGGCACTTCGTCCATAAAACCGGTCCCAGCTGTCTATGAAAGGTATTGTATTATCTTTGCAATACCTTTCAAGGCGGCAATTAAACCCTATTGCCCTGCTCAACCATTCCCTTCCAACCCGCCACCTTGGTAAAACACCAAGCACTACAGGGGTTCCTCCCCTCTCCCTAACCTTTTCTAACATCAACTTGTACCTTTTCCACAGTACCTCACTCTTACGGCTACTAATATCATTGCCTCCTACACTGAGGCACACAGTGGGTTTGTCACCACTTTCCTTTACGATATTTGAAATTTTATCTACCACATTAGCCACCCTGGCCCCTGGAAGACACACATGTTTAGCGAGTGGAGTATACATGGCCCTGTTCAGATATCTCACCTGGGAGTCTCCAACAACAACAACTAAGAATATTTTCCGTATTCTCATGGTAAATATTTGCTGCTTGAGGGACCAGGCTTAGATTTTCCTTGGTGAATACTGATATGAAATAATTATTTAGGATGGAGCACATTTCTTTATCTTCACTGGTAATGTCACCTGATTCTGTTCTGAGTGGTCCTATCCTATCTTTATTTTTCGTTCGGTACATTTGATAAAAACCCTTGGGGTTTACTTTTGATTCGCTTGCAACCTTAATTTCATAACTTCTCTTTGCTTTTCTTATCTCCCTCTTTACTTCTCTATTTAAAATTGTGTACCGGTTACGTAAGTGTTCCTCTCCACGTTTTATTTTTCTATATATTCCTTTCCTTTGGCCTATGAGAGATTTTAATCTGTTGTTTAACCATCTTGGTTCTGAATTGTTAGTTCTAAACGGTTTTGAAGGAATATATCTATCTTGGCCTCCGTGTATTATATTTATTAACTCGTTATACTTCTCACTGGTCGAACGTCTGTTTGGTACTGGAGCTGAGTTAATTTCCGTCACCTGGACTACATTCCTATCTACCACCTCCCCCCTCACAGACACCTGACGGACATCCCCACGTGCTTCCTGCGCCTGACCTATGAGCTGGGGATCCCCGCTGACCTGACATTCCCTCAAATAGCTAATCTCTCTGTGGAATACCGTTCGAAAATAAGCTCTTAAGCCATCGAAATCTCCTACAGTCGTTCTATTTTATCAAGGCAGTTTGGGTCGGGCCCTCTGGGACCTCACTCTGTTAGCTCTGTTGCCACATCGTCGCCACACACGTGCGCTCTCTCTCTCTCATATTATATATTAACTACTACTAATTGTATTTTCTTAATTTTTTCTCTTGTTTTCGACTTTTTTTCCACACCATCCCTGAGGTAAAAGTTTATAGGTGCGTTTTTTTTTTTTTTTTTAAATAGCTTCCCTGGCGGGAGACTGACCGAGTATGACCCACTCACGCAGGGCTGTCCCTCGTGTCACCACCTGACAACGTCTCAAAGGCAACGCTGACAAGTCTTATGAGATTTATACTATACTATAGCTTTTTTATTAAATTGCATCTATACAGAGTGTTTAAAATTCATTTATAAGTAGTTACTAGCTTAAAATAGGAGAGTGAGAGAGAGAGAGAGAGTTGAACACAAATAATTACACGTGTGTCGGCGGCGATGTGACAACAGAGCTAACTGTGTGAGGTCCCAGAGCGTCCCACCCAAACTGCCTTCATAAAATAGAACGACTGTAGACGAAAATTAGGAACGGTGGAGGTATTTTCAGTGGAACAGACATCCCAAATAAATTTGAACTTAATTTCTTCATGATCGCTATTACCAAGTCGTCCACCAACCTCTATATCGCTAATGATATTTTCTTTATTAGCTAAAACCAAATCTAGTATATTATTACCTCTGGTGGGCTTCCTGATATACTGATAAAGGAAATTATCCTGTACTACCTCTAGAAATTCCTCTGACTCTGCATCTCCTGTCTGATTTCTCCAATCTATCCTTGGCAGATTAAGGTCCCCTACAATTATTACTAAGCTGGACTGTGATGCTTTCCTAATTTCCTCCCAGAGGTATTTACTATCAGCTCTACTTAATTTTGGAGATCTCTAAATTGCTCCTAAGACTAATTTCTCCCTATTGTTACTAATTTCAACCCAGACACTTTCTGTGTCCCTATTTACTTTAATGTCTGCTTTATTGTAACAGTTTAATGAATCCTTTACATAAATAGCTACCCCTCCCCCCTTTCTTCCCTGACGGTTTGACACAAAAATATTATAGCCTTTTATCTGATATTCTGCTAAAAATTCTCGAGTGTCTGTATTCATCCAAGTTTCACTAATAACGGCAATGTCTATTTTCTTTGTACAAATTAAAGCCCTCAGTTCATCCATTTTATTAAGTAAACTCCGGCTGTTTGTGTAGTACACTTTCAGATTATTACGAGTAGTTATGCCTTTACCTTGGCATTTACTGTTATTTATTCTATTACTAACTGGGAAACTCTTTACTTTACTAATATAACAATTTTTTGTACTATCGCTTATCGCCCTTCTATCATCGCTTGTTCTATCATCTATCATCGCCTGCTCAATTTGAGGTGCCTGAGTGGATGTATCTACACTACTGGATGAACTTTTGTTCTTAATTTTGCAAGTATCGATGCATCTATCCAAACATGGTAATAATGATTTCTGAGTGTAGTTGCTGCATCTTCCTGTACACCTACTTCTCAATCTCGAAAAAATCCCTCCAACTCTCTAGCTATCATTCCAGCTAAAACAGTAACTCCTTGCCTGCTAAGATGAGTCCCATCCCAACTATACAAGGCACTTCGTCCATAAAACCGGTCCCAGCTGTCTATGAAAGGTATTGCATTATCTTTGCAATACCTTTCAAGGCGGCAATTAAACCCTATTGCCCTGCTCAACCATTCCCTTCCAACACGCCACCTTGGTAAAACACCAAGCACTACAGGGGTTCCTCCCCTCTCCCTAACCTTTTCTAACATCAACTTGTACCTTTTCCACAGTACCTCACTCTTACGGCTACTAATATCATTGCCTCCTACACTGAGGCACACAGTGGGTTTGTCACCACTTTCCTTTACGATATTTGAAATTTTATCTACCACATTAGCCACCCTGGCCCCTGGAAGACACACATGTTTAGCGAGTGGAGTATACATGGCCCTGTTCAGATATCTCACCTGGGAGTCTCCAACAACAACAACATTTTTCTTACCTTTCTTGTTCTGTTTATACTTACCTGTACTGGAAGTTCTCTCACCGTCCTTCTCCTCTACTTCCCTCTCTGCCTTTCCTTCACATTCGTCCCGTAGTGCGTCGAATGTATTAGTTGTCTTAATTTCCGTTTGCTTTTTTAGAGTGAACTTCGTTGCACCCTTGTTAACTAGTGTCCAACCTTCAGCCTTTTTCTCTTTCTCCTCCAACATCTCCTCCAACAATTCCCTCATCTGTGCCTTCTCCTGCCTGAGAATTTGTACCTCCCGCTTCAGTTCGAGAAGTTCCTCCTTTAATTCAAGGTAGTCCTTTTCAGTACCTGCAGTGGGGACACAGCTCTCTGCCGAGGAAGCCATTACGCACTAGTTCACACAAGGTAGCACACACTATCACGGGTCACTACTGGTCACCACAACACACACTCTCACGGATCACTAGCACAGCACTATCACTGATCACTACAACACACTAACACAACCACTATCACAGATCACTAAAGCACAACACTACCACAGGTCTCAGGCACGTCTGAGCTGACTGACCTCACGAGATACGATAATAGAGAAACGTGGCATAAAAATTTGGCAGTGTTGCTCTAAAAATATTCTAATTATTATTTACTTCCCGAACACTTCTAACATTGCTAATTAATTTAGCAAGTATAATTGCAAGAAAATTTGAAGGGATAAAAGTAGGAAGAGGTGATCCTTTCATAATTAAAATAAATATATCAAACAGCTCTGGGGCGGCAGCACTCACGCGACACGTGAAAGAGAGAGAGAGAGAGAGAGAGAGAGAGAGAAATAATAATAATAATAATAATAATAAAACTTTATTTCCACTAAACAGTGGGTATTCTTATACATTATACAGTAGTACAGCATACAGTATGAAAGTTCTATACACAATATAATACAAGTTGATACATATGGTGGAGAATAGTGACAGAGAGGTAAATGGTTTAAAAGGTGTGGGGACACTTAGCTTAAAAATAGATCAATTAAGGGATTTAGGAACGAAGGCAGTGGGAAGGATTAAGACAGATGGGATTGTAAGATTAGGGAGTTTGAGCAATAGGGTAGAATGTTTCCCAATGCACCTGGGAGGAGAGAGAGAGAGAGAGAGAGAGAGAGAGAGAGAGAGAGAGTCAAGCAGTTACGATACGGTAGGTAACATTTCCGTATGCTCTCAATAAAATAGCATAGCAATTATCAACGGCTAATTATTATACAGGTGTTGATGGTGGGGGTCTATATTTATAGGAGGTGTTGGTGGTGGAGGTATAGCGGGTGTTGTTGATGGGGGTGTTGTTGGGGGTAGGGGTATAGGGGGTGTTGGTGGCAGGGGTACAGGGGGTATTAGAAAAACGGAGATCACAAGAGGGAAACAGTGTCAAGGTCATCGCTGATGGAGAGGTCAGCTCGGAAACGTGGCAACAGTGCAGGGAGGGACTGACTCCACCAAAACCCTACGTTTAGATTTGTCAGACTATAGCAACAGTGTGCTATACTCAACCACACCCATTAGTACTTGCAATGCATACCTAAAGATGAATTTAAAAATGAGCAAACATATCAAGTTGACTTCACAGCCTTTGGAGAACTATACGAGTAGTGTCAAGTGATGTGTGAAACTAAGTGAACACTGAACATAATGTAAATATTGTATATATAAACTTCTATAAAATAACAAAATATGGGATACATACAGGTATAATGTCATCTTAATTCAAACTGTGCAACATAACTAATATAACTGCGGTGTCTCACATAACTAATACACCCATGGTGTCTCAAATAAACTGTGCAACATAACTAACATAATACACCTACGGTGTCTCACATAGCTAAGCTAATACACCTCTAGTGTCTCACATAACTAAGCTAATACACCCATGGTGTCTTATGTAAACTGTGCAACGTACACCTAAGCCAATACACCTATGGAGTCTCAATTAGACAAGTACATCAAATATGACTGATTCATAATATGACTATATTGCTACTATTGTATTAATTTTATACATATGTGTCAGTTATACAGCTACAATGACCACACTTGTGATTACTGCAGCTATGTTACATTTCCTACAATTATGTAACTACAAACGATTGCATTACTACAATCATGTAACTACAAACGCTTGCAGTACCTTGCATTACTGCAATTATATTACAGTTGCCACAATTATGTAACTACAAAAACGATAGTATTACCACAATTATGTTATATTCCTACAGTTGTGTTACTACAAACAATAACATTACTACAGTTATGTTACAGTTGCTACAATTATGTAACTACAAACGATAGCTTTATTACAATTATGTTACAGTTCCTACAATTATGTAACTACAAACGGTAGCATTACTGCGATTATGTTGCAGTTCCTACAGTTATGTAACTACAAACGATAGCATTACTACAATTATGTAACTACAAACTATAGCTTTACTACAATTATGTTACAGTTCCTACAATTATGTAAGCGATATCATTACTACAATTGTTACAGTTGCTACAATTATGTAACTACAAACGATAGCATTACTACAATTATGTTACAGTTGCTACAATTATGTAACCACAAAAGCTTGCATTACCTTGCATTACTGCAATTATGTTACAGTTCCTACAATTATGTAACTATAAACGATAGCATTACTGCAATTGTTACAGTTGCTACAAGATGTAACTACAGTTTTATGGCCAACACAATTATGTAACAGTTTAATTAACAAAATGTAACTACAAATTTAGGACACAGTTATGTAACAATTGCATTAACAAAATGTAACTACAGTTTTATGGCCAACACAATTATGTAACAGTTGCATTAACAAAATGTAACTACAGTTTTATGGCCAACTCAATTATGTAACAGTTGCATTAACAAAATGTAACTACAGTTTTATGGCCAACACAATTATGTAACAGTTGCATTAACAAAATGTAACTACAGTTTTATGGCCAACACAATTATGTAACAGTTGCATTAACAAAATGTAACTACAATTTTCGGACAAACACAATTATGTAACAGTTGCATTAACAAAATGTAACTACAGTTTTATGGCCAACACAATTATGTAACAGTTACATTAACAAAATGTAACTACAATTTTGGACAACACAATTATGTAACAGTTGCATTAACAAAATGTAACTATAATTTTATGGCAACAGTTGCATTAACACAATGTTATGTTACAGTCACACTTGCGTAACAGTTGCATTAAAATGATGTAACTACAATAGCATCAACACGATGTAACTGCAATATTCATACGATTATGTTACTTTTACAGTATTATGTATTTCACTTAATTTACAGGTTAATTGTACTATGTATATAGTTTGCAGTAATATGTTAGGAAAATATTTACTGTCGATGGTACGCCAGTTTCGCGTGACCGATCGATATGTAGGCATAATATAACAAAATACTATATGTAACTATATAGCTATAGGTAACAATATGTAAAACAGGTAGTTATGTCTGAGTTCTCCAGGAAAAGTTAGAGAACACATCCTCTTACCCTAGACTAAGCAAGAATAACAAGCACCTCTGACCATGTGTCGGAAACGTGACAGACAGAGGCCTACACACGCACAAACATACGCACACGTACGCCCACACACTTTAGCGGGAAGCTAGAGGGAGATATAAGTCCGATATCACATACAGGAAGGTTAGAAGGTAGGAGAAGACAGAGTGAGACAGAGTGGGACATGGGAAAGCCAGAGAGAGAAAAGGGAGAGAAGGGCTAAAGAGAAGGTCCGACGTTAGGGTCACGCTCTGTTACACTGTAACTCATTAATATAACTGTGTGCAATAAACTTTGTAACCCAAGAGTGCTGTAACTCACCTCGTTGACACTACATCTATTCTGGCTGAGCTTAACGATCCATAATCGATTGCACTATCTCCCTACAAGTACCTAAGACTACGCTTTCGAGACTGGTGGTAATAACGAACCAAGTATGATAAAATACGTTATCGAGATCATAACATATTAATACATATTACTGTATATACACATGACAATAAACTTGTAATTTAATTAAGTGAAATACATAATACTGGAAAAGTTACATAATTGTATGAATATTGTATAATTGCAGTTACATCGTGTTAATGCTACTGTAGTTACATCATTTTAATGCAGCTGTTACACAAGTGTGACTGTAATATAACATTATGTTACTGCACATGTTATTTATGGTGTTTGCCGTAAAATTGTAGTTAATGTTACATATAGTTACATCTTGTTAGTGCAACTGTTACATAATTGTGTTGGCCATAGAACTGTAGTTACATTTTGTTAATGCAACTGTTACATAAAATTGTAGTTACATTTTGTTAATGCATATCACGAATTCGCGCGAGCGTATTTATAAATTCGTGACACTGTACTTCAGTGAGAAAACCACAAATTCTAGTGGAATTCCCACTGCGCATCACTCAGTTCAACCGTCCTTGTATTCACGTCGATCGGGATGGTTTTCAGAACATTTCTCACTGTTTCACAAGTGACCATTCTTACCCACGACATTAGTGCTTTCACCGAGTGATTTATTGTGAACCTATATCACTCACTCTCTTTCCGTTGACCGTTGAAGTTCGAACACGGCCATCTCTCGCCCCCTTTCAACTGTTTGAATTTAGTCAGCTTTGAGTCGTTGCAAGAGTAGGACCGTTTGTACCCAGCGTAAGGCAGCGTCGTCATTGTACAGCGAGTTCCTGAATCTCCACCTAGACAGTGAATTGGCGAAGCGAGCTTAGCGAATTGCAACGTTTGATGTTCTGCACAGGCGCCCAGTCTTTTCACTCAGCTCCCCTCCACTGACCAGTATTTCTGTTCGTTTTTCCTTCTTAAGTGTGTTTAGCTTTTGAATGAGTGAGTGAGTGTATTCTCCTTGTTATTTTAAATTCATGATTCATATAACGTAAGTTTATTTCATTTTAAACAATAAATTTACAGTTCTTTTCTTTGAGCTTAATGTAATTAAACCCATGTTTTATTTCTCCACATTAAGCTTATTTTAGTTGCCTCTCCTAGTTTTGCACAAACTCTTCACATTATCCTTAACTGGTACTTGGGCCAGTTCTTTTGTATCAAACTTAAATCCGTTGTGCCAGCCAGGAGTTAAGCATCAGCAAGAACCTGTTTATTATTATTATTAGCATTAGTTATTGATTGTCAGGGGTGGAGTCACTTTCTCGAGGGCTAACAGTACTACAAACAGCACTCGTGAGTAATTAGTCTCTGCTGTGTACTGTTGAGAAAGTTTATAAATTCTCGTCTTTAGAGAATCGGTGAAGTAAGCCAAATAAAGTAAACTTACTGCTAGATTTTCACAAGTTAATTCCTTGTCTTTGTTTTCAAGCAACATTTTAGCATTCTTAATTCATAAATTCACATCCCCCCATGACATCTGGTGACCTCATTCCAGGATATTAACTCCTAGCTCTAATGTTATTAATGAGATAATACTCACTCACTCACAAATAGGTATTTATCATTAAAGTCTATAGGCACTATCTTACTGGTGGTTATTGATCCATTTCTATTAATTTTACGTAATAGTTTTCCCAGTCAGTTGCATTTTTTTTTTCAAATTTCTTTCTTTACCAGTTTAACTAGATAAAACTGGTCACCACCAACCTGTGCCTATATTCTTTACTTTGATTATTGGCATTTCTCTGCAAAATAGCAGTCAGTATTCAGTCTTTAGCCCACTCAGCCTTAATTGAGTTAGCATCATGACTACTAATATATATGTACAGGAAGCCAAAGATATGGGGCTTAGCGACCCCGAACAAATCAAGGAGTACGTACTCTCTCGGTTTAGTTACGAGCAGCAACGTGAGAATGATGCTTGTGAAAAGCATCGAATTCAGCGTGAGGAACACGAGAGAGAGAACGTAAACACGAGCGAAAACAATGCAAGGAACGTGCGAGAGAACGTGCACAACATGAAAAAGAACGTGAATACGAGCGAGAACAACGAGAGAGAGAACATGAATATGAGCGAGAACAACGAGAACACGAACGTGCTGAGCGCGAGGCACGTGAGAAACATGAACTTGAGATGCTGAAGCTCAAGCGAGACTCCTTGACTTCAGACACATCTGGTGCAGCTAACCCAAGCTCCACGAGCGCTCTCCCTGCACATGTTCTGGCGACCCCACACATCAAGCTTCTTCCATACAAGGAAGGCGAACGAATCGAGTCATTCATAGCTCGTATCAAAGACATGGCTCAGCTGTACCAGCTGGATAAGGCAGCTAAGTGGCTCCAGTTTCTTAGCTTGTTTTAGGGCCCTGCCCTCGATATTCTCCACAGAATTCGTGGAGACAATCTCACGTATGAGATGATGAAGGCCGCACTCGTCAAAGTGTTTGGTCTCACAGTTGACGATGCCAGGAATCAGTTTATGAGGGCGCGTGTACAAGAAAAGGAGACTGCTGTTCAGTCTCTCGATCGGCTTACTACATACTTAGATGAGTGGATGGAGAAAGATGAAACTCCTCCCACACGAGAGGGGATAATTGACCTTATGCTGTGCACGCAGCTAGAAAAGTCGTGGCCTGCTGAGCTTATGGCTCAGCTTAAGATCTGCCAGGTAAGGGATGCCAGCCAAATGGTGGAGAAGGCTGATGCATTTTTCACTGTGTACGGGTATCAAACTCGTAAGCAACACACCTGGAACACGAAAGCTGACAAATCTGGGAAACCTTCTCAGACTGAACCCCAGCAACAAGGCTGTTCTCAGAATAATGGCCAAGGTCCAAACAAACCGCAGAAGAAGGACCAGGGGCAAAACACCCAGAAACCTGAGTGGAAGCGGTACGACAAGCAGTACAGTAACTAGCAGCAGTATCAGCCATGCAATCGACTGTTGGGACTATCCTTTCTGCACCAGCCCCAGTGTATCAGAGGCAGGAGGCAAACGCAGCCTTCATTCCTCAGCAACAGTACGGCGGTGTCGTCTCTAGCAGTACAGGTACTTCCCCACAGTTCACTAGTCCCCTAGCGACAGTGAACCCTCCGCCACAGGTGCTCAACGCTCCATCTCCCCAGATGGTGAGCACAACCCCTCAGGTATCTAATTCTCAGGACACCATGTTTGCCGCATCATTTATTCAGCAGCCTCGTCAGTGGCTGGCTGCTTCCTTCACAGGCCCTTCCACAGGTAACTTCCTTGTTCAGCCAGACTTTGTGGGAGGCATTCCTGTGAAGGTCCTGAGAGATAATGGTTCCTCAGGTTGCTCTGTCAGGCAGAGTCTAGTTCGGCCTGAGGAGTGCACAGGTCGACAGATCCAAACTCAGCTTATTGATGGATCAGTGAGATTGTTCCCTGAGGCACGTATCGAGGTGGTATCTCCATTTTACACTGGTACGACAGTTGCATTGTCATGCCAGAACCTTTGTTTGACCTTATTATAGGCAATATTCCAGGTGCCGAGTATAGTTGCACCATAGATGACGCTACTCAGACTTCGGCTGCAGTAACACGAGCCATGTCTGAGGCTCCAAACTGCGTCACCCCTGTGATCATTGCATCACTGCAAAATCTGATTTGTAGCCAAGATGTTGTCCAAGAACAACATTCTGACCCGACACTTGCTGCCGTGCGGAAGAAACAAAAGGGTAGAGTGATAAATATTCACAGGGAGGTCAAGCCAGGTTCCTTTGTAAACAAGGATGGCTCTACCGTGAGTCACGAACACCCCAGGGGAAAGTTCAACTGCAGTTTGTCGTTCCCGCTAAGTATCGCCAAGCAGTGTTAGAATGGGGTCATTGTTCAGCCTCAGGTCACAAGGGCAAAAGGAAAACCCAGGGCCATATCCATGCTGACTTTCTGGCCAGGGATGGGACAGGAAATAGATAGCTTTGTGCGTTCCTGCGATGTGTGTCAACATACCACGAATCAGGGACATGTCCTTCCTGTGCCATTTGAATCCACACCCATAATCTCTGAAGCAGCTGAGAGACAGGGCAGTGGTGATGTGGGTGCAGACCTGATATCTAGCCTGTTGGCCCCACAGGATGCATTATGTCTAGGGCCTGTATATACATGCACTGTACGTTAAGGGGGAAGTTTGAGAACCCCGCAGGGATAATCCAAGGCTGTGTTTTGGTGTCTCGAGCTGTGTGCCTCTCTGAGGATTCCCGGAGAATGCACATTATCCACAGTCGTATGCACACCCACTGTGGGTGTTAAAATGTGACCTGCCCGAGATTGCATAGGGATTCTCAGCTTGCCAATGTTAATTGTAAGTGTAGAGTTAGGTTTAACCAGTAGGGTCCTTTGAGATTCTGTCCTGGGACCACGTTTCCTGGTTAATAATAATGAGGATTTAGGGTTTAACCAGTAAACTATAAGGGTCTTTTGAGATGCTGTCCTGGGACCACGTTTCCTGGTTAATGATGTATCCGATACGAAAATAATGGCAACCTCGAATGTACAAAGCTTGGCTGTCACTTAAAATTTTTGGCTAGGGCGTACTCTTTGCAGCATACATACTGACTACTAGGCAGAGAAATTGTAATTTGATAAAAATTGTTTGTTGCACTGACAATTTTGATGCTCCACCTTGATTGCTTTCGCAGGTGCAGCTGGCGGGTGTAGCAATTTTGTCGTGCAAATCAGCTGATCATCTCTGCTACATGCTACCGCTTTTTCTCTTCTGCCTCGTCGTCTCTGTTTACTATTGATTTGTATTATATAATTTTACACGTAGGCACAGTTACACCACAACTGTCACACCTACACCCTGTATTACATACATCACGCTACATGACAATTAGTTGTTAATGTAAATGTAGCGAAGTTTTTGCTCAGTTTGTCCTGAGTACAGGATTTTTCACCGTTGTCACAGAGTTTATTACTCAAGCTTGCTTTTATTAACATAAATACGAGTTTTTTTTTGCTCATGGGCGACTGTAATTTCTCCTGTAGCAGGATAGTACACACACGACAGTGTGAATCTTGTGTGACTGAGTTGGGATTTATATGTATGTATATCGAAAATTTTTCTGAAGAAAAATTTGATTTTGATGGGGCGTAATGTCACGAATTCGCGTGAGCATATTTATAAATTCGTGCCATTGTACTTCAGTGAGAAAACCACAAATTCTAGTGGAATTCCCACTGCGCATCACTCAGTTCAACCGTCCTTGTATTCACTTCGATTGGGATGGTTTTCAGAACATTTCTCACTGTTTCACAAGTGACCATTCTTACCCACGACATTAGTGCTTTCACCGAGTGATTTATTGTGAACCTATATCACTCACTTTCTTTTCGTTGACCGATGAAGTTCGAACACGGCCATCTCTTGTCCCCTTTCAACTGTTTGAATTTAGTCAGCTTTGAGTCGTTGCAAGAATAGGACCGTTTGTGCCCAGCGTAAGGCAGCGCCGCCATTGTACAGCGAGTTCATGAATCTCCACCCAGATGGTGAATTGGCGAAGCGAGCTTAGCGAATTGCAACGTTTGATGTTCTGCACAGGCGCCCAGTCTTTTCACTCAGCTCCCCTCCACTGACCAGTATTTCTGTTCGTTTTTCCTTCTTAAGTGTGTTTAGCTTTTGAATGAGCGAGTGAGTATATTCTCCTTGTTATTTTGAATTCATGATTCATATAACGTAAATGTATTTCATTTTAATCAAGAAATTTACAGTTCTTTTCTTTGAGCTTAATGTAATTAAACTCGTGTTTTATTTCTCCACATTAAGCTTATTTTAGTTGCCTCTCCTAGTTTGCACAAACTCTTCACATTATCCTTAACTGGTATTTGGGCCAGTTCTTTTGTATCAAACTTAAATCCGTTGTGCCAGCCAGGAGTTAAGCATCAGCAAGAACCTGTTTATTATTATTATTAGCATTAGTTATTGATTGTCAGGGGTGGAGTCACTTTTTCGAGAGGCTAACAGTATTACAAACAGCACTCGTGAGTCTCTGCTGTGTACTATTGAGAAAATTTATAAATTCTCTTCTTTAGAGAATTGGCGAAGTAAGCCGGAATAAAGTAAACTTACTGCTTGATTTTCACAAGTTAATTCCTTGGCTTTGTTTTCAAGCAACATTTTAGCATTCTTAATTTAAATTCACATCCCCCCGTGACAATGCAACTGTTACATAACAGTGTTTGTCCTAAAATTGTAGTTACATTTTGTTAATGAAACTGTTACATAATTGTGTTGGCCATAAAACTGTAGTTACATCTTGTAGCAACTGTAACAACTGTAGTAATGCTATCGTTTATAGTTACATAATTGTAGGAACTGTAACATAATTGCAGTAATGCAAGCGTTTGTGGTTACATAATTGTAGCAACTGTAACATAATTGTAGTAATGCTATCGTTTGCAGTTACATAATTGTAGCAACTGTAACATAATTATAGTAATGCTATCGCTTATAGTTACGTAATTGTAGCAACTGTAACATAATTGCAGTAATGCTATCGTTTATAGTTACATACCATAGTTACATACTGTATAGTACTGTGTTTATATATATATATATATATATATATATATATATATATATATATATATATATATATATATATATATATATATATTGCCTTCGATTTGCAGTGATCAATTTTCCTTGTTTTATTCCCTGCAAGGGAGAACTGGAATTCAAAATCTGCTAGTCCTGTAGAATTAACAGATGATCTTGCAACGTGGCTTGAAATGATGTCAGTGTCAGTGACTAGTTAGTGAAAAACTTATCACCTACCATTACCGTAGAAGATTTCCCCAAAATGGGAGTAGATCAAATTTTTCAAAATTTCACTGCAAAAGAAAACTGCCAAATGGTGAAATTGTAGATCGTCCATGGCTAATATACTCTGTAACAAGTGATAAAGTCTTCTGTTGCTACTGCAAACTTTTTGACAATAATGCAGCAAGTGCACTTGCAACTTGTGGTATTAATAACTGGCCGAACATTCACAGGAGACTAGCTGAGCATGAGAACCCCAAAAGGCATTAGCAAGCTATGGTCAGTTGCTATGAACTGCAGCAAAGATTATCTACTGTAAAAGACTACTGATGAAGAACAAGAAAAACTAATCAGACAAGAAGGAAAATGCTGGTATCAAGTTTTTGAGCGACTGGCAGCCACTGTACAGTTCCTGGCAGAAAAAAACTTACCATTCCGTGGATCTGAGGAACACATAGGAACACCACATTATGGAAGTTTCCTTGGTGTTACTGAGTTGCTAGGAAAGTTTGATATAGTAATGCAAGATCATCTGCGAAAAATCCAGAATAAGGAGACACATGATCATTATTTAGGAAAAAACACCCAAAATGTGCTTATTAATATAATGGGTGAAGCTGCTCCACAGCAAATCATTTTACGGATCAAGGCTGCTAAGCATTTTGCAGTAATTCTCGACTGCATTCCTGACATCAGTCATCAGGAGCAATGTCAATGGTAATTTGTTATGTTGCTAATGGTGTACAATCAAATGGTCCAGCAGGAGTATATGATGGGTGCTGGGAACATGTGTGAGTACAGGGCAGGTGAGGTAAACTAAGGCCAGGCCGACAACATTGACAAGTAAACAGGAGGTGCCCAAAAGGCTGAGGTGAGCCAGTCTTGTGATGGACATGACTGAAGAGTGGCCTGATTTATGACGTTTCAGTGGTACCAGCAGCGTGGCCTTGAAGTGACTGCATAAACTGCACCTAGATGTTCAGCCCACTCTTCAGTCACGTCCGTCAGAATACCTTGACTCACCTCCACCCTGTGGGCACCTCCTGTTTACTTGTCAATGTTGTCGGCCAGACTGTAGTCTACCTCACCTGCTGTGTACTCACACACGTTCCCTGCACCCACCTCACTGACCTACCCGGCCCTCCATTGCTTGATCAAGCCAACATGTAGCCTACTTACCTACCTTATCAATCTCTCCCTTACCAACTCTAGTTGTTCCATACCGTTTAGTTCCCGCTATCCCTACCTCTCCCATCCCCTGTCATCCTGCCTTCATTGTCCCTCCCCCACCTACCTTAACCAGCCAGCATCCTCCTGCCTCTCCCACATACATCTTCACACCTGCCATGCTTGTATAAGCCACAGACGACCCCTCCCGCCATCCAGCCTCATCGCTGGTCGTCATTCTGGAACTTCTTCGGTCACAAACAATAGAGAATTGTCTCTGGTCAGGGATGCAGATAGAAAGGCACAGCTGTCAAGACCCAAAGGGAGGTGAGTTTCACTCTTGCCTCAAGGCCAAGCAGCCACCTATGTAAGCCATACCGCCACCTGAGAGCCTCGCTGTGGAGAAACAGGTGATAATCTACTTTCAGGCCATAACCATATTCCGTGTTAAGTTCAGGACTCTAAGATTTTCGTCCTTTTGTGGATTACTCCTAGTAGCTCAGTGACAGAATAAGACAGTACTCTGACTGTACATCTTATCAAAAGTACTACATCATTCCCAGCATCATACTCCAGATTTTCTGTTACAAATCAGCATTCAGGATGGAGTACCGACAACAGGTTACCGTGGACAGAGCAGAGGGGCCAACGACTCACTCCCACACCACACGTATAAGAAAAGAATTGAATAACCACTGTCTTCCTATTTCCGTCGACCGGGGTCGTACTCTAGGAGGATTTAGAATTTCCTGGTACCTTTTCTGTAGAAGTATATTGTCTTTTGCATATTACGCCATAATATTTTCTTTTATGTTACTGTATATTGCTTTATTGTCGACATACAGTACTTGGCATAATGAACATACAAGAGGATACCAAGGTGTGGAGTACCGAATAAATCGCTAAGGAAGAGATGTTAGGAAGTTTCTAGTCACTTAGAACCCATTGAGTCAATTAAGAAAAGTCAAATGGGAAGAGATGAAACATGATACTGAGGTAAAGACTCTCTAAAGGAGAGCTGACATAAGAAACAAAAATGAATAATGCACAAATAACTTAAGACTTTTCCTAACCTTAAAACATGGCTAAGCAGCACTGTTGTATGATGTAAAGACAAAATATCAAACGTTGTTCTCTCCTTCCTGTCTCATCGCCGGGTCACAGATAACTTAAAGAGACGTAGAGGACCAAGATGCATGTTATCACCCACACGTGGATAATAATATGCACCTCTGTCCCCCGAGTCACGGTCATGTTGGGAGAGAGAGAGAGAGAGAGAGAGAGAGAGAGAGAGAGAGAGAGAGAGAGAATGAACGGAATTTTGTAGCTGTGCGTAAGTGCTGAATTACAGCACCTCCCATGACATATTAGATTGCTTTAATCACTATTTGATTTTCTTTAATTATTTGCTAAATGATTTAATTATTCCATAACTAATGACAACACACATACCAGTACTATGTTTGTTGTTTAAGCTTTCATAAGGCGTTGTTCTATAGGCAGAACGTTTTATTTTGTCATCAAATAATGACATTTCTTTCTATGCTTCTGAAACCTCAGAAGAGTATGTATATATATATATATATATATATCACCACCAGGGCTTGTAGGAACATCTTTAATGGTGACATTTCGCAATATCTCATTGCTTCATCAAGCCTAAAAATAATAATTTATTTTAGATATGGTAAAATTATTTACGTCTTTGGTCAAACATTGCATCGAAAATAACTAAAAAATATTCTAAGACATATGGATAACTTACCTTAGTGATAAACAAGTGGAAAGAATAAAAACATATTCATACACTAAAATGCTCAATCCAGTTTTGTGAAAGTTAAAACATTTAGGTAAATTTTCAAGATAAGAATACATTCAGACCTTTAAAAGCACAGCAGTTGAACAGGAGAACTAGTGTCACCGATAGTGGGTTTGTTGAGGTGTTTATAAAGTGTCTCCATAATAGGGAGGCAAAGGGAGTTCAGAGCTGTACTGACTTTTAGCAAGGACTGTAAAGGAGGTTCGCTTGACAGGGTGAGCGTGCGTGGGTGAGTGTTGTCTGATGGCACTAAAGGGTTGTTTAGTGATTGGTCTACCTGTTCGAGCTGATGTACCGTGCCTAATGTTCGTGTATGCGTGTTTTTAGATGTCTCTCTGTCTTTCCGATATATGACGCCTGACAGCTATGACACTTATATCTGTAAACAACAGAGGACTCTTGGTGTAAGGGTACCTTGTCTTTGATTCTGAAGAGAGTACCCATATTTCTTGTACTAAAAATGACTCTTAACTCTATTTGTGGAAATGTGTAATTTAGTAGTATATGTAGCTTGTTTCTCAGGTGAAAACTATGTTTACTTCTGTAATCGAGCTTAAAGTATATAGTGTGTTTCGGGACCGTTTGAACTTTTTGAGCCGCAGGTGTTAAATTGTCTTAAATTTAAGAGAGTAAGTGATGACATATTTAAATTAATACTAAAGTCAGAGGACAAGGCTAACAAATTACTCACAAAGATGGAGGAAGGGATTTTATGCAACAAAGTTTACTCACACCTGAGACCGAGTGGTTCACAGCCAGGTATAATATATAAGCTCCCCAAAGTCCTCGGGGTGGACGATGGTGTAACGGTAGCACAGTCGCCTCGCAAGCGAGAGTTCTCGGGTCGACCACGAGACCTTTAGGCACGGTCTCCTTTGCCCTAGCCTGTTCGTATCTAGAAATAAAAATAGGTCCCCTGATGTAAAATCGACGGTTGCGTGTCGTATTCCGGGGGAATGTTTGGGAGCTTACTTTCCTTGCCTGTTCACCCCTCATGGTCGAGGTCTTTCTACCAATAGTGTAGGTTTAGTTATTTGTCTCTTAAGGATTTAGTATTGGTTAGCGATTTGTCAGTTAGGTGATTAGTTTCAGGTTCTTTAGATTAGGCACTTTTGTTTATAATGTAAGGTCAAAAAATATATAAATATAAAAAAAAGTAATAAAAATAAAAACAAAAAAAATAAAATAAAAATTATTACATATATATGTACGTGTGATTGAAAGTATGTCTGTATATATGCATGGAAGTGTGTGTGTGTATGTATGTATATATATATGTTTGTATATATATGTATATATGGGTAGCTGTATATACATATATATATCTGGCCTTAATGACCAGGGCCTTTGCCCCAATGGTCGATAGGCCAAAAAAAAAAAAAAAAAAACACGATAGGATGTTCTCTAAGACCAGTTTTATCTGCCATAGGAACCTATAATTACAACATCACTAATATATGATACCAGTTTTGAGTCCCATTTCCACTAAACAGGACACTTGCAGGGACAACTTTTCGTTCAAGGAAATAACAGCCTTAAACATCGACAGTTGAGTTATGGCCAATTAGATATTAAATCTCTATTTACTAATACCCCTCTAAATGAGACTATTGATATTTGCATTAGTGGACTTTTTAAGGAGCATGACATAGTTTTCTGCTTCAGTGGCGAACAAATGCATAAATTACTGAATTTAGCTGTAAAAGACTGCATATTTTTATTCAGCGAGCAAGCCTACAGACAAGTAGATGGGGTAGCAATGGAAAACCCCCTTGCCCCAACACTAAGTAACATTATCTTGACCTTCCATGAAGAATTGGATTAAAGATTGTCTAGAGGATCTTAAGCTGTGGGAAATATTATCCCCCCGAGTGGTAGTGCTCTTTACTTTTTAAAATAGTCGTCCCTGGTTAGAAGCAGAGGAAAACGTGGAGAGTTAATAACTATTCAAGCGGATTTCATAACCCAGCGATTGTTTTCTCTTTAATAATTCTTATTATTAATAAATTAAATGCTACTGCGTTTAACCCTTGTGGACAACTATATTGTAAATACGTGTAATTATTTTGGAAATTCCATTGACCTAAACTGCTCTGCGTGGTAGATGATGTGTCCTGAGGATGAAAAGCCCTCACATGAAAAGCAGATGTGGGTTTAACATATTTACATAGATAAAGGGAATATTTGGCTTGGCTTTAGTTTAATTAAAACTAAGATTAATTAGTTAGATTCGCCTTGTATATATCATGATGTAATCTAACTGTGTTTAGCATTGTAATTAATAAATAGTTGGCACCTCTTCAAATCCTATGAGGGAGAAGAAGCTTGCCATGTTAGTCACTACTTCTGCTCCTAGCCCTGGTTCAAGTAGCACGTTGTAAATACGCGCCTCAAGGACGCTTGGCAGCCCAGGCAACCAACCTAAACATCAGGTTCGTCGTCATCTGTTGTCCGACTCTTTCTAGCTATGTAACCTTTACGAATTGGCCAATTCAATGGGGAATTAGTCAGGAGATAGGAGAATAATAACTAGGCGAGTTGGAGTATCAGTTACACCTAATCCTCCTAAGAGACTTACAGTATGTGAATTTACTCAAGGTCGTGTTAGACTAACACCAGTCAGACAAAGGAGTGTATAAATAATTTTCCGACATAAGCCATTGTTTTATCGGAGGTATATAGATGACACCTTTTTACTTTATAAATCTCCAGATTACATGCCACGATTTTTAAACTACCTTAGTTCGAGACATCCAAACATAGAATTCACAGCTGAGACAGAAAAGAATAATGAGCTTCCATTTTTAGATATAGATATCACCAGAACAGACACTGTTTTCACTACCAATGTCTACCGGAAACCAGCATTCACTGGATAATGTACGAAATTCAGTTCATTGATTCCAATAAATCATAAACGTAATTTGGTAACTACTCTGACTAACCAAGCCTACCACATTGTTCAGATTATTTTCAGCTTCATAAGGAATTAGAGTACATAAGAAATGTGCTTTATCACAACGGGTTCCCTAAATTTTTCTCTGACCTTTACATTGGCAAAGCTATTAACAAGTTATTAACCCCTGTGGCTCAAAAAGTTCAAACTGTCCCGAAACACATTATTTACTTTAAGCTCGATTACATTGATAAACATAGTTTTCACTTGAGAAACAAGCTACGCAAACTTCTCAGCTACACAGTTCCACAAACAGAGTTCAGAGTCATTTTTAGTACAAGAAATACAGGTACACTCTTCAGAATCAAAGACAAGGTACCCTTACACCTAGAGTCCTCTGTTGTTTTGAGATATACGTGTGATAGATGCCAGGCGTCATATATCGGAAAGACAGAGAGACATCTAAAAACACGTATACACGAACTCTTAGATATAGTCCATCAGCTCGAACAGGTAGACCAATCACTAAACAACCCTTTAGTACCATCAGACAACACTCACTCACATACGATTACCCTGTCAACCGAACCTCCTTCGCAGTCCTTGCTAAAAGCCAGTACTGCTCTGAACTCCCCATCATGGAGACACTTTATACACACCTCTACAAACCCACTAACGGTGACAATAGTTCTTCCATTCAGCTGCTGTGCTTTTAAAAGTTTGAATGTATTTTTATCTTGAAAATTTACCTGATTGTTTTTGCTTTCACTCAGTTGGACTGAGCATTTTAGTGTAAGAATATGATTTGATTTTTTCCACTTATTTATGACTTAGGTAGTATATCCATTTGTCTTAGAATATTTTTTTTCGACGCTAAGTTTGATCAAAGACGTAAATATTTTTACCATATCTAAAATAAATTATTATTTTTAGGCCTGATGATGCAATGAGATATTGTGTAGTGTCACCATTAAAGAAGTTCCTACAAGCCCTGGTGGTGATATTCCTTATTCTCCTGCGCTTTCCAAGCAACCAGTCAGTATATATATATATATATATATATATATATATATGCAAACTAACCTCAGGAGAAATGAAAGGAGCGACAGTGAGTACTTTCGTATATTGCATTTTCAGACAGAGTGAGACAGAAACGTAAAGGGTAGAGGTCTTTTATGCACACCCGCAGCAGGTATAGTCTGACAAATCTAAACTTAGGGTTTTGGTGGAGTCAGTCCCTCCCTGCACTGTTGCCACGTTTCCTAGCTGACCTCTCCATCAGCGATGACCTTGACACTGTTTCCCTCTTGTGATCTCCGTTTTTCTAATACCCCCTATACCCCTGCCACCAACACCCCCTATACCCCTACCCCCAACAACACCCCCATCAACAACACCCGCTATACCTCCACCACCAACACCTCCTATAAATATAGACCCCCACCATCAACACCTGTATAATAATTAGCCGTTGATAATTGCTATGCTATTTTATTGAGAGCATACGGAAATGTAACCTACCGTAACGTAACTGCTTGACTCTCTCTCTCTCTCTCTCTCTCTCTCTCTCTCTCTCTCTCCCCTCCTCCTCCTCCTCCTCCTCCCAGGTGCATTGGGAAACATTCTACCCTATTGCTCAAACTCCCTAATCTTACAATCCCATCTGTCTTAATCCTTCCCACTGCCTTCGTTCCTAAATCCCTTAATTGATCTATTTTTAAGCTAAGTGTCCCCACACCTTTTAAACCATTTACCTCTCTGTCACTATTCTCCACCATATGTATCAACTTGTATTATATTGTGTATAGAACTTTCATACTGTATGCTGTACTACTGTATAATGTATAAGAATACCCACTGTTTAGTGGAAATAAAGTTTTATTATTATTATTATTATTATTTCTCTCTCTCTCTCTCTCTCTCTCTCTCTCTCTTTCACGTGTCGCGTGAGTGCTGCCACCCCAGAGCTGTTTGATATATTTATTTTAATTATGAAAGGATCGCCTCTTCCTACTTTTATCCCTTCAAATTTTCTTGCAATTATACTTGCTAAATTAATTAGCAATGTTAGAAGTGTTGGGGAAGTAAATAATAATTAGAATATTTTTAGAGCAACACTGCCAAATTTTTATGCCACGTTTCTCTATTATCGTATAATATAGTATGCAGAATAGTTTTATTCTTCCTTGATACATGTCAGCACTTTCATTACAGTTATATTAGTATGAGTTATGTTTATGTATCATTCCTACTACACAAACCACAGGCGTTATACATCGTAGGGTTAGGAAACATGGCAACAGTGCAGGGAGGGGGTGACTCCACCCAAACCCTAAGTTTAGATTTGTCAGACTATACCTGCTGTGGGTGTGCATAAAAGACCTCTACCCTTTACGTTTCTGTCTCACTCTGTCTGAAGATGTAATATACGAATGTATTCACTGTCGCTCCTTTCATTTCTCCTGTGGTTAGTTTGCATACATATCTTCACGGTGAAGTGAAGTCTCTGCATATATATATATATATATATATATATATATATATATATATATATATATATATATATATATATATATATATATATATATATATGGACTTCCTTTCCCACTCTAGGTCAAGATGAGGAGTAGCAATGAGCAGACAGCCCAGATTTGCCCAATCTAATGGGCCACACTTCCATTCACTCATCATTCAAGCCCCCGGAATCCTGGCTCTGTCCGATACACCAGAAACATTCACCACGTTCTGTAGCTTCATATAAACGTATCCGATAGAGTAAATCCGGATGCTGCCACGTTAAAAAAGGGTGTCAAATCCCTGATCATGCACTTCTCCTCACAATACTCATCCAGCCAGCTCGATCTCTTGTCAGTTCCTTAACCCCTCGTTCTCACACACTCATCCACCATGTCTCTCCACCTTCTCCTTGGCCTACCTCGCCTCCTCACTCCTTCAAATTCGCTTTGATATACCTTTTTCATCATTGTATTGTTATCCATTCTCTCCACATGAGCATACCATCTTAGCACACTCTCTTCGATTCTGGTGTCCACAGACTTCCTCATTCCTTGTCTTTCACGAATCACATTATTTCGTCTCCTATCCACCCTCTGTACTCCACGCACATTCCTCAGCAGTCCCATCTCCACTGAGTGCTGAATGACCTATCAGGTCCCAGTGCTTGGCCTTTGGCCTAAATTTCATATTCCATTCCATTCCATTCCCATCTCCACTGCTCTTACTCTTGACTTTTCATTTTCATGCCACACCATAGTCTCACATCCATATGTTAAATTTGGCACTAACACTCCTTCATGTAAGCTTCGTGCAGCTGCAGTACTCAAGTCTCTGTTTCTTATCAAGGCCTTCATTGCACCAGCTACCTTTCTTCCTTGTGTCACTCTACTTTCCACTTCTTTTGCACATTTTCCTCCCTTTTGTATCACTGTACCCAGGTATTTGAACTCTCACCAATTCCAATCTCTCTCCTTTCATGTAACATCACACTGGGAGTCACCATCTCTCTCAAAAACCGTCACTTTACTCTTTTCTACATTTCCTCTCAAGGCACGACGCTCACAAATATCAGCAAAACTTTGCACTACCCTACGAAGTTCTTGTCCGGTATTTGCAAGTAGTACTACATCACCAGCATACAACAAATTAGAGATATTCCATCCATCACCATTCATCACCAACGCCATCCCCCTCACCATTAATCGTGTTTTTACTTCTATCATCACCTCATCCATATATATATTGAACAACCATGGGGACATCACACAACCTTGTCGCACGCCCACACCGATCGTGAACCATTCACTTAGATGCCCATTAACTCTTACACATGCTTCACTTCCATCATAAAAACTCTTGACGACACCTAGCAACTTACCATCTACTACATATATGCGCAAAACTTTCCGCAATCCTTCTCTGTCTACTTTGTCGTATGTTTTTTCCCAGATCCATGAATGCCATAAACACCTTATGATCCTTCTCACAGGCCTTCTGTGCTATCTGTCTCACTGCAAATATTTGATCCACACATCCTCTGCCACTCCTACAGCCACCCTGTTCATCACTCACCAGGACTTCTGATATCTCTTACTTTCTCTGCAATAATTCTTCTATATACCTTCCCTACCACACTCAATAAACTTATGCCACGATAATTCTTGCACTCACTTCGTTTACCTGTATTTTTGTACAGGGGTACAATCACAGCCTTTTTCGACTCTGCTGGTAGTTTGTCATCCATACCTTCTTACATATCTCCAACAAGCACTTTATTCCACTCTCTCCACTACACTTAATCATCTCTGCATACACTTCGTCAGCCCCAGCTGCTTTCCCATTTTTCAGCAACTTCACAGCGCTCTTCACCTGTGCGAGTGTCACGTCTCCTGGCACTGCATTCCTTCTCTGCACACCCCCAAAGCCAATCATGTTTACAGCCACTCTGCTCTTTCTATTCCCATTCATCAGACTTTCAGAATATTCTTTCCATCTGGTCCTTACTTCATCCCCATGGGTTAATAATCTCCCACCTACATCCCTCACACCATCACATTTCTTAAAGTTTTCACTTCAACATTTACACACCTCTTTCCAGAATAACTTTCTGTTTTCAGATTATTTGCATTCATTTTTTTCCCTAGATCATCATTTACCTCCTTTTTCCGCTTCATTAGTCTATCCTTCTGTCTATCTATCTCTCTATCTATCTGTCTATCTCTTATTCATTATTCATATACTCTATTAAATTCATTATTTTCACGTAGGTTAATTTCGCCCCAAATAATTCATTTTGCAATTTTCACCTTAACTTGTATGTGTGGTGTGGGAGGGACTCGTTAGCCCGTCTGCTTAGTCCAAGGTAATCTGTTTGGTACTGTCGTTACTCCATCTTGAATGCTGACTTGTATGTGGGAAAGCGGGAGGATGCTGGCTGGTTAAGGCAGGTGGGGGAGAGACAATGCACGCAGGACGATAGGGGTTGGGAGAGGTAGGGATGGCGGGAACTGAACGGTATGGAACAACTGGAGTTGGTAAGGGAGAGATTGATAAGGTAGGTAAGTAGGCTACATGTTGGCTTGATCAAGCAATGGAGGGCCGGGTAGGTCAGTGAGGTGGGTGCAGGGAACGTGTGTGAGTACACAGCAGGTGAGGTAGACTACAGTCTGGCCGACAACATTGACAAGTAAACAGGAGGTGCCCACAGGGTGGAGGTGAGTCAAGGTATTCTGACGGACGTGACTGACGAGTGGGCTGAACATCTAGGTGCAGTTTATGCAGTTACTTCAAGGCCATGCTGCTGGTACCACTGAAACGCCATATATCAGGCCACTCTTCAGTCACGTCCATCACAAGACTGGCTCACCTCAGCCTTGTGGGCACCTCCTGTTTACCTGTCAGTGTTGTCGGCCTGGCCTTAGTTTACTGTACGCCTCACCTGCCCTGTACTCACACACGTTCCCAGCACCCATCTCAATAGCCTACCCCTTTCTGCATTGCCTGACCATGCCAGCATTTAGCCTACTCACCTACCTTACCTACTCCACTTGTTCCATGTCGCTCAGTTCCCACCATCTCTACTTCTCCTGTCCCATATCGTCCTGCCATCGTTATACCTCCCCTACCTGCCTTTAACCACCCTGCATCCTCCTGCCTGACTAGCTGTATGGCTTTAGCTTTTCCTCTTGGATGATGAACCACGTCTCACACGCTGTACAGGGGAGAGAACACAACATTAGTCAATATATATATATATTTTTTTATGTGTCGAGAAATGTGAAAAGAATGTTTGGAAAGTATGTAGCGACTATGTGACCTACTGTAGCAAATATGCAGCCTAAATTTATCCCATGTGAAATTTCGGAAACATATTGTGATTGTGTAGCAGGTAGTTATCTAAGATGTAAGGAGTTTGGAGCAATATAATGAATGTGTAACGGTTGTGAAGTGGGTTTATGAGTATGTCAGCGTTTATGTAAGTGTTATCAGTTTGTTCTTCACTTATCTGCAGGGCCTGAGTGACACGTTAACATCCTGAATAGTGATTATGCACAAACTTATGATTAGTTTTCCGTAGTAACGAAGTTTTATATTGATCCTGTTTCTCTATCTCTCTCTCTCTCTCTCTCTTGAACGATTAATATCTACTCAGTGATGACGCCAGTCTTATTATATTTCTGTTAATTTCAGACCATTTCTGCAGCTTATGAGAAAACTTTCGATGTGGAGGAGTTAGGTGTGACCTTCTTTAACCCTTCAGTGCTGGAGAATTGACCTAAGTTGAATAAATCGTCTGTTAAAAGCGGGAATAAAGTGGAAATATGTGTAATCGGATTTATAGGGTTTTGATGCACTCTTTTGGCATTTTACACACACACACACACACACACACACACACACACACACACACACACACACACACACACACAAATGTTGCTCTGATACCTTAGTTACTTATATGTCTTGAATCTGTAGTTTTAGTGGCTTTGGGGACTTGGAAACACCTCTGCTTTAGCTATTTATTATGCGTAATGTACTTTTGTGTTCTGTGCTATTAATATATTTGTAGTGTACACGTAGTTTGCCTCAGTAACGTGCAAGAGGATAAAGAGAATTACTAGGCAAAACAGAGCTAAGTAGTAGTTGTAGTAATAGTAGCAGCAGTAGTAGTTCTAGCCCCAGGTTCATATTAAATTTGAATCCGATGGACTGCAGGTTGAAGTTGCCCTCCTACAGTCCGCCATCTTCCTTTTCAGGGACAGGGAAGGAGCTAAGGGAAGTTTGTATAACCAGGCAGTAAGCCAACCAGCTTTATCTATGTCACCACATGAAGGCGTCTCTCTCTCTCTCTCTCTCTCTCTCTCTCTCTCTCTCCAGCGGCAGAGGCATTACGAAATCTCGGTAGGGCTGCCGTGTTCAAATGAAAGACATGCGGAAAATAAGTTTACTGAAAATACCCGTATACAGGGTGTCCCGGGAGGTAAGTCGAAAACTTTTAGAAATGACAGATGAGGGAATTCTAAGCAAAAAATGTTATATGAACATGTGTCCAAATCTCAACCGTTACGGAGCTACAATTGCTGATGACCTTATGGGCGAAAATGGTCTCCTTCATATAATTCACCCATAAGGTCATCATTAATTGTAGCTCCGTAACGGTTGAGATTTGGACACATGTTCATATAATATTTTTTCCTTAGTATTCGCTCCTCTATCATTTCCCAAAGTTTTTGACTTACCACCCGGGACACCCTGTATAGCAGTTTTGCTATGACTTGAAGAGGGTCCACGTCAAACGGAAAATAGGCTATATACTCTCCTCAACAGACATAATTTCCTTACATGGGTATAATTCTCTCTGACTCGTATGTGTTACTTAAAATAATCAGAACAAAGTAATATTTTCTGGAGTTTGCTCTGGACTTTACCCCCTTCTTTCTCCAACAAAGTTAGCTTTCCTGGAGTTTTCACTGGAATATGTCCCTTCTTTCTGCGACAGTTGGATTTCCTGGGGCTTATACTAGAATTTAGATCATTGCAAGGAAGGTAGATCTCCAGTTTGCACTGGAAACAAGATTATATTTCGAAGTTTAAAATAGAATTTATCCCTTCTTTTTACAACAGTTAGAATTCCTGGAGTTTGGAATAGAATTCATCCCTTTTTATGCACAAAATAGATTTCTTTGAGATTACACTGAATTTTGGCCTTCTTTCTGACTAAAAATGAAAATAAAGAGAAAGATAACCTACCTGTCCTGGGTGACGACAGAATACTGGACCCTCTTCTGAAAGTGTGATGCGAGGAGGAAGAGGATGTAGGTGGTGAGGGTGAAACAGATGGCCATGACGTAGGCACCATTGGCCCAGCGTCTCAGTTCACGGAGGGTGGAGAAGGAGACCTTAGCCTGCACTCTGGCCTGCCCAACTTTAACCCCAAGATTGTTGTTGTTTCGCAACTGGACCTCGCACACCAACGCTCCCTTGGCCCGCAGTCGGAAACCCTGGAACTCTCCGCATTTGTCAGAGGTGTTGACTATCCGATGAAGGCCAAGACTCTCCGCATCAACTCGGTATGTGTGAGAGCCATCCGAAGTCCTCGTGTAGGAGATAGTCAGTTTGGCTTGTGGACGAGAGCCACGGGGCACCACATCCCGGTTTGTGATGAAGGTGGAGCCTCGGTACACAGGGTGGTGGACGCATGACCCCAGCATCAGCGACACTTGCAAGTACCTGAAGTCTGGTCGCAGGTCCATTAGGTAGAGTGCAGTCTCGTGCCTAGTCTCCAGGTCCCCGTTCCCAGGCACACACTTAAGTAGGGAGCTCTTGGCTATCGTGATCTCATTTCCTAGCTGGGCTTTGTGGCGATGTGGCTGCGTACTGGCGTTGTGTTGGGGATGTGGCAGTGAGGTGTTGTGGTGTTGGTGCGGCAGTGCTTTGGCAAAGGCTCTTATTTCTGGGCTTGGGTGGAACAGCACGAGGACAGCCAGTACGAATGTCAGTATTTCCATCATTGTGGTGGCCTGAAAATGAACATCTCACTGAAAACGCTTTTATTGTAAAGAGATGAGATAATCTTTGCTAATGTGGTGTGCCTGTCACCAGCTTAACACTTTACTGCAATGATGCATTTCATCTATCTATCTATCTGTCTATTGCCAGACGCCTTAATCCCGTAAGGGGTGGCCACAAACAAATCGCCTCCATGTCGCCCTGTCTCCCGTCATTTCACTGCCCTGCTCCCATCTCACATCCCTTTCTCTCATATACCTCTCCACTCCAGCCCTTCATCTCATCCTTGGCCTCCCCCTCCCTCTCCCCCCCTCCACCTCACTCACATACACTCTCTTTGTCAGTCGCTCACTCTCCATCCTCTCCACATGGCCAAACCACCTCAAAGTGTTTCTCCTAACGCTTCCTATCACATCCATATCCACACCACAACACTCCTTCACTTCCTCATTTGTCAGTCTGTCTCTCCATGTGACTCCACATGCTCCTCTCAAATAACTCATTTCCACTGCTCTCATTCTTGACTTCTGTCCCTCTAATAAGGTCCAAGCTTTCACTTCCCTGCGTTAGAGTTGGTATCACAATACTGCCATGTAGTAACTTTTTCACGTCCATGCTCACTTCCTTGTTTCCTATCACTGCTTTCAAGGAACCAGCAACCTTTCTTCCTTGTTGTACCCTTTCAAGCACTTCACCAACTAAACTTCCATCCTTACTCATCACACTACCCAAGTACTTACACGCACTCACATTTTCCATTTCCTCCTCATCCAACCTCACTGTACATTCACTGACTTCACTTCTCTCGAAGACCATAACTTTACTCTTCCCTACATTCACCTTTAGATTCCGTTTCTTACACACTCATCCAAACTCATCCACCAAGCCTTGCAGCTCCCCTTCGTCTTCACTTAACAACACAGTATCATCTGCAAACAACATTTTATATTCTAATTTTTTCAGACAATTTTCTTCAATTTGAGAGAAAATTTTGGAGTTGCAGGGTTTAAATTCAGCCTTCATTAACCTACGCATTATATGAAAGCTTTCCAAAGCTGAATAGCAAGAATAAGCCCAAAATTACGGCCTCTGAATAAAGGGTTTAACTACTGTACGCACATTTAACTCGTCTGATTTGTAAAAGCCTGGTTTACAAAGCATTGATGACTGTACTATACTACGTTCACCTTAACTAGGCGTAAAATTGCCATCTCTCCTCCCTGAACGTTGAAGTGTAACAAGAAAGTAATACAAGAGTACGATGTTAGTAAAAAAGAAATGGTGTGGAAAGGATGTAGAGGCGAAGTATCGTCGTGTTTATTTCATTTAGCTTCCTGAAAAATGCTATATGATGAAAATCTCCGCCTAGTTAAAGTGAATGAACCAGAGTTAGTACTGGGTTCAACCAATGTAAGAAACCTACTTGGTTAATGTGAAATTTAGGGCCAGTTGAAGGCATACAAATACCCTTAGCAATTTATACTTTAACGTGGCCTAAAATTGCCATCTCTCCATCTTGCATGTTGAAGAGTACTAGTCACGTAGAGGAACACACCAGAAATTCAAGGCCTCATCAGACAACGGGACACAGTGCGACACTCCCCAACACCCCATACACAAGACACCATACAACAAATACAAGAACTCAACACTCAGATAAACAATAAAATATCAGAACAGCAAACACTAAACTGGAAAAATTATCTCCAAACACTTGACCACAAAACAAACATCAGCAAACTCTACAAAACACTAAACAGCATCACACTTTCCAACAGCAACACCACACAATCACATGCTGCCATCACAACAACAGACACCATACCCCCAAATAAACAACAAGCAAACATTCTCATCAATCACTTTTCACAAGTCAGCCATCTAAACCCCCATCCTGAAGACCGACCTATAATCCGACGTAAGAGACAGTTCCCAACAGACCCAGACTACGCACCTTTCACTTACAACCAGACGAAGCACATCATTAACAACCTTAATCACTCATCTGCCTGTGGACCAGACAACATAAGCAACATTCACCTTAAACACCTAGGACCACAAGGCATACAAGCACTCACCAACATATCAAACTACAGCTACTCACACAACATAATACCCAATATCTGGAAGCATGGCAATATCATCACTATCCCTAAACCAACAAAGACCCCACGTTGCCCTCCTCACATCGCCTCATCACACGCCTCTGCACCCTCTCTAAAGTCACTGAACGACTGGTACTACAACTAGTCACACCTCACATTCCCCTAGCCCAGTCACAACATGGCTTTAGGCCACTACACTCCACAAACACCCTTCTTACAGATCTTACACAGAGAGTTTTCGATGGCATGAATTCAGCTAGGCCATCCCCCGCCAAAACCTCACAAACAAAATACTCAACACAAACATGCACAATAACACAAAATGATGGCTGGCAAACTACTTAGCAGGCAGATGTGCACACGTAACATTTTCCGGTCAGTCTTCTAACATCAGAAACTTCACAAACGGCGTTCCCCAAGGATCTGTTCTGTCCCCTACACTCTTTAACCTATACATGCACGACGTACCCACACCCCACACACCGCAGATACACATAGCTTCCTATGCAGATGATATAACACTTACATGTACGCACCAAAACGCAAACACAGCTGCACACATCATTCAACCTTACCTCAACACACTACACGAATGGTTCACCACAAACAGGCTCAAAATAGCCCCAGCCAAATCTACAGTGACTCTTCTCACAAACTGGACAGCAGAACACAGTCACATCCCACACCTCACTATAAACAACACTCCCCTACCACACACACACACACACACACACACACACACACACACACACACACACACACACACACACACACACACACACACACACACACACACACACACACACACACACACACACACACACACACACACACACACACACACACTCAAAATCCTTGGTGTAACATACAATACATCAATGTCATTTAAACAACACATCACAAACATGAAAAATAAAATAACACCAAGACTCAGTGCTTTAGGTCACTTGCCCATACAACATTCAGACAGAACAAAGAAACCACCACCACAGTATAGAAACAATACATACGTTCAGTGATGAATTATGCAAGCCCTGCCTGGGCTTCTAACCTCATCAAAACACACTACAACACTCTACAGACCATACAGAACAAGGCCCTAAAAATAATCACAGGCTGCACAGCTACTACACCCACAGACCACCTACATCAAGAAACCAAAGTCCTCAAAGTCAAGGATCACCTAGACATGAGAGGCACCCAGTTTCTTGCTGCAGCCTCCACAAACCCACAACATCCACTACAGTACATGGCAGCACATCCACCCACACCAAGGAACATCAAAACAACACCCAGCACACGATACCATACACAAATACTGTCATCTCACCCCCCTCGCGCATCTCAGACCAGCTTCCAGAAGCTCGGATCACTCACCGCTCCATTCAGTCACTTAAAGACAACACACAAGCTGCATGCACGGCCTCCTGACATCCACCCTTCTGAATCCTATCTTCCTCGTGAGGACAGGGTCCACTTGGCCAGGCTGAGATGTGGGCATCATCCAGCCCTCTTAAGCTACCAGAAGAGGCTGGATGACTCCGTCGCTGATGCCTGTCCAGGATGCAACACAGCACCCCATACTATTAAGCACATTATGGAAGACTGCATTGCACACAATCACCTACGCCAACAACACAGCATACACTCTTTGAGAGCTCTGTGGGAAAGCCTGGTCTCGGCCATGGCCTTCCTAAGGGACTCGGGGCTGTTCGGCCAGACTACCTAGGGAACAACTACTACTACTACTATGGAAAGGATGTAGAGCCGTCGTATTTTTCTGACAATGAGCTACATGCAGTAAGTTGCAGAAACACGATATCTGGGCCAGGTTAAGGTGAAACAACTATAGCAATGTCTGGGATCTCTTTCTCTTTTTAATCTCTCTTTTTAGTGTAATTCCGTTTCGCTTTTTAAATTTCCCATTTTAGTGCAATGTGTTTCTCCTCTTAATCATTCTTTTTATTGCAGTCTTCTTTTTATACTCTCTCTTTTACTTCTGTTTCCCTTTATTGCCGTTTCTCATTCTTGCCCTTTCTTTATGTTGTTTAATGCCACATGCCCTTTGTTGCCTGATACAATACCCTTTTCACTTCAACTTGGCCAGGATTTTTGTCGCTTTGGAGCTTATTTCACGTAGCTTAATGACAGAATGAAACAATAATATGGTTCTGCATCCACTGCATAGCACCTCTTCCTAACTGGCATCATATTTTAGTAAAAATCACTCATTGACTAAGTATTTAGAATGGAGACTCTGTAGATTTTAAAGCAATTTCGATTAAAAGGAGTATGGGAGTTTATTTTTCAATACAGATCAGTGTAAAAACTCTTCATTTTGCTTTCCCTGTCCTTCCTTAAAAGAAAAAAGTTATGATATCGACGATTGTAAATATTTTTGCGAATCCATCTTGATTCGTTGTAGCTTTTAGACCTCACCTGGCTGATGGACACAATACTCTTTTCATTTAAACTTTAAAACTGCCATATATCCATCTTAAATGATGAGTCGTAGCAGTAGATTAACACTAGAATACGATGAAGTCATGTAGATGTGCTATGGAAGGAAAGTAGTGTCACTGTATCATTTTTTTCCCCTGCTGTGAGCTATATATGTGATATAAGCTACAAGAGGACGAAAACCGGGGCCAAGTTACGGTGAAAAGAGTATATTATCCACCATCTCTGTTGTGATTAGGGCTACTGCTGTCAGGTCTGGTGTTGTGGTGTTACAGGGGGTGGTGTTACAAGGTGGTGGTATAGACCATAATTTTGCTCTGGGGAAGGGGGTTGAATTTTGGTTGTCATTATTCCAGATTTACAGTCTCATGAAAAATATTAGTCTCTAGATGGACATAAAAAAGTGTATCTAGTGTTAAATAGTAAAGGAAACAACCCGGGAAATACAGAAAAAATAATACATGTCCTGAGTGAATAAGTATATAGATAAATGACTAAACGCCTGCTTAATCGTTCACCTTAATTTATTAGAAAGAGGGGGGGGGGTGCTGGTCCCTCCTCCTCACCTGCCTTTGCTTGGGTGAGTCCTAATGAGGGCCAGGTAAAGAAGCAGGATATCAAGGAAATATCAAGTCTCTCTCTCTCTCTCTCTGTATAGCCAGAAATCTTCATCCCTTAAGGGGTGGCCACAGACAAATCACCTTCACATCGCCCTGTCCTGTACCATGTGGCTGCCCTCCCTCCAACTCACGCACCCCTCTCTCATTTATATCTCTCTGCCCCATCCCTCCATCTCATCCTTGGTTTCCCTCTCCGCTTCCACATATGTCCCTGAAACAGTTGAACGCACGACCACACGCTCACCTGTTTGCATCAACTTCATCATCACGTACCCCTCCCCTCTCTCTCTCTCTCTCTCTCTCTCTCTCTCTCTCATACACACAGTCCCCCCAAATACAGAGAGAGAGAGAGAGAGAGAGAGAGAGAGAGAGAGAGAGAGAAAGCTCCCATAACACACCCACCCACACCATCTGCATACCCAGCTCTCAACACTCACCTTCAACACGTGGATCCGTAACACCGCAGTCAGCACGCCTCAGTTCCCTTTAGAAGTTGTGTTGATTCATTCCCTCTCTTCTGTGGCCGCACATACCCTTTTTTTTTATTTATTTTTATTTTTTTAAGGATAATGCTAGACCTTTCTCCTCAGCTGGAAAGTTAAAATCGCTCATGTTAGGGAATCATTTGGCTTGTCACTCAGTGTGGGGTTACGTAGAGACGGAGTGAATGGTGAGTGGATGAGTGTGTGCCCAATGTAGTTAGATAGATACTGGTAAGTTTTTTTTTTTTTTTTTTAGGAGATTTTGGTTAGTGTTTCCTTGTATATATGTGTATCTATATCTATATCTATCTATCTATTTTTCTATATCTATCTATCAACATCTATATTTTTATCTATATATCTTTCTATATCTATTTTTTATCTATATATTTCTATCTATCTATCTGTCTATCTGTTTATATCTATATTTTTATATCTATATCTAGCTAGCTACCTATCAATCTGTCTGTCTATCTATCTATATTTATTTATCTATCTATATCTACATCTATCTATCTATCTCCCTTTCTATCTGTCTATATCAGCTTATCTATCTATATCTACTGTACATCTTTATCTATATCTATCTATCTATCTATCTATCTATTTAAACTGGGCAGAGTTTGGTTAATTTCTCCAATAATTTTTTCTGGTTCTTTGGCCCTAGGACGTAAAAAGAGGCATGGATGATGATGATGATGATGGTGATGGGAGAATCGCTGCAGTCATTGGTTTAATCACCATCTCAGTTAACTATTTTGTCGTTACTAGCTACTACTACTACTCCTGCTGCTACTACTCCTGCTGCTACTACTATTGCTACTACTGCTGCTGCTGCTACTACTGCTGCCACTACTACTACTACTACTACTACCACTGCTACTACTACTGCTACGACCACCTCTATGGAACAGGTATTACATTCGAGTCACCACCAGACGATTTTGTTAAGCTGAGACGAATCCTATCGCTTTCAGTTAACCTTTTCGAATTTATGGGCAAACTTAGATACTATTTTCAGTATATTTGCTGTCAGATTTTCCTTTAGAACAACATTTGAAACAACATTCGCACTTCAATTATTTTCAGAGTATCATTGTAAGAATTTATTTACTGAGAATTAAATTAGTTAGAACAGACGCATTTAGACTGTTTTCAAGTTATCAGTGGAGAAGTTTGGTTAGCTAGGAATGAAATTAGAAACAATGGAGGTAATTATATGGTATTTTTAGGCTGTTCATTATTATTTTTTTAATTAAGAAGAAATTTAGTAGCAGCAGACGCACATAGGCAGTGTTTCCAATTGTACGGTAGACGATTTTATTATAGGATAAAATTGGAGACAAAAGACGCACTTAGAATTTTCGTAGTCTTCACCAAGCGATTTTGTTTTACTGAGAACAAAATTAGTAACAGCAGACGCGGCCAGATGGTCGGTTCAGGGTATAATTAGCGTTTGTTCTCAGCGGTGAACTTTTTTTTTTTTTTTATGTGTCCGACTCTGGGCCTAGGCTTCACGGCCTGCTGTCAAGGCCCAGTAGTCCTCCTGCATACTACTGTATACACTTCTACATGTCACCACTTCGGCGCTAACACTCTCCGTCCATATTGAATACATGCTAGGGCTGTCTCATACCCGCAAACACTGGTAGATTCCGTTTCCCAGTAGCAAAATTTGACAAAACACAGGTCAAAAACACGAGATTTTTTTCTTAATGGTGAAATTAGTTTAAAAAACACACTATTACCCAACCCTATGCTCCAACGCTCAAACGGAGGCGGAAAACTGGGTGGCACGGAGGTAGGTAGAGCTGGTAAGCAGAGCCATGATAAGAGATAAGGGTATGATAGTCACTGATAACGTTCACCACATATGCATTTATATTTTTTACCCCCATTAAATTGGCTGACGTAGCATGTGTGTTCTAGGAGTGTGTTCCAGGAGGCATATAAGGCCTCGTAGCAGTTATTCCTTAGCGATTTATTTTGCGCCTTCTTACAGGGTGCTCCGTATATAACGCTACTTTTCCGCTACGCCAGGTGCCTTCTCGTGTGTTGTAGGGACGGCTCACCCACCTTTATCATATGTTTAACCTGCGTCATTTATGAATTTCCTAGTCCCACTGCCACACCCACGCCCATACCAGCAAAACTTTCTATAAACTTCACCTTAAAATACCCCTTCCATGTTGTGAATATTTCTTTGATATATACATGGTCTGCATCAACAGCGTACAGGGGGATGTTGAGGTGCAATGTGCAAAATAAATCACCAAGGAAGAGGTGTTGCGAAATCTCGAAGTCCAGAATAAATCGTTAAGGAAGAGGTGTTGCGAAATTTCAAAAGCCAGAATAAATCGTGAAGGAAATGGTGTTGCGAAATTTCCAAAGCCACATTATCCTGCTTGTAAATCTGCCTGCCTGCCTGCCTGACCATCTGCCTGACAAAATATGTGGTAGGCATGGTGTGAAGATGGTAGGCAGGGACGAAGGTACATACGAAGGCAAGGAGGCATGCAGAATGACAGACAGGTAGGCAAGAAAGAAGACCGGCAGGCAGCAAGGAAGGCAGGCAGACTTCAGGAATGGATGGCAGATTAACAGGCAAGGGAACAGAATGGCAACTACACTCATTTCACTTCAACTTGGCCCAGATTTTCGTCCTTTTTCAGATTAGTTCACGTAGCTCAGTTGTAGAATAAGACGAAGCAACTGCTCTATGTTCGTTCGACAGCAGTTTTTCGTGACTAGCATCATACTCTAGCGTTATCTATTGTTGGACAGATGGCAGTTTTTGGCCAACTTAGAGTAAAAGGCAGCAGTAGGATGGCAGACAAGCAGGTAGCTAAGGTGGAAGGCAGGTAAGCAGGCATACAGGATAGAAATAGGCAAGAAGGATGGCAGGCAGTATGGCAGGAAGGTAGGCAGACAGACAGGATAGCAGGCAGACAGGTAGAGCGGGAGACATACAAGGTGGCAGATACGGTGGTAGGAGGGTGGGCAGGCAGTTGGTAAGCAGACTGACAGGGAGGGTGACAGGCCGGTATGGTGCAGGCAGGCAAGCAGACGCAACTAGGTAGGCCGACAAGATAGCAAGCAGGAAGGAATGAAGGTTGGCATGTAGAAATGTGAGCAGACACTGTGGCAGACAGGAAGTTTGAGAGAAGGTAGGGTGGGAAAGAGGTAGAATGTCTGTAAATGTGATGACGTCAGACACTGTAATTCATTCATGAGCGAGAAACTTTTTCTTCAAAAAAGCCTCACAAATGCCATATATATGAAGAGCTTGTGTTTTTCTGCCTATTTGCCAGCATGAATGTTTGCCACATACCTGTCAGCCTGCCTGTCGGTCAGCTGCCTACCCCCCGTGAATATTCCCTAAATGCCCGCCTGCCCTCACGCATGCCTACCAGCCAGCCATCAAGTTTGCCTTCCAGCTTACCTGCTAGCCTGCTGCATGCCTTACAGCTTGCCTGCATGCCTTCCAGCCTGTCCGTCCACCTGCATACCTGCTAGCCCGTCTGCCTGCCTTCTAGTTTTACAGAATAACTGCCTTCCATCTTTCCAGCCTTTCAGCCTACTTAACAGCTTGCCTTCATAACTACCTACCTGCCTGCCTGCCTGTCGGCCAAGCTGATTGCTTGTTACCGTGACCTCATGGCCGCCAGCCTCTTTGTATACCTGCCTACCTGTTTGTCAAATTGGCCAGTGGGCCGGCAGTGAGACAGGCAAGCAGGCAGACTAGCGGGAAGGGTGGAAAGCAGGCTGGGGGGTTAGGTTTATCCTTAATAAACCCTTCAGTATGAGAGGCTATTTCTAAGGTCAATAACATCCTCTGTTAATAACATCCTCTGTGAGTAACAAGAATAGAGTAGAAAAGGACGTCACCCGAAGTCAGGGGGATGGGAACAGAGGTATGGACTTCGGCTCATCATTTTAAATTGGTCAAGATTTTCGTCCTCTTCAGCTTACTTTGCGTAGCTCGGTGGCAGAAAAAAAAAAAACAATTATACGGCTCTACATTCCAGTGAAAACGCTGCTTCGTGACTAGCATCTTATTCTTGTGTTAATCTGTTACAGCTGGGCACTGAAGATCAAGAGACTGCAATTTTATGCCAAGTTAGAATAGAAAAAGTGTAAGAATTTATTAAGGGGAATATAGGCGTGTAGCATACCGGGTTCACGTTACAGATGAGTCTGGGGCAGCGAAAACAACGATAATACACACATCTTGCATTTATTTCCTGTGCGTGCCAGTAGTAGTAGTGTAGGACTACATAATAGATAGATAGATAAATAAATAGATAGAGAGACAGATAGAAGCAGGAAGTCAAATGATGAGAAGGTGTTGCGTCTGCGAGAATCAAGCAGTGCTAAACATGCTTACACACTCTTAACACTGAGGAAAGCTGACGACAGCGGCCAGTAAGGAGATGATGCAGTTAGCTGTCAGCAGTCCTCTCGTGAAAAAAGATCTGGTAACCATGAGGAACATACGTGACACACCCCTGCTACACCAGATTTTAGGAAGGAGAGTTTAGAAGGAGACAAGCGACCCTAGAGAGAGGTCGAGACGGAGATTAGCCTTAGAACAGAGAGAGAGAGAGATAGCGAGACAGGGAGGTAGCTACCCGGGACTTATACTCTTTCCATGTGAGAGACCTGTTTAATATTTCTGAGACAAATAAAAATAGTCCCATACTATTCTTTACCTCTCCCGTCACTACATGACATCTGGTGGGGAAACTACTACAAGATATAAAAGCCGCTCGACCACAAGTCTAAAATATACTTCTCTACAAGTAACTACAAAGTCCTTATGACATTTGGTGGCAGCGAACGTATACGAACCTCGTCTACGAATCAACATTAAATTCCTACAAAATATCAAGATTGAAAATAACCAACACCATCAGCTCCTGACAGTATTCTCTCCATCCAGCCCCCTCCGTCTCCCAGATCATTACGCTGATGCAGAGGTCAAGAGATCACTCGACGCCTTGCAAGTAGCTTAACGACAAAACCAGCAAATCTACGGACATCGTCTCCGAATTAAAAGCAAATTTCTACAAAAGCAACCGAGACTACAAGATTAGCTTCAGTTCTACATTGAATCCTACAAAATACAGCCTACAGTGCAAATAGTCTACAATCAACTACAGCCATCTACAATCAACTACAATTAACAACTCTACGTCGTCTGTATAATCTTCTACACGCACCTACAAGTAGCGGCAGTCTTCATCCCACAACGAGTAAATCACTAGAGAAAAGGACCGAGAAAACATCCACATAGAAGAACGGAACAAACAAACGAAGAGTGAGACACGACTCACAACTCATCTTACTGACAGCGGCCAGTAAGGAGATGATGCAGTTAGCTGTCAGCAGTCCTCTCGTGAAAAAAGATCTGGTAACCATGAGGAACATACGTGACACACCCCTGCTACACCAGATTTTAGGAAGGAGAGTTTAGAAGGAGACAAGCGACCCTAGAGAGAGGTCGAGACGGAGATTAGCCTTAGAACAGAGAGAGAGAGAGATAGCGAGACAGGGAGGTAGCTACCCGGGACTTATACTCTTTCCATGTGAGAGACCTGTTTAATATTTCTAAGACAAATAAAAATAGTCCCATACTATTCTTTACCTCTCCCGTCACTACATGACATCTGGTGGGGAAACTACTACAAGATATAAAAGCCGCTCGACCACAAGTCTAAAATATACTTCTCTACAAGTAACTACAAAGTCCTTATGACAGTAGTAGTTGTAGTAGTATAGTAGTAGTAGTAGTAGTAGTAGTATTAGCAGCAGTAGTTTTAGTATTAGTAGTTGTAGTATTAGTAGGAGTACAATAGTAGTAACAGTGGTAGTAGTATAATAGTAGTAGCAGTAACGGTAGCAGTAGTAGTAATAGTAGTAGCAGCGATAGTAGTAATAATGGTAGCAGAGTAGTAGTAGTAATAGTAGTAGTAATAGTAGCAGTAGTAGTAGTGGTATTATTATTATTATTATTATTATTATTATTATTAGTAATAGTAGTAGTAGTAGTAGTAGTAATAGTAGTAGTAGTGATCACTGATTCATTCATTTTAGTCCGTAATCGAATTAAACAGCTTGGTAACATCATTATATTATTTTATATACAGTACATGTTACAGTTATGATTGTAATTGCAATATCAACAGCAGTGCTCAGTTATTAAGGGCCCTAAATGGGAGGGAGGGAGGTCGAGAGGGTCGGACGACCCCTCCACCTGCCTAAAGGTTCACTTTCTTACGATGTTTTTTTTTTTTTTTTTTTTAATCAATGCAAAAAGAGTCGCTTTCCGTTGTTCAGAAGTTTTTTTGCTGCTTCTCAGCGTCGCTTATGCATACTCCCAGACCCCCATAGCAAGCATGCAGCACACCTTTGACTAGCCGGCTACTATGCAAGTCGAGATTCAGCAGAAAACACGCCCCCCCTTTTGAAAAGTCTGGTTACGGGTCTGCAATTACTGTTCTTGTTTTAATTCACAGATACAAACTGTATGTTGAAAGTACGTCACAGCATCCCACTTCACTGTCGCCATTGTTTTCATCATAACATTTTTCCTCATCTACAAAGACATGTAGGTATGCATAAGCAGTAGTTGACTGACAATCGTTAACATATTCGATAAAAAAAAAAACACATGAAATACTGATAAACAGATAATGGATATCCATCACACAAGAAGCGGTGCCAAGGCACAGCAAAACCGTCCCCGGCAGTCAATGTAGTGCTGACGTATAAACACGACAGGATATCTGGTCAAAGATGTCACATATCAAATTTAGAGTAATTCGGGGGAAAATTGACGATTTTATCCCCATTTGAAATTTTTGGCCCAACCCACCTGACATTGACCCCTCTACCACCAACTGGGGGGTGACCCCCCTGATGTAATGAGGCATGTTATGGGATGCAGATTTGAAAATGCACCTTTAGGTTTTGGTTTCATGTCGATATGACGAATTTGAAACAAGTTATGGTGAAAAAACGATTTTATTTACATTTCTTTTGTACATTATTTGGTCTTACAGCCTGAGCCTTGGCCCAGTTTGGCCCCAGATTTAATCATATGATCAGGTCATAGCCCATCATCCCCGTAATTTTAATCAAAATTGCACCAGTAGTTTTCGCGTAATGTTGTTAATGGACAGACAGACAAACAAACAGACAGACAAACCGGTGAAAACAGTACTCGTCCCCGAGCCTCTCCAGGGTTGGGACGGGGAATGAAAACGTTACTAATATGTCTAATTATTAAAAAAAAAAAAAAAATGAAAAACTAATATTTTGAAAATATATAGGATTAAAATATTGGAACCAATACAGTAAAATCTTGCTTAAATAAAAAGTTTTAAAATAAAGGTTGTACAGTAAAAAAAAAAAAAAAAAAAAAGGAGTAGTCATAGTAGTAGTTGCAACCCCAGGCTCATCTTGGCGTGAACTGAGTGGACTGCAGGCTGGAGCTGTCCTTGCATGCAGTCCACCATCTTCCTTTCGGTGGAGATGCAGGGAATAATTGAAACAAACTTTTATTAATCACACTCTTTATTAATCCCTTACCTCAGTTATACATTATATATATACAGTGTGAAGTATAGGATGGTCCACATATAGCACTCCTCTTATACTACCTCGGGCGATTTCTTGTGTTGCTGTCACGGCTCAGAGTTATGGGTGTCTACCCTGCATCATTTATTCATTTCCTGCTCCTGCTCACACACACACACACACACACACACACACACACACACACACACACACACACACACACACACACACACACACCAGCAAAGTAAGCCGTCGCCGCAAGACATCAGCTACTGGCCTGTGAGTGCCTAGTGGAGTGCTATATGTGGATCACCCTGTATATAAGGCTGAACATCGTACATCAACATTCATGATATATACAGTGTACGTTATATGAGAAATATACTGGTGACTAGGTATTATACATATATTATTTTTATAGATATATCTTTTGGAGCAAAGTACAAAAAGGAGGAGGTGAAGGAGGACAAGGAGGAGGAGGAGGAGGAGAAAGAGGAGGGTACACAATGTGTCCCTCAAGATTTTTGAGAAACTTTAAGAGGCTAGAATATTCGGAGTCAAAAATGCTGTACCAATATGGGCCCAATTCTCAGCCGCTACGGAGCAACAAATATTAATGGAGTTTTGTGCTAAATATGATTGAGATTATTTTTCCCCATAAAGCCATCAGAAACTCTGGGTCCATAACGGTTGGGAATGGGGCCCATGTTGCCATCAGGGCTGGGTTAAAGATGGTACTATTGGGACTCTTGCGATGAGGCCTCCACGTAAAAAGGATAGGTTACCACAAGACACAGTGAATACTCATCTTAGAAATTCATGCCTCTAAGCAGAGAAAAGCAGACATTGCTGTGTGTACTGCATAGGCTGGGTATATCTTTGAAATACGGTGGGTGTCTGGAAAAATAGGTGTACAAATTAAGGAAAATTCTTTATCGAACCTGTCCTAAACGACTCCATATTCATCTCTAAAATATCATGTTCACTTGTGGACGGAGCAGAGCCGAGGAGATAAATGCGGATAGGTACCACATATCCCCAGCACTACTATAGTCGCGGTGCACGACTCTGAGCTTGTCATTATCGTACCCTAGCAACCTTCCACTCAAAAGTGCGTCTGATTTCGTATCATATTATACATGAATCATATTATTATGCATAAATATAGTATGCACAAGTATTATTATACACGAACATATACACGAATCACATGCGTCTCATATTATACACGAAATCCGACGCACTTTTGAATGGTAGGTTGCCAGGGCACGATAATGACAACCTCAGAGTCGCGCACCGCGACTCTACAGTAGCCATTTTGCTTACATTCGGCGCCCGGCCAATTAGGGGATCGCCTCTCCAAAAGATGTGTCCTATGACTTCCACTACTCTTCAGCTGACTCTGGTTGATTTGGCACTTTTTAAAGGCCGAAATTTTTGCTCTCACACAAAGAAAAAAGTAGGTTACGAAGGGAAATCTATTAATAATGATATTGTGAATCTCTGACGACGACTTCCTGGCTTCAGTGAGACAGGGCATCTCCTCCCGGGTCACATCCTGCAATTAGAGAACGTTGTGTTAAATCCTTTAGGTGCGATTAATACACCCTCACCAAAGATACCCTAACATCTGTGCACGACGAATGTGAAAATGAGCTGAAAGTACCTTGCCATTTAGGAAGTGTTTGTATGCCTGATTGTGGATTAATGCACACAAAAGCCAAAGCGCAGCGCAGAAAGAGAGCTGTTTTCAGACTCTTCGAACGCATATATCAAAATACATACTGCTTACTGGGTTAGGATCCTTTTGGGTGAGATAGTACGATTTTGTTTTTTAATGCAGGTTAATGTTATTCTTTTTTTTTTTTTTTTTTTTCAGTGGAGAGAAATGCCATACTATTTTAACCCAAACCTGACCTAAAGTTGCCATGTTTCTTTCATTGCAGAGCTGCAACAGTAGATTAACATTATAATACGATGGTAATTATAAAAGGTGTATTTTTGTCGTCCAAGCTAGAGTTTGCGATTCGAAGCGCTTCCAGGACAGCTTGGTTTCTGTCCGCAAACAGTCTTGTTACATAGAACAAAAAAAAAGTACGGCTGCCATTCGGAACATTAACATAGTGATAACCATAAAAGATCATCTGACGAATAGATCTTGGCCCATATTTATGTTGAACTGGCCGTACACATCATTAGCATTAGCCTCCTGCACCCTAATTTTGTGCACATAATGCTAACTTCATGATATTTATCAGTCAGTTGTCTCTACTGGCCATTTTCAGATCCCTCCAAGTGAGAACCAGCTGCACCAGGACTGCTCCCGACCTCACGTCGATGAGATATGAAGACTGTCTTGGATTCGATGAAAAATACTTCGGCCGGATTCGTATCACTTTGGTCGACAAGAACGGCTCAGCCTGGCTTCACCGAGACCGCTTCGAGTCCGATTCGTTAGCATTGCGACAAAAATGCGCCCAAAAGAAGTGCTCCGGAAAAGACGTAGAGCCATATTACTGCATTTTTCTGTTAATGAGCAACATAAAATAAGTTGCAAAAGGACAATAATTAGGGCCAAGTTAAGGTGAAATGAGTGTTGCAGTCAAGGCCTTATAAAAATCATCTCCATCATCTTCATTATCTATTTTCGTTGTTAAGGGTACACGTAGGAACTTTGTGTACATTAATACTGGAATAATTTGCTCACCTGAGAGAAACGCTATCAGTCAAAGGCTAAAAAGAAAGTGAGAAAGAAAAAATTAAGAATGACAGGAAGGAGAAGAAGAAGAACTACACCTACGAATTTTTTCCAATGGACTCGTTGTCACTAGTATTCTCTTCCAGTTAACGCCAGACGATTTACTTAGGCTGAGAGTGGGTCAAAGGAGATAAGGCGTTCAATCTGGCACCGTCAACTTTCTGAAGGTCGGGACAGCTCTAGCATTCTACAGGGTGGTCTGTAAATAGTGCTTCACTAAAAACCCACTTGCGGAAATCTTGTGTGTTGCGAGGACGGTTAAGTCTGCTGGTGTGGGAGAAAATGGCAGCGGGAGTAGTAAATGAAAAAATGATGCAGGGTAGGCATTGGTAACACTGACTTAGCCGCCTCCGCAACACAGGATATAATGCCTGGCGGGAGTGGAAGACAAGCGTTATATTTGGACCACCCTGTATATCCGTACCAGCTGAAGGCAGACGATTTTATCCACCAAGGATTGTGTCATAGGAGTACAAAGGAATACAAAGCAAAGCAAACAGCAACAGACTCAATGGTCCCTTCGAGGCTGCTTGTTACAGTTCTATCACTATGATATCTAAATCTACGAGCTGAAGGTAAGGATAGTAAAGCAAGAAGGAGTATGAGATTTTGTTCATTCCAGAGCAATTTTAAAAGTGGGACGATTATTCTGCTGACTTCAGATGTGTATTTCTGCTAAACTTTAACTTTTTCATATAAATCCAAACCTAGTCTTTTATTCCAGCTAAAGGCAAATGAATTTATTTTTAGCTGAGACAATCATAGGAGCCTGAGTATTAATATTGACAGATAGACAGACAGACAGATAAACAGAGAGAGAGAGAGAGAGAGAGAGAGAGAGAGAGAGAGAGAGAGAGAGAGAGAGAGAGAGAGAGAGAAGACAACACCCACCTCACACCAAACTTTCAGAGCCTGCACAAGACACTTTCGACTCGGCTCTCTCACGAAAGACCCTCCTCTCCTCCGCCCGCGCCTTCTGCACCATCGCGGCTGCCAGGGCTACTTGAGACATCTGTGGAGGTAGATAGATGCAGTGTCAGATAATGGATAGATGTATATGATCAGATAGGTAGGTACAGTGACCCCTCCGCATGCTTACTTAGATACCCTTACGAGGAGCCTACACGTGGTGGCGCTGTGCACTCAGGGTAGAATGGCTGCGGCGTCCACCCGAGAACCAAACCTCCTCATACTTCCTGGCACCTTGTCGTGGGAAGGGCCTGGTTCGACCCTAGTGAGTTGTTGATTACCACAAGAGGACGACGGATCTCTACACGATGTATGTACTGCACTGTACCGTAGGGCGGCCCCAAACAAGCAGTTGCGTCCCTCTGGTCGACCGGTCTATTCGGCCAGACAGGCGGGGTTAAGCAAGGACAGCAGCAACACCAACGCCAACACCAACAACAACCCATTGTAAAAAAAAAAAAATGTTTTAACCAACTTTTCGATCTAAACCCAACCTACCGACTAAAAAACCTCTTTGACCTCAGCTAGACGACGCATATGTTTCTTTAGGGTACTTCTGGAGGTAAAGCAAACATAAGGGAGTGGTATTAAAGAAGTGTGAAGCAAAAAACAAGTGATGTCTATGATAATGTTGTCTTAGGTCTCCTGTACTCTCTTTTTCCTAGATTGCTGTATTGATTAGTGACAATTTATAATATCTCTTACGGGACTGAGGTGTCTGGCTATAGATAGATAGACAGATAGATAGCAGTATAATAAAGACAATATAATTGATTGTTTTTAATTACAATATAGACAAACAAATGATGTGGCAATTTGTGTTTGAGACGTTGGTGGCGGTGTAACTTGGCAGACAACAGGCTAATAAAATTACAGATTTCCTTGTAGTAACAGAGCTGTAAAAAACAAGAAATACTTCTTGACATTTCCACACACACACACACACACACACACACACACACACACACACACACACATCCCTGTGATAGATAATGTAAATACTAGGTAGTATGTATCAGTTCAAAGTACATACAGTAGGCCCGTTATCATTTTATTTCTGGTGTTGCCAGTTTAGCGCTTTTTCCTCTAGATCAGGACGTTACTATTTAGCGGCAGTTGATAACGTCTAGCGATATTTTCTAATGTCTAGGGACAAGAAATTTAGCGGTATTACGAGATTTTTTTTTTTTTATAACATTAATATCCTAGAGATGTTGTATCTCTTCTAGTGATTTTTTTGAAGATTTTTATATACAGAGTCCATACAGCGTTTTTTGAGGGAAGTTAGTGATATCTGAGGCTCTGCATTTGGTAACTCTGTGACTGTGACACTACCCAAATACCCAGCTACCCATCTCCTGTCAGTTGAGGGTTTGTCTACGTGGGTGATGGTTGTGTTTTGTGACGTCTTGTTGTATATATAGTACACAATTGACGAAGAAAATTAACAAGATGGTTCACTGGCTACAGAACGTCTACACTTTCAAAGTATTCAAGCCCTTAAAACTGATATAAGACGCTGTATCATATGGTTATTGGTATTTTTTAACCCCAGTCTCTCTGGCCGAGCAGACCCGTCGTCACCAAGCAAACATCTACTTGTGAGGGGCTGTCCTACAGGTACAGTACAGTACATACACTCTGTAGGAATCCGGCTCCCCCTTTTGGTACACAGCCTCACCAACTTCAAACCAGGGCCCTTAATACGGGTGGGCACAGGGAAATTTGAAAATAAATGGTTCATGGGTGGATGCCACAGCTGCTCCACCCATGGTGCATAACGCTACCATGTATAGGCTCCTCGTCAGCGTATTGTAGGTGTATGAAGTTTACCATCACTAAACTAGCTACACCACGTTCAACACGCTGCATAAGGTAGGATTAGCAAGTACTGCATTTTAAAAACGTTTTTCCTAGAATATGCCTGAAAAAAAGTTGTGGTGCTGCATATATTAACACGATATGTCCGCAGAATCTTCGACTGGGATACATGGAGGATTTACCATCATGTCTCCCGGTACGTGACTGCACCCACGGAATATTTTTTCTGCTAAAATGACATTCCTGGTACTACTTTTGACCTTTGCACGACGTTCCATGCATCGCGTTTGTCCGCTGTGCACTGAGAATCCATGTCCAGTGAGCCTGCATATATACTTTAGAGAGGTCACTGTAAAGGGATAGATTGTTCACTGAATACGGTACAACAAATATTTAAGGTATACAGTGCGGGACATCTGGGGAAATGAATAGACAGATAAACAGATCTGATACATAGACTGATGAAGAGATTGATAGATAGATGGTCATTCCTGGTTTAGCATTATCATCCCGACGCTTATCTGTTCTGTAAAGGCTTTTGTGTGTGTGTGTGTGTGTGTGTGTGTGTGTGTGTGTGTGTGAAACTTACAAGTCATCCTGCTGGTGGTTCAAGCTTGTTGACTGGATAGGTAGCTTGGAGAGTGGATATGTGAGTGGGTGCATGGACAAGTGGGGTGGAGGAGTGGATGAGGGAGGCTGGTCAAGTTGGGTGGCTGGGTGGGTCACTGGAGTGGGTGGGGTAGGCAAAGTGAGTAGGATGACTGGGTGACGTGAGAGGGTAGGTTGAATGAGTGAGCAATAGGGTTAGGTGAGTTGGTGGGATTGGCAGGTGGATGGATGGGGCGAGTGGGATGGGTTGGGCAAGTGGGTGGACAGGGCGAGTGGGATGGGTTGGGCAAGTGGGTGGGCTTTGTCGGTAGGTGGGTGGATGTGTGGCTTCCCAAAAGACCAGGCACGAGACATGGTAATTGCACTGGGTGAGTGGGTAGGTATAAGGGTTGGTGGGTGGGTGGATGAGGGATAATAGGCCCATATGGGAGTAGGTTCATGATGTAAACAGGTCCAAGGCTGGAAAAGGTCCATGTGGAAAGAAAAGTCCTTAGGGAATATAGGTCCAAGGGAGAAGATAGGTTCATGAGGGAAAATTGGTGGAGGGGAAAAAAGGCCCCTTTGAAGAACTTGGGATAATGGGGCGAAGACAGGTCCATGGGGGAAGAAAATGGGGGGGACGACTTCTAGAGGGTACAGCCAAAGACGGGGTATTGTCCTAGTTCAAACTTATAAAAATGCAGTGGGGCAAGATTGGTAGATACAGTAGATACTGTAGACTGAGAGCGAGTTAATGAAAAGGAGATAGGTAAATAAACAGACTGATCGATAGGAGACCACAGTAAATACAAGTAATAAAATCAGGGACTTGCCGGGCACTGAGTATACATGGATAGATGAATATAGGCAGGTAGAGAAATAGTTTGAATATAAACCACAAAAAAGTAAAAACAAGCTATACCATGAAATTTGTGACTATCAATCTTTTAAACACACACACACACACACACACACACACACACACACACACACACACAGAGCAATGAAAAAAGTTGTATTGCTGATATTTTTCCCAAATAACATAGCATAACATACCTGAGTATAAGACTAAGGCTTTGGCAACTTGGGTCTATGCATAGTTCTGATATGCTTATTCGTATTCTTGACTCTGCTCCTATGATGATGATGATGATGATTATGATGAGGACTTTGATGATGATGATGGTTAAGTTGACGAAGATGATGACGACTGAGCTGAAAATTATGAAAAAAAACTGATGATGACGATTGTGATGATGATGACAATTAAGATGAGGATGATGAAAACTGTGGTGATGATAAATGATGAAAATAAAAATGATATAATTCCAACATAGCATACCTGAGTGTAAGACTGAGACTTTGGCAACTTTGGCCTATGTTGCGATCTCACAGGCTCATCCGTATTTCTCACTCTACTCTTATTGTGGTGCTGATGATGGCTGACGGATTGGGTGCTGACTGCTGACATGGGGCGTTTAATGTGCTGTTGCTGGTGGTGAGGAGTGATGGGACTCTGGATTGGGCGTGGAGGCGCGGGGTAGGGGGGCGCTGGTAACATAGGCTGGCCATGGGTGCTGATAAGACTATGAATCGTGGGACATTCTCGCCAGTACTCCAAAAGCTGTGAAATGAAGTACAGTCAACCAAAACAAGTATCGAGCCTCTTATCCCACGTATCATTCAGAAACATGGACGATGCATTGTGGTATATTTAGTCCCCTGCGATTATTAGTGCACAATTTATCCTCGGTAATTATTAGGACTCGAAATCGCACAAAAGTTCACATTCAGGGTGCTGTGTTTTTTTTTAAGGCACTGGGTTAATAGATTCATGTGTGTCCTACAAAACTCGCCCATTTTCATATCCGTCGTACCCCTGGCGTGCGATACTTTTTTTTTATGTTGACTCTACATTGTTAAGCTTATCCTGTGTGATGGTGCACCCCCCTCCCCCTTTGTAAAACCTGTTCTTGGTACTGAAAGGCGTTTTTATGCTGTTTAAATGGTGTTTCGTATTGAAGAGATTAAATACAGAACAATACTCTTCTTACGATTACATTTCGTAAAGAAAAAAAAAGACAGCTAGACACGTAATATTCCACTATGTGAAGAACTTGCCTTTAGCGATGTCTGTGTTCCATGAAAAACATCACTTTGTTAAATTAAAAGAGAATATATAATTAAAACAAAAGTACCACAATTATAAAAGTATCATTTTATACTCACACTTAATCTGAGTAAAATAGTCTGTGAGAAATAGAATACATCAGCTGCGTTTTCTGACGGCAGGAAAAGGGTTACTGGAGATTGTTTCTTACACATACAGAGGAGGGAATCAAATAATCTAAGGTCGCGTTCATAGCAAATTGCTGGCGCGGGCGGGAATATGGCACAACTGTAACCCAAAAGTGTTCCCCCGACGCACCCGCACCCGCCAGCAAACATTTGGTGTGGACGCGCCCTTAAAGGTAGCTCAAATATGTAGTTAATGTTCCTGAAATGGTTAGGTTAGGTTAGGTTAGTTTAGGTTGGCTGGACTAGACTAGGTTAGGTAGACTGGCCAAGTTAGAATCAGTTTACGAAAAGCTAGAAAACATTTTAGGCAGTTTGAGTAGCAGTGCTCTGGCTCTGAAATCAACTTCCTATACGAGTACTCTGTTCACTTTAGCTAGGCGTAAATTGCCATCTCTTCAACTTGAATGCTGAACTATAAAAGGAGATTAACACTGGAATGTAGTGCTGGTCACGACGCAATGCCACGGGAAGTATGTTAAGCCACAGTGTTCTCTTCTTCTGCCATTGAGCTACGTTAAATAGACTACAAATGGCCCAAAATATCCTCCTAGTTGAAATGAATGCACTATAGATTATGTCTCATTACTGGAACGTATTATACTGAAAAAAATAAAGCTCATTTGACTCTGAACCAGCGTCTTTTAGGGCCGTATTCTAAAAGGCATTGTAGGCTTCGCAACATGTCTTTCTAAGCTATTTATTTTGCCTATTGCACGTTAATACTCTCCTGTACACAGCTTAGTACTGGCATAGTTTGCATCAATAACACACACCGGGATATTGAGGAGTAACTTACAAAATAATTCGCTGGAGAGGATGTGTTACGACATATCCCAAACCGCTCAGAGGGACCTTTTTCTTTCTTTTTTTTTTTTTTTGTATAATATTCTCTCCATCTCCTGACCCCTTCAGTACGAGAGGCATTTCCCAAGCTGAATAAAATTTTCTGGTAACAGCAAGTGGATTTTGAAGTCTCGTAGCACTTTTTCCTTGGCGATTTATTTTGGCAGATTTTACTCCAAAGCATTTTCTTGTCAGTTACTTATATATTATTTTAACATCGACATTGTTTGCCTCAGTAAAATACAAGGGGATATTAAGGTGCAATAAGCAGACTAAATCACCATGGAAGAGGTGCTAGGAAGGCCACTCTACCCTCTTTCTAGTCCCTTCAGTGCGGTGACGTGCTTTACTGATTTTTATTTCTTATCATCACACAATTTTATTTAATCTGGGATCTGTTGTAGTAAAGGAGGTTAATTCTCGTCAGGCAAGGCGGCTCCCTAACACCTCTTCCTTAACGATTCATTTTTCAGACTACTCATTGATATCCTCTGGTTTGCTTCTCACGTCTTTTCCATATCGACATAGATTGCATGAGTAACACAGAAGAATAATAGTAACGGAGCAGAATCAGAAATAAATCGGTAAGGAAGAGTTTTTAGTAATGCATGAATAAAACACACACACACACACACACACACACACACACACACACAGCTTCAGAAATAAATCGGTAATGAAGAGGTGTTAGCAATGCATGAATAACACACAAGCAAATAGCAACGAAGCAGAATCAGAAATAAATCGGTAAGGAAGCTAGACTACCGCCCTACATCTAACCCCTCCATTTCAAAAACTTCTAAGCTGAATAAAATCGTCTGAAGATAAATACAATAAATGATAGTAGTAATAGTAGTAGTAGTGTAATAAATGAAATGAAACGTACGACATTAATCATCGTTCTGGCCGGGATTCGAATTCAGGCCCCGGCGCTCCAAATGCACCCCCCCTTTGCCACTGGGCTACGAGGGCATTGATAGACCTCATCCCAGTAGTAGTGCACTAGTATTAGTAGTAGTAGTAGTAGCAGTATTATAGTAGTAGTAATATTATAGTAGTAGTAGTAATAATGGTAGTAGTAGCAGTAGTGGTGGTGGTGGTGGTACTAGCAGTAGTTGTTGCTGTTGTTGTTGCCGTTGTTGCAGTAGTAGTAATAGTAGTAGCAGTAGTAGTAATAGTAGTAGCAGTAGTAGTAATAGTAGTAGCAGTAATAGTAGTAGTAGTAGTAGTAACAACAATCTCTGGTACATCTGAAACGTATTGGCTTAAGTTGCCATTTCCTGCAGTCAGCCTTCATCCTTTTCGGGGGACGGAAAGGACATGGAGGGACGTTTGTATAACCGAGCAGTTCCACCAGCCGGTCATATCGGCGTCACCACGTGAAGGCACCCCAAGAACAAACATGCTAACCTGAAGTCTTGCCGAGAGAGCCATTCGCTGCTCCTCTTGCCTCTGCGGGTCCGTGCCTTCACTGAAGCTCTTACACTTCCCCAGGGCCCTCGTCTGGCTCCTGCTGCCCCCGCCCGGCCCACCAGTGCGGAGTAACAACTGCTGGACCAGGTCGGGGAGGTCCACCGAGTTTCTGGTCTGCTGGAGCTTCTGGAGGAGGTCTAGGATTCGCTGTAGGTCTGGCTGTGGCTTGGTCTGGGGTGAAGGAAATGGGATGACTTTTTATGGCATTTTAATTATCTATCTATATCTATCGGTCTATATCTATCTATTCATCTACAGAGAGAGAGAGAGAGAGAGAGAGAGAGAGAGAGAGAGACTGAATCCGTAACACCACTTCTTTTGCGATTTAATCTGCACTTTACACTTCTGTATCCTCTTCTATGCTATAGCTACAAATTTGTCATTATTAAGACGATTTGAATAACATGCAAGAGAGAAATGGTAAGATGTTACATGCAAAATAAATCACTAAGGATGAGGTGCTACGTTGTTCCCATTGCCCTTCATTGTGCACATGCTCTTATTTATTTATTTATTTATTTGTTTATTTATTTATTTATTAAATAATTAAATACATGCGTCCGACACTGGACACAGGTTTAACAGCTCTTTCCATTAGGCCCAGCAGTCCACCTGCGTACCATACACCTCCACATGTCGCCACTTTGGCACTTACAGTCACCATTCATCCTGAATACATGCTAGGGCTGTCTCATACTGGACTAATGTACTGGTATTAGCTGGAATGCTTTTACATGTCGGCGGTTCTTATGATACATGAGTAAAGTCTGCTCTTAGTGAAATTAAAATCCTTAAACAGTCCCTTGTCTCATTTGGGGTTCCAATTCGCGTCCACTGGAATGCAACTGTTTACTGACTTGGCCACCGCCTCCCCCTGTACTGTACATACTTCCCATACCACCCTCTCCCTGCCCTGCACACCATTTTAGGAAACGTTTTGTTAAGTTTGGTTCGGTTTGTTTAGATCCGACTGGATTAGGTTATGTTATGTTAGGTAAGAGGAGCTAAGTTCATTTAGGCTTTATTAGGTTGGACTAATTTTGGTTAGGATAAATTAGGTTAGGTTAGGTTAAGGGCACGGTGAGGTTAAGCTGGACAAGATTTAGTTGGGTTAGGCTAGGGTATATTTCTTTGGATTAGTTTAGGTGAGGCCAAGCTGGATGAGATTAAGTTACGGTAAGGATAGACCAACTTTGATAAGAAATTAAGTTAAAGAAGGTAGGACGAAGTTAGGCTGGGCTAGATTATGTTAAGTAACAATTTTTAACTAGGTTAGGTTAGGTTAATTTTAGTGAGGCAGTGGAGTAATCTTACGTATCTGAAGTTTATAATCTTTTCCAGAGGTAATACTGGTGTGGAATATCTTTATTCGGTCAAACAGCTCCGTGCAGATCATACCCAGAGGCAGTACAAGGTTAATTACTTAAACGTAGTAGCAGCAAATCCATACACAGTTTCGTACAAAAGAGCTTGACGGAGTTTGGGTAGTAATGGGACACTGCCTTGGTATCAGCAAATTGTCTCTCTGGGAGTTTCTTTCAGTATCGTCTACCTTTCTCCGCAAAACATTTGATTTCATGCCCGTGAACATCAGAATGAATGAGAATAATCGATTTTAAGTGGATGATGGTCTCTTCTGTACCTCTTCAGTTCTGAACGCCCTATACAACAACGAAAATTATTCTCAGCCGCAGTCACTAAGTTATCAGTTCAGTGTTTGAGTGTTTTTATGTGACACTCAGACACTGAAGGGGGTCTATATTTTTAATCACCCGAGTTACAGTACTGTCACACCCAACAAGCTCCTTGGAGTGATGTTACATTGCGTCTTCAAAGGCAGCAGCCGTAGATGTTACGTATGTGTGGGGGTGAGGTTGGAGGGAGCACTGATACCGTATTATAGAAAGTATTATGAGTGCCTCGATATTTCGCAACACCTCTTTTTTGCGATTTATTTTGCACATTAATTCTCAAAATCCTCTTGTATGTTACTGACGCAAACTATGTCGATATTAAAGCGAATTAACAACATACAGAAGAATGCTAAGATGTAGTATACAGAATGAATCGCTAGTGACGAGGTGCAACGAGGCCTGCTGTGACCTAGGATACGGCTCTGTGTGCGGGGAGGTCACTGATGTATGTAGACTGGGGGCCAAAAAATAAAGTTTGAGAACCAGTGAGTTAGTATGAGGTAGATTAGGTTGATTTCTACCATTCATTTTTATTTAGTTTTTCCATCACCTGTATTGCCTTGGGAAGAAATATTAATGTAGTTTAGGAGTAGGTGGCATATAGATGGAAAGATAGGAATATGAGACACACTGATAAAAGTAAGAGATTTTACACACACACACACACACACACACACACACACACACACACACACACACACACACACACACACCACTGCTCCCCACTCTGTCTGTCTGTCTGTCTGTTTGTCTCTGTCTCTGTCTCTGTCTCTGTCTGTCTCTCTCTCTCTCTCTCTCTCTCTCTCTCTCTCTCTCTCTCTCTCTCTCTCTCTCTCTCTCTCTCTCTCTCTCTCTCTCTCTCCTCTCTCTCTCTCTCTCTCTCTCTCTCTCTCTCTCACCTTTGCGGTCTCCTGGCTGGTCTCGTCTTGGAATTTGCCCCTAACCACGCTGGCTCTCAGGTCCCCATTCCGCACTCCTTTCCCTGAGGCCCTGTGGAAGACGGAGGTGTAAGCAGACAATGGGCGACTCGGCGGCTGGGTCGGTTTAGTGCTGGTCCCACATTTGGAGGACGCTCTGAGTGGTGGGTTCGAGCACCACTGACTGCCATTGAGTTTGTGGGATGGACGTTCACAATCTGACGCCTTGTCCGCAGTAGTGAAATGACCCAACCTACACCATACCAATATCTGCGTCACTTGTCTTCTGTTTCACTGTCTGCTTCACCTGTCTTTGTTTCACTGCCTGCTTCACCTGTCTGTTTCACTGTCTACTTCACCTGTCTTTGTTTCACTGTCTACTTCACCTGTCTGTTTCACTGTCTACTTCACCTGTCTTTGTTTCACTGTCTACTTCACCTGTCTTTGTTTCACTGTCTGCTTCACCTGTCTTTGTTTCACTGTCTACTTCACCTGTCTTCTGTTTCACTGTCTACGTCACCTGTCTCCTGTGTCACTGTCTACATCACCTGTCTACTGTTTCACTGTCTTCTTCACCTGTCATATGCTTCACCGTCTGGGTCTTGGATGTGTCCTGCCCTCCTACCTCACTGTAACTTTACACCTTTATCATACACCAGACCCACGATAAGACCAACACATAGAGTCAACTGAGCCTTTATCCGATTTAGACCAAAGTTGGTGGAAGGGTTGAGGGTAAGGCAAGAACGAAGGGGTTATTTACGAACAATTAGTCAATGGTCAATCTCACAATGTCAGAGTTAGACAAGTAGACAGTTTTCATCCGATTTACGCCAAACTTTGTGGAAAGGTTCAGGATAAGGCGATAAAGATAGTCGATTTTGACAACAACCAGTTAAAGTTTTAGGTCACAGGTAAAGGTCAAAGGTCAAAGTCACAAGTCAAGGTCAACTCAGATTTTATATGGTTAGGATCAGACGTGGTGGAAGGGTTATGGGACAGGCAAGAATGAAGTAAACTGATTTTGACAATATACGATCAATGGCCAAGGTCACAGGGCAAAATAAAATGTTCGGCACTTAAGACCAGTTGGTGGGCGCGGGTGTTGCACTCTCTAGGCGTTATTCCAGTACGGTTGGGAAGCCTTTTTTTTTTTTTTTTTCATGTGAGGAAGAAGGAACCAAAGACCACGAGCCTGCAATAACTGTTCCCTCCTACAGAGAAACAAAATACAAGAAAGAGCCAAATTCAAAATCCAATCATTTCGAGATGCCTGGACACACTGCGTTTGAAAGACTGGAGATCATAGGAAGCAGGAAATACAGACTTACTATCTTACACATGTCTGTTATGTGTACAAAGGACTTACATATGTCTGTTGTGTGTAGGAGGGACTTACACATGTCTGTTATGTGTACGAGGGACTTACACATGTCTGTTATGTGTACGAGGGACTTACACATGTCTGTTATGTGTACGAGGGACTTACACATGTCTGTTATGTGTACGAGGGACTTACATATGTCTGTTATGTGTACGTGGCTCTGTGAGTGTTGACATTTCGGTTCGCACACATCTGTCATGGGACTAACACATGTCCATTTTGTCACGTGTCTGTTCTGGGATTTACAAATGTCTGTTTTGACATTTACACATCTGTTTTTACACTTATATCTGTTTTGACACATACACATGTCCGTTTTGACACTTACACATGTATGTTTTGACACATCTGTTTTGACACACATATCTGTTCTGACACATACATATGTCTATTTTGACACTTACACATGTCAGTTTTGACACCTACACATGTCTGTTTTGACAGTGACTGTTTTAACACTTATACATGTCTGTTTTGACAAACATGCCTGTTCTAGGATTTACACGTGTTCTGAGACACATGTCTGTTTTGATACACATAATTGTTTTGGGACATACATGTCTGCATGTCTGTTCTGGTACTTACACATGCCTGTTCTGGGACTTATACATGTCTGTTTTGGGAGTTACACATGTCTGTTCTAGTACTAACACATGTCTGTTTTGATACCTACACATATCTGTTCTGATACTTACACGTGTCTGTTCTGGTACTTACACATGTCTGTTTTGGGACTAGCACATGTCCGTTTTGATACCTACACATGTCTGTTTGGGGACTTACACATGTCTGTTCTGTGTACGTGGGGTTGAGTTTGTCTTAGGCGAGTTCTTCCACGTAGGGTTGTTTTTGTTTGATGCGGACTGCCATGTAGCGCCTCCCTCACCTCCTCTTCCTCTCCCTCCATCACATCTCTCTCGCCACGCAGTCTCGCTCCTCGATCCATCCTTGCTCTCACCGTCGGAGTCACTGCAGTCATCATCATCATCAGTATCAACATCATCATGAATATTGTTACTATCATCATCAATATCATCATCGTCTTCATCATCATCATTATTATCATCATCATCGTCTTCATCATCATCATCATCATCATCATCATCATCTTCTCTTCCTACTCCTTCTTCTCCTGCTTCTGCACCTGCTCCTGCTCCTGCTCCTGCTCCTGCTCCTGCTCCTCCTCCTCCTCCTCCTCCTCCTCCTTCTCCTCCTCATTATCATCATCATCATCATAATCATATCATTTTCCTCCTCCCCCTCTTCCTCCTCCTCCTCATTATTATCATCATCATCATCATCATCATCATCATCATCATCATCATCATCATCATCACCACCACCACTTGCATTGAGTATAAAACCGTCCGTCGTTGCCCAGAGTAAATAAAATAGCCTAACATCTGTCATTAAGAGGTCACATGCTGAATCGGTAGAGAGGCGGCTTGCAGTCCTAATGGACCCAGGATCGAATCTCGACTGGGGCAGGGAACAGTTTAAGGATTTGAATTTCCTAAAAAAGCAGACTTTCCTGATCTTCCAGATGACCCGCCGACATGTCGTAAAAGTACCCCCGCTAATACCAATACACCAGTCCTGTATGAGACAGTCCTAGCATGTATTCAATATGGACGGTGGGTGTTAGCGCCGAAGTGGTGACATGTGGAGGTGTAGGAGGACTACTGGGCCTTGGGATAGGCAACTGCCCCCAAGAAATAGGCCTTGAGCCTTTGCCCAGAGTCGGACACATTAAAAAAAAAAAAAAAAAAAAAAAAAAAAAAAAAAAAACATAAGCGGCTGTTTGACTTGACGAGAGACTATACTCTTTCCATCTCAGCTTGGCCCAAGTTTTCGTCTTTTTTTTTTGCATCAGATTTCGCGTAGGCCAGTGCAGAAATAGAGAATACTGCGACTGTACATCCTATCCATAGCACTTCTTCGTGACTAGCATCATATTCGCTGTTCCTCTATTGCTACAACTCAGCATTCAAGAAGGAGGGCTGGCAATTTTAGGCAAGGTTAAAGTAAAAAGGCTATTGCAGTAGATTAAAGCTAGAATACGGTGTTAATCACAAAGAAGTTCAATGGAAACGATGTAGCTCCGTAATATTGTCCTTTTCTGCCACTGAGCTACGTGAAATAAGCTACAGTGGTACGAAAATATGGGCAAAGTTAAGATGAAATGAATATAAGGGTACAGTATTGTATTTTTCCTGCCTTTGAACTACGTGAAATAAACTATAAAGGTACGAAAATCCGGGCCAAGTTAAGGTGAAAAGAGTATAGCTTGCCTGCATGACTCAAACGTGTTACAGTGCTATCTAATCATTATCTGGCTTCAGTGTCTTACTTATCATAATCTGACCCGGTGTGTTACTGACTACTACTGATCTAATTTAAATGTGATACTATTTTTCTTAATACAAGAAAGAAGGAACCAAAGGCCAGGAGTCCGCAGAATTGTTCCCTCCAAGAAAAAAAAAAAGAAAAGAAAAGAAAACAGAGAGCCAGATTCAAGATCCATTCGGTTCGAGATGCCTGGACACACTGGGTTTGAAAAACCGGAGATCATAGGTAGTAAGAAATACAGGCAAAGGGAGATAGTTCTAGAGTTGACCTGTTGCATACATGAAGGATTGGGATTAACGGTTAACTCTTGCATTAGAGAGCTGGACAGAAAAGGGATGAGAGTTCGTTGCTGGACGGGTGCTACGCGACCGCCGTAATGGTGGAGGGATGCAAATAGACAGTTCAGAGAAGCAGTGACCATTGATGTAGCGATAGAAAGGAGATAAAGATGCATCAATGCGGCGAAGAGACAGAGGTTGAAAGGAGTCAGTAAGAGGAGGAAAGTTGATGAGACGAAAAGCCTTTGACTCCATCTTATTCAGAGGAACTGCATGGGAGCCTCCCCACGCGTGAGAGTTGTACTCTACACGGGGGCTAATCAAACCAGTGTATGAAGTCAACAACTGTGCAGGGGTAAAGAAGGCACTGAGTCGGTTTAGCACACTTAATCTCTTAGAAGCAGATTTTACAAGAGAGGTAATATGGTCTTTCGAAGATAAATCCCGAGAGAATGAAACTCCAAGTACGTTTAAAGAAGATGCAGGATTGAGCTGAATATTGTTAAAATTTAGAGGATACTCCTGCCGAAGATTTTGTCGTGCTGAAAGATCTAAGAACTGAGTTTTTGATGCATTAAAAACAACAAGACCACTTTTACCCCAATCGGAGATACAAGCCAAGTCAGACATTAGGTACGCCATAGCCTCATCCTTTGTTTGTTGAAGTAACTGCTGAGATGGACGCTGCTGGGAGCAAATGGAAATGTGAAGGATGGAGTCATCAACATATGAGTGGATGGGGTTAGATGTACAGTTTAGAAGGTCATTGATGAATAAAAGGAATAGAGTTGCAGATAGGACAGACCCCTGAGGAACACCACAATTAATAGCTCTAGGAAAAGAGTGGTGGCCGACTACAAAGCAGCTACGGAACAACCAGAAAGGAAACTAGAGATGAAGGCACAAATAGAAGGATAGAAATCGTAAGAGGGCAATTTAGATATTGAAGATTTATTCCAGACTCAATCGAAAGCCTTTGAGATGTCAAGTGCAATGGCAAAGCTTTCGCCAAAGTCCCGGAAGGGGGATGACCGGGAGTCTGAAAGGTAGGTGAGAAGGTCGCCAGTGGAGCGTCCCTGGCGGAACCCATACTGACGATCAGAAAGAAGGTTGTGATGGGAAAGGTGCTTTAATTTTTTCAGTTACGAATAGACTCAAAAACTTTTGAAATACAGGATGTTAAAGTAACTGGGCGATAGTTAGAGGGCTGGGAATGGTCACCCTTCTTTGGGACAGGCTGAATGATAGGAAACTTCCAGCAAGAAGGAAAGGTACAAGCTGGCAGACGAAGGCGAAAGAGTTTACCTAGTCAGGGTGTAAGCACAAAAGCACAGTTCCTAAGGACAACGGGAGGGACCCCATCAGGCCCATATGCTTTACTTGTATTGCTCCTAACCTGACGGATTTGAGTTAATAACTATCTCCTGTCTGGCTAAAAGGTGTTGCACTGGAGCATTTGCTGTCTTCTGACGGTCTATAACCCATTTCAGGTCGGTTGATGGTCAAGTGTAGTTAGACTGGAGGGTAAATTTGACTAGTAACCAAGGAGACTAATTCCCACCTCAAAACAAAGGCTCATCGAATTTCACGCAACCATAACTTATTTTTCAAGTCGTAAGTGACCTAGTTCCGTCAGATGAAAACAGAGGACAATATCTGCCAACCTGTAGGACTTGGAGGATCTGTTGTGAGTGGCTGAGTTGACGGTGCGTGCGGCGGAGGTGGTGCGGGTATCCTTTGAACTCTGGCTTTTTTTCCAAGTCCTCCCTGTTACTGCCTCCCATACTGACTCCCACACCTGTTTGAGAGAAGAAGAAGAATAAGAATAATAATAAGAAGAGGGGGTGGAGGAAGAAGATGATGTTAATGATAATGATGATGGTAAGGAGGAGGAGGAGGAGGAGGAGGAGGAGGAGGAGGAGGACGACGACGACGACGACGACGACGACGACGACGACGACGACGACGACGAAGAAGAAGAAGAAGAAGAAGAAGAAGCTGGAGAAAAAGAAGAAGAAGAGGAGGAGGAGGAGGAGGAGGAAGAAGAAGAGAAAGAGGAACGGGAAAAAGAAGAGGAAAGAAGAAAAAGTTCGGTATTAGGAAACGAAAAGTAAGGATATTAGGAATAGATGGAACAAAGGAAAACGGATGATGAGAAGAATAGGAGGATAATGATGATGATGATAACAATAATAATAATAATAATAATAATAATAACAATAATAATAATAATAATAATAATAATAATAACAATAATAATAATAATAATAATAATAATAATAATCCAATCCTATGTTGCCCCATGAGGAGCGAAAAAGCCCGGGGCTAAGCAAGTTGGTCCTGACTATTAAGATGAGACCGACCAGCCTCACTCATCCTTGAGTGGTATTTCCTGAGCAATAAACCCCAACCACTCCTTGGATATAAACCTGCACCGGCTCAATCCGATTGGAGCGCCGTAATTACTCACTAAAACACCTGGCGCCATAATTTGGTTATATGGTTACCACACAGCGTAGTAAATGGTTTTATGGTGTATAATAATAATAATAATAATAATAATAATAATAGGAGGAAAGGCACAACGACTGACATGGGCTTATTGTGTGTGTGTGTTGAGGTAAAAAGCTATGAAAGATGGTGATGATGATGATGATGGACAGAGAGCGCTACAAATGATAGCCAAAGGTTCTAAAAGTATCTGGATGCTGTAAGCGCCATGGATTATGAAATATGTGACCGAAGAATATGACAGCAGCTCTCCTTGTGTTCATTTCCATCAGTACTCGTTACTGCACCACACATCCTAGGAAAGGCTTCAGACTGTGTCACTGCAGAATCAGGCATACAATTCAGATATCACAAGCTACAGTCTCCCTATTTTCACATCCATTATTCCCAAGACGTTCGAGTAGTTTTAGGCTGGGGTGTGCACTGCAAATTTAGCATGGAATTCTGCCCAAACCCACTTTAATCTTGAGGTCAAAAGCGATGAAAATGAAGGCCCCCTGCAGGCCGTTGAAGATGGTGAAGGCGAACCAGCATCCCGGCCACCCCACGAAGGCCGCCAGGAAGCCAGTCAGCCATGATACCCCCTGAATCACGCCCAGTTTTACGTATAGTAGGAGGCGTACACGTTCCTTCCTGCGACGTGTTACCTGCAGAGAGTTTGAGGAGTTTAATGCACACAGTCTGCCAGTAACACACACACACACACACACACACACACACACACACACACACACACACACACACACACACACACACACACACACACACACACACACACACCTTCATGTATAATAGCTGGCACATACTTTCCTCCCTGCATCATGTTTTCCGTTCAGAACTTGGGAATAATGGCTTTTACTGTCGTTAGCTGATATCTCCTGCCAGCATTGTGTCCTGTCTTCTATATACTGTATATTATGTGAGATTGATCTTCTTTCTCATGCTCTCTCAATGGTTCATATTGCTATCAGTCTACCTATCCATCAACATAAATATCTACTGCCAGACGCCATAATCCCGTAAGGGGTGCCCCAAAACAAATAATCTCCAAGTCGCCTTGTCCTCTGCCATTTTGCTGCCCATCCTCCAACTCACACCCCCCCCTCTCTATTCCCTTCTCCATCCTTTCATCTCATTCTTGGTCTCCCCTTTCTTCTCATAGTGCAGTCACATAAAAAAGAAAAAAAAAACATGTAACACGTTTCACACTTACAGTCAGCAGGGGTATATTGGCAAGCTTTTCATCGAGACAGTTCATGGCTATATTTCGTTCACCTTAAACTGGCTCGGATTTTCGTCATTTTTGCGGCTTATTTCACGTAGCTCAGTCTCAGAGAAAGACAGTGTTATGGTTATGCATCCTTTTTATAGTACTTGTGCCTCCCTAGGACCGTATTCTAGTGTTAATCGCTTAATACAAATCGACATGCAGGATGGAGAAATGACAATTTAGGCCAAGTTAAAGTGAAAAAGTTTAACCGGTCTCCCCAACTGACCTGCGCTGGCTGTGTGGTGAGTGGCTGGCGTCCCTGCATCTTCACGTTCCATCCCTTCTGGCTCTGGGTGCGAACTTTAGCATACTTGGCTGCCTTGGCCTGTTTGTAGATGCCACACGCTGTCATGATAAAGAGAACGGTGTTCTCTAGAACGATGGCCCCCTGTGGCAGAAGGAAAAACAGTGCTAGTCCATAGCGGTTATTGATGTAGCAGATTTTAGTCCCATAATCCACCTGGTAGTCTGGCAGTAGGTTTACATACTCAAAGACTAAGGCTAGAGCTACGACTAAAGCTGGGACAGTCCAGGCGTAGATGGAGTAGAAGATGTATTTACGGTGACTGGTTGCATCCCCATGGTGCATTTGTCCAGTGAAGGTACGGCAAACATCAACGCTCATAACGTTCATCCAGCAAAAGGCTGCTAGCCAGAAAAAATGTAGCACTGCAGAGAGAAAGATGCAAAATCCTTTGTTGGCCGTGGCGTGAGTCCCTGTTAGAAAGATGAGATGCGCCAGGAAGAGGCAGCACGAGAGGGAAAAGAGGTTCTTTCCTGGGAGGTTCCTATGCCGGGGGACAAGCATGAAGATGATGATGTGGAGTCCAAGGCCAACCAGTGATATGACAAGGGTAACTAGGGTCAGAAGTTCGTGGATATCTGTTGTAAGCTGCGTGAAGTACCAGTCGTGTTCGTTGCAGATGTAAATAGTTTCCCCACTTAGCACTTCATACTCCCCTTCCTCATACAGTCTTCCCGTGCCATTGACCAAGATGGATCTATTACCCAGTGGAATGTACTCACTGGCTCTCAACATCACTTTGGGACAGGAGTCATCGAGCAGTGTGGAGTTTTCTAAGAGGGCGTAGGCATCCGGGTCTCGTATGCACCTGCCATTTTGCAGTTTGAATAATTTCCCACAGTATATCTTCTTGCAGCTTTGGTGAATTGGATCCCAGAGTTCATCTTTGCCATAGCAGGAATCTTGCTGGAAGTCCATGAGCACTGAGAAGGCGGGCGGCAAATTGAAAACACTTTTTATGCCCTTCTGGCAGGTGGGTGCGTGTGGCTTACACTGGAAGGAAGGGGCCGAGATGTTGACAAAGTTACACCTGGCACAGTGGGGGTTCTTGTAGAGGGTGCGGCGACCCTCTACGTCGACCTGCATGACTTGGGAGTATCTATGGCACTTCTCGATGTCCAGGTGGTCAGGCCAGCTCGGGTCGCAATGACGTACCTGTAACACATACCGGATAAGCTAATATTATCAAGCTTCTATGACTCTTTCTCACTCAATTTCGCTGATAACATGCCAGATAAAATGTTTGATAGGTAATATTCTCAGTCTCCTATGACACACTCTCACTGACGTACCTGTAACACTGGATGAGTTAGTATTATCAGGCTCCCATGACTCACTCTCACTGATGTGCCGCCTAAAAGTTAAACATTCTCAGGCTCCTATAACTCATCCTAACTTAAGCACTTGTAACACCTGTAACATTCCAGCTCCTTTGACTCACTCTCACTCAGACACCTGTAATACGTGCAACATAAAACATGGTTAACATTTTCAGACTCCTGTGACTCACACACATTATAGTTGCTTAACGTTTTCAGGCACCTATAATCGCTCAGCTGAATAAAATCGTCTCTCATTAGCTGATTACTAGAGTCGCCCCAACCATGAGAGGACTAATGATACCAGTAGTAACATTCAGGCTCCTATCACGCACTCAGCTGAATAAAATCGTCTCTCTACTTATTCAGCTAAAAAATATCATCTCTCATTTGCTGAGTATTAACGTTTTCCTTGTCATGAGAGGGTTGCTGGTGACGGTATTAATATTTAGGTTCCCACAATCACTCAGCTGAATAAAATCATCTGATGTTAACTGGAGGAGTACCAGAGTTATCCTGCTCATGAAAGGATTAACATGTTGAACCTGGGTACGTCTCGTCTTCATTATAAAAGCTGCTATGCCTCCCATTTTGTCGCTGTGTGTAGAAGCTTGCCGAGTCATCCTGCTGGTGGAACATGGGGAATGGAGTGCCTCCCGTGAGAAGGGCCAGGGGATGTGACGTCAACGGTATCTAACTTAATCAAAATAAAGCTAATTTTGTCTAACTTAACATAACCTAATCAAACCTAACCTAATTAAACCTAACCTGACCAAACCTAACCTATAACAGCCTAATCTAAGTCAGTCTAACCCAGGTCAACGTTAGTAACCTAACCTAATAAAACCTAAACTCACCTAACCTAGCCTTCTCTAATACAGTCTCATCTAACCTAACCAGATCAAGCCTAAACTAACTTAGTCTAGTCTAACTCAGTTCAACTTTTTTCAGCCTATCTCAAGCAAACCCGACCCAACCAACATAGCCTAAAGAAACACAAACCCAATCACACCTAATCTAACCCAGCCTCATCTCATCCGACTTAACCTAACTCAGTCTAACCTAAACTAACCCAATCTAAACTGGCCCCACTAACCAACTCGTAGCACATGTATCGCCTGCCGATGAAGCGAGGCCTGCATGTCGATTTGGGGTAGAGACAAACTCGCCCTCCGTACTTCTCCACAAATTCGTCAGGGTCTTCAAATTCCTCTACCTGATTTGGGAGGAAATTGAAAATGAGTGATTTCGTCTGGAAGTGATGATGATAGTGATAGTAGTGGTATTAGTAGTAATGATAACAACATTGATAATAATAATAATATTAATAATAATAATAATAATAAAAATAATAATAATCCATTCATCCATCCATCCATCATCCAATCCTACATTGCCCCATGAGGAGCGTAGGAGCCCGGGGCTAGGCAAGTTGATCCTGACATTTAAGATGAGAGTGACCAGCCTCACTCATCCCTGGGTGGCATTACGTGAGCAATAAACCCCAATCATCCACTGGATATAAACCTTCACCGGCTCAATCCGATTGGAGCGCCGTAATTACCCACTAAACCACCAGGCGCCCAAATTTAGTTACGTGGTTACCACCCAGCGTAGTAAATGGTTTCCTGGAGTACGGGAAACCATTTGGCTTGTCACTCAGTGTAGAGTCACCCACAGGCAGAAGGAAGAGGAAAGAATGAAGGAAAGAAAGACAGAAGAGGGAATGTAAAGTCACCCGTAGGCAGAAAGATGAGGAAAGAACGAAGGAAAGACAGAAGAGGATGGAAGGAAGGAAGGATGGAGGAGAGGAAAGGGCAGACACCCGAGAGCAGCACTACATCGAGTGAGTGGATGGCAAGCGCCCCCACCTACCACCACTAATAATAATAATAATAATAATAGACCAGTAACGAATCCAAACATACAAATCCATCTCCCTGTCTATCTGTGTATCTATTTATCTATCGATCTATATATTCCACAAACCTTAGGAGTAAAATAGTGATTAGAAAGCACAATGAAATATTCGCACCAAACACATCTAACACAAATACGTACTCTAGGCAGCCTGATAGAGGGTCAAGTTTATTGTTTTTAGAATGTCTAGAAACCTATATAACACAACAACTTCTAGAGTACAGTGGTGGGAAATAGATATAATAGCACTAGACGCCATCTACTCCTGGTATAAATTGGCATACTCTAGACGGCATGAAAGAGTCTTATTCTGTTCAACATCAAGAGAATAAAATGCTCCACCAAGTTTTGCGAATACAGGGTTAGTCATTACACACTTCCAGAATACAAAGGCATACCCTAGACAGCATGAAAAGCCTTACTCTATTGATTATCTAGAAAATAATATGCTACACCAACCACTAACATAACACACCTAAGGATAAAACGAACTCGGCATCACATACTTCTAAAATGTCAAGGTTTATTCTTGATAACACAAAAAGAGAGAGAGAAAAAAAATGCTCTAGATAACATAAGAAAGAAAAAACATCCTAATTCTTTTCGGTATCTAGAAAGAGAATCACAAACACGCATCACAGACAAAGACACAACAGAGGTAGCTATCACATGCCTCTAGAATATAAAGATTTACTCTAGATGGCATGAAAAACATTAACTACTCAAAATCAAGGGAAAATAATCGCCACACCAACCTCCAGCGTGCAATGGTGTGTTTCTCTCGGGATGCCACGCCTCTCATCGTCTTCGTCCCTGTACACCACTCTGCGAAACTGCCTTTGTCCTGGTACATACTGTGCCTTGCGCATGAAGTCCACCATCGAGTATTCTTTCCTCATCTGTTGGTGTGAGCAGAGAGAGTTAGGGGTTAAACTTTGGGTTTTTCTGTGTGTCTTTATGTATGGGTATTTGTGTCTGTTGCTGTTTGTTAGTCACACACACACACACACACACACACACACACACACACACACACACACACTCTCTCTCTCTCTCTCTCTCTCTCTCTCTCTCTCTCTCTCGTGACTGTGATCACCCTCCATCCCACATAACAGAATGTAGTCAGCAACGATACAAAAAGGTCAGACATTTTTCATCATCACATACTTCAGAAATAATTGTAAAAATCATAAATAAATGCTTAGCCTAAACTTTTTCCATTCTCTCTCTCTCTCTCTCGATGGATTTTATAGGGTCATTGATGAACCCATATATACGTGAAATGGGGCAACACGGAACCATAGAGTTTTTCAGATTTTGGTAAGTGATCTGAGTGCAAGAGATTTATGCTTTATTTTTTCTCTTTTAATATCTTTTAGTGGAGACCATCGTGCATTATCTTGGGGATGCTGGCAGTCTTTAACACTTTATTCTTGTGACCTCCAGACTATTCTGTTTAACGACGGAATCATCTGCTCGTGTGGAATGCCTTAATTAAGTTTATGGCTCGTATTCTTGGCGGTTAATTGAGGAAGCTCCCAAACACCTCTTCGATATTGCTGGTGAATTAGTCTTGTATATTATTGCTGCAGAGTGCGGCGATATTAGAATGATTAAGTAACACAGTGGAGGAGGGCAAGGTGTAATAAGCAAAATAAATCGCTTAGGAAGAGGTGTTAGGGAGCTTCCTTAACTGACGAGAATAACAGCTGGATGGAATGGTCTCAAGGTGGCAAAAAAAAAGTCATCGAAATGAAAAGGTTAACTATAATGGAGTGGTTAGCACGGTGGGGCGGGGAGCAGAAGGACGCGAGATCCATCCCAATTGCTGATGGGAAAGTTTTGGTGCTGTACGGGAAAGAGATGGAGGGGTGGGGTGAAGAGGTGTATGAGGGAGAGGGGGGGTGCTGGAGGGAGGGCAGGATGATGGCGGGAGACAAGTTGACGTGGAGGACATTTGTTTGTGGCTACCCCTTACGGTATTAGGGCGCCTGACTATAGAAAGATAGATGTACAGATAGATAAATAGATAGACAGATAGATAGATACACAGATGGACAGATAAATAGATAGACAGATAGATGGTGATAGATACAGATAAATCGATAGATAGATAGAGAGACACAGGCATAAATAGATAGACAGGTAAAGATAGATGGTGATTGACAGATAGATAGGCAAAGAAGCAAATAGATAGACAGATAGACAGACAGGGCAGCATTGACGGTAGGAAGACTTTGGGCACAGATTCAGAAAAAGGAAATCAGGTGTGGAGGACAAGGATGGTGCAGATTAGGATGGGTGGAAGGACTGGGAGGGCGGCTGGAAAAAGTGAGAAGGATTAGAATGAACGACTAATCTGCCTGAACAAGGGTTAGTAGGGTAGATAATCCTGTTTTGCTAAGTCCTAATCTACCCCTAGAACACGACATGCAAGTCCCTCGTACCTACCTACCTTCATATCAATCTACTTACCTGCCTACCTACCTTTATATCAGTCTATTACCTGCCTACCTGCCTTCATATCAGTCTACCATGCCTACGTACCCTCATATCAAGCTATTTACCTACCTACCTACCTTCATATCAATCTACTTACCTGCCTACCTACCTTTATATCAGTCTATTACCTGCTTACCTACCTTCATATCAGTCCACTTACCTGCCTACCTACCCTCATATCAAGCTATTTACCTACCTTCCTACTTTCATATCAAGCTACTTACCTACCTACCTACCTTCATATCAATCTACTTACCTGCCTACCTACCTTCATATCAGTGTACTTACCTGCCTACCACTTTTAATCATCCGACCTAGTGACTTGTTTACCTACCATCCTTCACATCAACCTCTCTACCTACCTACCTTTATATTAATCTAACTACTTGCCTACCTACTTGCCATAATTATATCTACGTACCTACCTACCTACCTCCTTATCAGTCTTCTTATCTATCTACCTACCTACCTACTCACCTACCTTGCCATCAACTTACTCACATTTCTACTACCTTCACACCTACCTACCTTCACATCAACCTACTTATCTACCTACCCTCACATCAACTACCTTTCTACCTACCTGCACATCAACTTACCTACCTTCCTTCCTGCCTCCACATCAACCTACCTACATTCCTACCTACCCTATTATCACATCAACCTACCTACCATCCTTCCTACCTTCACATCAACCTACCAACATTCCTACCTACCCTATCATCACATCAGCCTACCTACCTTCCTACCTACCTTCACATCAACCTACCTAATTACCTTACCATTGACTCACACATTTTAACTACCTTCATAATTATCAGCCAGACCTTCAATGTCTCTCTCCCTAATCTTATCTCATGTAATCTTTTCCCTCTCATCTCCCTCCCAGTGCAACGCATTCTGAACCACTTTTGTCTGCCGTCCAGTCACCACAAAAACGCACTGACGTAGTTGGTGCAGGAGTGAGACGGAGGCAGCTGTAAGGGAGGGCGTGATCTCTTCATTCAAGTAACTCATTCTGGTTAATTATCACTATCCTAGACGATTTCCTTCAGTTTACGAAAGTCCCCTGGTACTGAAGAGGTTAACGGAGGCTATAACTAACCCCTTCAGGTCTTACAGTCTCTGCCAAGCTGAGTAAAACCGTCTGAACTTAACAAAACAACGCGCCATAATAGTGAATGGAGTTTTGAAAGCCAGCAGATGAAGAGGTAAGCTGGTTTGTATGAGTATGATTCATTGTGATTAGATATGTTATGCACAACACCACAACACACCATAACACTACACCACAACACACCATAACACTACACATCACACCATAACACTACACCACATCACACCATAACACTACACCACATCACACCATAACACTACACAACATCAAACCATAACACTGCACCACACCACACCATAACACTACACCACAACACACCATAACACTACACAACATCAAACCATAACACTACACCACACCACACCATAACACAACACCACATCACACCATAACACTACACCATAACACGCCTTAACACTACACCATACCATTGCACCACCGCCACACCATGCCATTATACCACACCACCGCACTCACCACACCATTCCATTATACCACACCATTACATCCCCCCTGTGGCGGAGGGAACACAATCTGGCCGCACTATGGGGTGGTACTACTACTCTGCGGCCAGGTTTTGTTAGGAAGAATACTGCCACCGTATTCCCTGCGTGTCGTAAAAGGCGACTAAAAGGGGCAGGGTGAGGGGACTAGGGACCCCCTCCTCTGTTTTTTAGTTCCTAAAAAGAGACAGGCCAGAGAAAGGGATGGGGGATGGAGTTATCCCCGTACCCTGAAGATTGGGTCTATGAATGTGCGTGGATGTAGTACGATTGAGGCTAAAAGGGAGGAGATTGGGAGAATGTTTTTGAGAAGAAAGTTGGATGTGTTAGCTCTGAGTGAAACGAAGATGAAAGGGAAGGGTAAGTCTATGTTTGGAAGTGTGAATGAAAGATTGTCAGGTGTTGATAGAGGAAGGGCAAGAGAAGGTGTGGCCTTGTTAGTGAGTCCGGAAGTACAGCAGTGTGTGATTGAATGGAAGGAGGTGTCATCGAGACTGATGTGGGTGAAAGCGAAATTTGAACGTGAGTTGTGGGTGTTTGTGAGTGCATATGGGCCTGGTAGTGAAAGGGATGAAGAAGAGAGGGAGTCTTTCTGGAATGATGTTGATGAGTGTCTGCAGAGTTTTGGAGCGAATATGAATGTGGTAGTGATGGGTGATCTGAATGCTAGAGTGGGAAATGTAGCAGTTGAAGGTGTAGTTGGTATGCATGGTGTGCCTGGAAGAAATGAAAATGGGGAGCGAATGATAGCGATGTGTGTTGAGCGAGAGATGGTGATTGGAAATACGCTGTTTGAGAAGAAAGATATTTATAAGTATACATGGGTGAGACAGGAGGGTGGAAGGGTTGTTGATAGAGCTTTGATGGACTATGTGGTTGTGTCTAGGAATGTAATAGGAAGATTGTTGGATGTGAGAGTTCTGAGAGGGGAGGGTGGAGGTATGTCTGACCACTACCTAGTGGAGGGAAAGTTAAGAGTAGGTAAGAGATGGGTGAGAGCTAGGAGGGTTAGGTGTGGCAGGGAGGTTTTGAAAGTGAGGGAGTTGGTTAAAAGAGAGAAAAAGATAGAGTATCAGGAGAAATTGAAAGATGAGTGGAACGCAGTGAAAGATCGGGAAAATGGCAGTGTGGAGGGGGAATGGCAGTTATTTAAGAGTGCTGTGGTGGGGCATGCAGAAGAGGTGTGTGATGTGAGACGTGTGGGTGGTGGTGTAAGAAAAGGAAGTGAATGGTGGTGCGAGGAAGTAAGTTTGGCTGTGGCTGAGAAGAGACGTGCATATGAAGTGTGGCTGAAGAGGAAGGATGAGATGTTATATGAGAGGTATAAGGAAAAGAGGAATAAGGCGAGAAGGGCTGTGCGTGATGCTAAAGTGGCAGCAGATGAGAGGTGGGGTAGGCAGCTGACAGAATTTTCAACAGAATAAGAAAATGTTTTGGAAGGAGGTGAAAAGGGTGCGAAAGGGAGAGTCTGGGAAGGAAGAACGAGTAAAAGCTGAGGATGGAAGGATGTTAACTGAGATGGATGCAGTAAGGAAGAGATGGGCAGAGTATTTTGAAAGATTGTTAAATGTAGAGGAGGAAAGGGTGGCTGAGCTTGTGGCGGATGGAAGGGTGCAAGGAATAAATGTGTTGGGAGAGTTGAATGATTCTTTGATCACGAAGGAGGAAGTGCAGAAGGCAGTAAAGGAGATGAAAACAGGGAAAGCTGCAGGTATGGATGGGTGTGCTGTGGAATGCCTGAAGGGTGGTGGAGTGACTGTTGTTGACTGGTTAGTAAGATTGTTGAATGTGTGCTTTGTGAAAGGTATGGTGCCAGTTGACTGGGCAAGTGCTTGTGTGGTCCCGTTGTATAAAGGCAAGGGTGATAAGTATGCATGTACTAGCTTTAGGGGTATAAGTCTGTTGAGTGTTGTAGGTAAGGTGTATGGTAGAGTGTTAATTATGAGAGTTAGAGAGGGTACAGAGGGAGTGATTGGTGATGAGCAGTGTGGCTTTAGGAGAGGGAGGGGATGCGTGGATCAGGTGTTTGCGGTGAGACAAGTGTGTGAAAGGTATTTAGCGAAAGGCAAGGGTGTGTTTTGGGCATTTATGGATTTAGAGAAAGAGTATGATAGAATTGATAGGGAGGCTTTGTGGACTGTTTTAAGATTGTATGGACTTGATGGTAGGTTATTAAAAGGGGTGAAAAGTTTTTATGTAAATAGTAGAGCGTGTGTAAGAGTGGGAAATGCTGTGAGTGATTGGTTTCCTGTGAAAGTGGGGCTGCGACAGGGATATGTGATGTCGCCTTGGTTGTTTAATATTTACATGGATGGTGTTGTAAGGGAGGTGAATGCAAGAGTTTTAGGTGGAGGTCTGAGTCTGGTGAATGTTGATGGTGGAGAGTGGAATCTGAAGCAGCTGCTGTTTGCAGATGATACTGCACTGGTGGCTGATTCAGAGGAGAGATTGAGACAGTTGGTAGAGGAGTTTGGAAGGGTGTGTGAAAGGAGGAAATTGAAAGTAAATGTGAATAAGAGTAAAGTGGTGAAGTGTACGAGGTTGGTAGATGGTAGGGGGATGAATATAGTTTTGAATGGCGAGTTGCTTGAGGAGGTAGAGTGTTTTAAATATCTAGGGTCACATGTTGCTGTGGATGGAAGAATAGATGCAGAAGTGAAGTTTAGAATAAATGAAGTAGGAAAAGTGCTGGGAGGAATGAAAAAAATGTTTAGATGTCGTTCGCTTAGAATGGATGTAAAGAGAAGGCTGTATGAGGGTGTTGTGGTACCGACTGCATTGTATGGGACTGAAACATGGAATATGGGTGTAGCAGAGAGGAAAAGTTTGAATGTAATGGAGATGAGGTGTCTGAGGAGTATGTGTGGAGTGATGCGTATGGATCGAATGTGGAATGATGAAGTGCGAAGGAGAACTGGAGTTGTTCGGGAGATGGCTGGTAGAGTTGAGCAGAGGGTGTTGCTATGATTTGGGCATATGGTGAGAATGGATAATGAGCGATTGGTGAAAAAGATAACTAGATCTGATGTGAGAGGTGTAAGGCTGAGAGGAAGACCACGAATAGAATAGATGGACAGTGTGAAGAGAGCGCTGGATGCGAGAGGGATGTCTGTTGAGCAAGGAAGAGTGGCTGTGCGTGACAGAAATGAATGGAGAGAAATTGTGAATGAATAAGTGATGACGCAGCCCTGAGGGGATATTCTCCCGCATTTGGTCTGATCAGCTATTTCAGGTCAGGTGCGGGTAAGTGGATGAGTCTGTTATGATGTGGCAGGGGTAAACCAGCTCTGCTGTCGGGCCCTGCTGCGGATGTCACTGACCGCATTGCGCAGTTGACCCTTGTGCAGTGTGGTGCGGTGAGGATCTGTCCGTTCTCCCCTTTGGGGCTAAGATGCGAATGAATGTGTTTGAATGGATGAGTAAATGGGGAGTGTGTCGTCCTGTCTCGGCTACCTCCCTTTCCTTGGGGGAAGCAGCCTAGGTATGTAGAATAGAATAGATTACACCTCACCACCACACCTCACCACACCATGCCAGTATACCACACCACCACACCACATTACCACACATCACCACATCATACCAATATACTACTCTATCACACCATACCATTATATGAAGCCACCACATCATTCCATTATATTATATCATACCATTATATTACACCACCACACCTCACCATTTACCGCACCAGCATGCTTCACCACCACACCATACCATTACATAACACCAGGATATCTCACCACCACACCATAGCACTTCACCACAACCATACCAATATACCACACCACCACACCTCCTCACCTCCACCATATACCAAAACGTCACACGACACGTCACCACGACACATCACACCTCACCACCACCCCACAGCACACACACACACACACACACACACACACACACACACACACACACACATATATATATATATATATATATATATATATATATACAATGCCTTCACCATTATCACTCTTTTTCTGTGTCTGCCCTCTTCTCTTCCTATTTCTCCCATCATTCCTGTCACATTTTATTACTCCTCTTTCCATTTTCGGTGGCTATACATTAAGTGACAAGCATAATGGTTTCCTGTAAGCCAGGAAATCATTTACAACGCTGGGTGGTAACCATATAACCAACCCATTCGTGTTCCGTACGCGTCAGCAAGTGGGTTGGCAGAAGGTTAGTGCCCCTCCACATAAAACAACTACCGGTAACTCAAAGACTAACGGCCACCCCATACTGGATTATGGCGTCTGGCAATACAAATGTAGGGCTCTACATTTACACCCATTATTTATCCCCCTACTTCTGTTCCACTACCTCCTATTGACCTCACATTTGATTTTATATTATTCTTTGTGGTAGGTGGGGGCACTCACCATCCGCTCACTCGATGTAGTGCTGCCCTCGGGTGTTTGCCCTTTCCTCTCCTCCATCCTTCTTTCCTTCCTTCCATCCTCTCCTGTCTTTCTTTCCTTCATTCTTTCCTCTTCCTTCTGCCTGTGGGTGACTCTACAATGAGTGACGAGCCAAATGATTTCCTGTACACCAGGAAATCATTTACTACGCAGGGTGGTAACCATATAATCAAGTTTTGGCGCCTAGTGGTTTTGTGGGAAATTACGGCACTCCAATCGGATTGAGCTGGTGAAGGCTTATAGTCAAGGGGTGGTTGGGGTTTATTGCTCACGTATGCCACTCAGGGATGAGTGAGGCTGGTCACTCTCATCTTAAATGTCAGGACCAACTTGCCTAGCCCCGGGCTCTCACGCTTCTCATGGGGCAACATAGGATTGGATGATGGATGAATGGGGGAGGCGGTGGCTCAGTCGGTAGAGAGGTGGCCTGCAGTCCAACTGGACCCATGTTCAAATCCCCGCTGGGGCAGGGAACAATTTAAAGATTTGAATTTCATAATATCAGACTTTACTGATCTACCAGAAGACCCGCCGACATGTCGTAAAAATACCCCCGCTAATACCAATAAACTAGTCCTGTATGAGACAGCCTTGGCATGTATTCAATATGGACGGTGCGTGTTTGTGCCGAAGTAGTGACATGTAGATGTGCATAGTATGTAAGAGGACTACTGGGGCTTGAGAGCAGGCTGTGAAGCCTATGCCCAGAGTTGGACAGATAAAAAAAATAATAATAATTTTGACCCAAAACTGCCTTTCCTGGGGGTGATAATGCTGGGGAAACTGCATTATGCAGTGTGTACTTCTAGGTCATTGTTACTGGTGCAACTTAGCAATTGAGCTCAAGATAGATGATGGGAATGAGTGCTACTAGTTACCCTAATAGCCCATAAATTCTGTGTCACACTGATCCCTCTGGAACCTTTCTGGTGCGTTGTTGAAAATCTCACTTATAAGAGGTATGTTGCAGCCTTACAAGACACCCCCACATGAGGTATGTAGCAGTCCATAGGTTAAGAGCTCCTTCACAGTTTTGCTTATGTGATCCAGTACCTAAAAATGCATGGTAGAGAGGTTATATTGAAATTTTATCAGAAATTTAGGGAAGTACTGAAACTTTTGTAATACTGCAGGACCCCTAAATGAATTTACTTGATAAAAATTTGTCACGTTGCATCAAATTTCCATAAGAGCAAAATGAGGGGTTGTGAGACTCAACTTTCGAATTTTCATTTTGTAAGAACCACCCCAATAAATTATATATATACAGTAGTAATCCCTCTAATATCCGAACACCCAATATCCGAACATCCCCACTAACCGGACATAATCGTCCCGGGATCCAATATTCCCAAAATGGTCCCAAAACCGCAAAAAAAAATAAAAAAATAAAAATTTTCCCGCCCGTAATTTGAACTTGGCGTGCAGGGTGCAGGACAGCTTTGTTGTGGCGCGTCATTCCTCTGATGTCCGCTACAGCGCTCCTGCATCTTCCCCACTTTCTGCCTGTCTCTCGTCGCAAGTGCACGCTTGTCGTCATGGCTGCCCACATGCTCGCTTTTGTGGTGGTGCCTTACCTTCTGCAGGCACTCCTGCTGCTCTCATGCCTCTCCTTCGTGTGTGTGATGATAGCCCCGCTTCCTGAGAAGAGGAAGAGAGTGGTGTTGACTCTGGAGAAGAAGCGGGAGATATTGGAGAAAGTAGATGCGGGGTGGTCTTCTTCCCGCATTCTCCGCGAGTTCAACCTGGCCCGATCTACTTTGTTTGATATTAAGAGATCCCGAGACAAACTCATGCAGTACACGGCTGACTTCTCGTCGAGAAGCAAATGCAACGTGGAGAGGAAGGTGATGTTTGCTCCCAAGTTTGCTGAAGTCGACCGCTCCACGTTGATTTGGTATCGACAGCAACGTGCTGCTGGTGTGATGGTACATGGTACGGAACTGAAGGCTGCTGCTGAGAAGTTCGCCAGGCTTCACGACGCCCTACACTTCAAGGCATCTGAGGGTTGGCTCTTCGCGTTCAAGTTACGGCATGGCCTTACCAACCGTAAAGCTCATGGTGAAGCTTTGGACGCTAACGAGGATGGAGTTGATGAGTTTCGGCACAAGGTAAAGGGCTTGATTGACAGGGAGGGCCTCACTCTCAGTCAAGTCTACAACGCTGATGAAACTGGTTTATTCTATCGCTCTTTGCCAATGAACACTCTAGCCGAGGAGATGGAGAAGCGAGTACCTGGCCGCAAGCTCTCCAAGGAACGGATATCTGCTTTGTGTTGTGCCATTGCTAATGGCATGCACCGGCTTAAGCCTGTCATTGTTGACCGTGCAAAGCAGCCTCGGTGTCTTCATGGGGTGATGGATGTCCTTCCTGTCGTCTGGTACCATTCTTTGAAGGCATAGTTTACAGTCCAGATCTTCAAAGACTGGTTCCACCGCCACTTCATCAAGGAGGTCATACGTTACCAGATGGAGACCCTGGGAATCCTGCGCAACCAGGTAAAGGCCCTCCTTCTCCTCGACAGTGCACCTGCCCATCTGTGCAACAAAGACTTGGTGGCTGAGAATGGCCGGATTAGGTACATGTTTCTGCCACCTAATAATATGACTGCTCTTATTCAACCAATGGACCAAGGAGTGATCGTGGCAACAAAGCGCCTATACTGACGGAAGTTCCTGGACAAGGTGATGGCTGTTCTTGAGGACGAGGGTGAGCGCAGGGAGGGACGGGACACGCGAGGCCAACGGACTTTGGAAAACCTTCGCCGCTACAACATCAAGTCTGCACTCTACAACTGGGCCAGTGCATGGAAGTCTCTGTCAAGACTCTAGAAAATGGTTGGTCTCATCTGCTTCCCAGAACGGATGTGGAGTATGATTTCCTAGGTTTTGACGTGGATGACTTCCATGCACGTCTACGTACGCATGGCGATGATGTTGATGTGGACGATGTGCGTGAGTGGTTGGATGACGATGAGGGCGATCCTGGGTATCAGACCTTGTCTGATATCGAGATCACATCTTCAATTGCAGGTGTCAGTACCCAGCTTGGATTCCGACAAAAATGGCGACGATGATGCGGACTCCTCTCAGCATGACACAACTCCAGCCATCCCCAAGCTGAGCGCACTCTGGGAACACCTAGAGTTCGTTCTCGACTACCTGGAACACCTGGACTGCGACAGGGAGATGGGGCCCTTGGGACTTGTGGAGGAAGTGCATGCTTTCAGGCAGCACATCATCAATCGTCAGAATTGTCGTTCCTTGCGTCAATGAACGATTGACAGTTTTTTCAGGCCCGTGACCCCCGCTGTGCCCAGCCCTGGCTCCACTCCGTTGCCTCCCCAAGACAGGCCCTCCTGCTCCGAGCCACAGCCCAGCACATCAGCCACGGTGGAGTCACCGCTCGATGTGAGTTTGCTTCTGTCTTCAGAGTTGTCTGCAGTGGGTACGCCATCACCACGACCCAGCGATGCACCCCTAGGTCACCTGCCAGTGATACTCTCGGACTCTGACAGTGAATAGACGCCAAGAACTTCTCCACTAGACCACACGGGAATTTATAGTGTTGTGCATTGAAAAAAATAGTGCGTTGTGTTAAGGATTTACAGTTGTGAGTGAAAAGACAATTTATGAACTAAATTTAACGTAAATAGACTTGTGTGTTTTTGCTTTAGAAAATGGTTATAAGAGTGGAAAAAGTTAAAGTGCAGAGTGCAACACTTATTAAGTTACAATGGAGCATAAGTTAGACAAGAGTGCACACTGTGAAGAGACTGGACTTCTGAGTGCGAATGACAAAGTTCAGTGCAAGACTTCATGAATAGTGTACTGCAGGTGCTTCAGGAAATCCTTCTTACTGTCAGAGTCTGAGAGGGGGCGGTTATTCATCGAGATGGCCATGGACTTGCTGTAAGTAGGCAGAATGTTTCATACTGTACTCTACTGTATTTTCCATACTATACTTACCTCAAACACCTCATTTCACTCTTTTATGTCCCTTATTGGTGTGAATATTCTGTGTCTTAGGTGCTATGCTTGTGCAGGAGGAAGGTGTTTTTCTGATTTAGGTTAGGTTAGGGCCCATAACTACCAGTTCAGGAGCCAGGGACTTGTAAGTACCCAGAATGTTGAATATTGTATGAATCTACCTCAAAAACCTCATTTTATGCTTCTTTTGCATTTATTTCAGTCTTTTATGTGCCTTATTGGTGTGATTTGGGTCTTAAATAGGTGTTATGCATGTCCAGAGGGAGTTGTATAGGTGTTTCTCTGAGTTAGGGTCCATAAGTACAAGTCTATAAGCTGGGGCCCAATATCCGGACAGGACCACTATCCGGACCTGCCTATGGCTCTATTACTTCGGATATTGGAGGGATTACTGTATATACAGTATATATATATATAGCCAGGTAAGATATTTTCTTGTAAGCAAACGAGGTTGGATGCAACTGCTGTTTCAGCGTTACTTAATTTCTGTTCAGTGCTTTTGATTCATCGGGGTAAGCTACATTATTGTCATTCAGACTTCTGAGTAGCTGTCCAAATGTTGGTTTATTTGGTAATGTTTCCTTCCTTTCTGGGAACATGTTCAGACCAATCCGATGGCGGGTGGAGCAAGATCTCATTATACAGCAGGTGTTGACACCTGCTATGTAATGAAATCTCGCTGTTGACGGGGAGAAATCAAGCTCTTGTTTCATTAGCTCTCGGGTCTAGCTTCTGACTATCACCCTTTGCTGTACTTGTTCACTGTTTCTGTAACAAAGTGAGTGGGCCTGCATGCACTCCAATACAAGTCCTTCTAACTGTCAACACCAAACTACAGGCACATTACACACTACAGTTCCTATTCAAAGTTTAAACAAAAATGGCATCTTAGCACCAAGCCTCGGAGTCCTCGGGAGAAGGGGACCATCAAAGCCCCCCACCATCCCCCCCTCTCCTGGTGATGACCAAGGGAAATGCCTGGAACCACTGTCTGACTCACTTCTTTCTTTCTGCAACATTCGCAACCTTTCCTCTAATATTTTTTATGCTGAAAACCACCTTTCCTCCTCCAAACCTCACCTCTTCCTCACCAAGACTCAGCTGTCTGAGGCGACTGATAGCAAACCCTTCTCGGTGTCCTCCTACTTTCTCAGTACCCACTTCAAAGCCAAATGTGGCTGTGGCGTACGCAACAGCATATCTGGTTCTCGTATTCCTGAACCTGAATCTTCTAAATTCTCTACTCTCTGGCTTCGGCTGTCCTGTCATTCTCTGACTAAATATATCTGTGCTGTTTGCTTGTCCCCTGATTCTGCAATGAAAAATTCTTTGACTAACTTATTTCTAAGAATAAGCGCATCCTGTCAATCTCTTCTTTCTCCGAAATCCCACGTGTTTTCAATGTTCACCACCACCTTTGGCTTTCCTGTCCCCTCACTTGATCCATCTGGTGAACGGGTTTATGTCTATTCTATCCTTGTGACCTAGAGCAGCTTGTACAACACCCTACCCATATCCCTGACTGCCCTGGAGAGAGTTCCAACATACGTGACCTCTTCCTTACAACTAATCCTTCTGTCTATGTATTAATCTTTTCTCTCTGTTGGCTCCTCCAATCACAACCTTATTACCTTAGATTGTCCTCTTGTTCCAGAAAGGTCTGTGGACCCTCCCAAGAGACGATGGCTGTGGCACTTTCTAGCTGCTGACTGGGAGGCTCTCAGGCAGTACTTGTTTGATTTTCTCTTGAATGATTTTTGTTTCAATGGCCAAGAGCCGTCAGAGTGTGCTTTGTGCATTACGGAGGTTATTCTCTCGGGCATGGAAGTACAGGTACACTTTTATTTCTCTTATCCCGTGATTAATGCAAAGAAAAAAAAAATTGGTTTAATCGTTTGTTAAAATTCTGTCCACAACAAGGAGAAGGCCTACAAAAGGTACCAGAGCCAACCCACCCCTGAATCTCATCTCTATTATGTTTCTGTCTGGAATCGTGCTGTCTGTTCTCCGCTCTGCTAAAAATAATCTCATTCGTATTCAGTACTCCGAACACTCTAACTCAAATTCTTCCCGCTCCTTTTGGCATCTTACCTCATCATCCTTCCCTTCTCTTTTCCACTCTGATGACTCTAGCTATTTGTTCCACTGATAAAGCAGAACTCTTCACTCAGACTTTCTCCTACAATTCCACCTTAGATGATTCCAGTGCTGTTCCTCCATCACTACCCCCCTCTGACTTCCTCATGGCTGACATTAAAATTTCTTCAATTGATGTATTTTCTGCCATCACTGGCCTCAATACTAACAAGGCATATGGGCCTGATAGGGTCCCTCTTGTTGTCCTCAAGAACTGTGCTTCTGTGCTTACACGCTGCCTAGGTAGGCGTTTTTGCCTTTGTCTGTCAACTTGTATCTTTCCTTCTTGCTGGAAGTCTGCTCTCATTCAGCCTGTCTCAAAGATGGGTTATCATTCCCAGCTCTCCAACTATCGCCCAATAGCTATTTTCATTCATCCATCATCCAGTCCTATGTTGCCCCATGAGAAGCATAGGAGCCCAGGGCTAGGCAAGTTGATCCTGGCATTTAAGATGAGAGTGACCAGCACTCATCCCTGAGTGGCATTGCGTGAGCAATGAACCCCAACGATCCCTTGGATATAAAACTACACAGGCTCAATCTGATTTGAGCGCCTTAATTACCCACTAAACCACCAGGCACCATAATTCGGTTACATGGTTACCACCCTGCACAGTAAATGGTTTCCTGGTGTACAGGAAACCATTTGGCTTGTTACTCAGTGAAGAGTAACCCATAGGCAGAGGGAAGAGGAAAGAATGAAGGAAAGAAAGACAGAAGAGGAAGGAAGGATGAGAGGAAAAGGCGGACACCCAAAGCAGCACTACATTGAGTGAATGGATGGTGAGCCTAGCAAAGATGCCAATTCTTTGAATAATGTTTTATTATTTTTCACATCATATTTAAGCAGATTTTTCTCCCAGAGAATTTGGACTTTTCTTTGGAAATAAAACATAAATAAATAAAATTATTCCATTCTTACAGAACTTAACCGGAGAGCTGCAGCTTGGAGAAAATCTACCATCCCCTTTTGTGCGGGAAAGAAAATATATGATATATACGATATATATATATATATATATATATATATATATATATATATATATATATATATATATATATATATATATATATATATATATATATATATATATATATATAAGTTTCCAGTAACTTTTAGCTTTAACATCCTGTATTTCAAAAGTTTTTAAGTCTATGCTTGACAAAAGAAAAAAAATAAGGCACTTTTCCTATCACAACCTTCTCTCTGATCGTCAGTATGGGTTCTGCCAGGGACGCTCCACTGGCGATCTTCTCACCTTCCTTTCAGACTCCTGGTCATCTTTGTTTCGGGACTTTGGAGAAAGATTTTTGCACCTGATACCTCAAAGGCTTTCGATGGAGTCTGGCATAAATCTTTAATTTCCAAACTGCCCTTTTACGGTTTCTGTCCTTCTATCTGTGCCTGTATCTCTAGCTTCAGTTCTTACATCTTTCTACCCGACAAAATCTTCTGCAGGAGTATCCCCTAATGTTTAGCAGTGTCCAACTCAATTCTGTATCATCTTGAGACATACTTAGGTTTCATTCTCTCTGTATTTATCTTGGGAAGATCATACTACCTCTCTTGTGAAATCTGCTTCCAAGAGATTATGCGTGCTAAGCCGACTCTGAGCCTTCTTGACCTCTGTACACATGTTGGCTTCATACACGGGTTTCATTCGCCCCTGTGTAGAGCACAACTCTCATGTGTGGATAGGTATCCCACATACGGCTCTTCTCAACAAGGTGGAGTCAGAGGCTTTCCGTCTCACTAGCTGTCCTCCTCTTACCGGGCTCCCCTCAACCCTAGTCTCTTCACTGCATTGATGCATCTTTACTTCTTTTCTCTTGTTACTGCAGTGGTCATTGCTCCTCTGAACCGTCTGCTTGTTTCCCTCCACCACTACATTGGGCGCATAGCACCCAACTATAGCAACAAACTCTTATTCCTCTCTTGTCCAACTCTCTATCGCAAGAGTTAACCTTCACTCCCGGTCCTTCATGTATGCAACAGGTCAGCTCTGGAAATGTCTCTGTCTGTCTGTATTTCCTACTACCTATGACCTCCAGGCTCTCAAACGCAGTGTGTCCAGGCATCTTGAAATGAACAAATCTTGAATTTGTCTCTCTGTTGTCTTGTTTTTGTCTTTTCTTGGAAGGAACAGTCTTGCACGCTGCTGGCCTTTGGTTCCTTCTTATTTGCATAAAATAATAAATAAATAAAATAAATATGTAAAATAAATAAGTAAGAGAGGTGAAAAACGCTGTAAAACGACCGAAAAATGGAAAAATAGCTGGTGTTGATGAGGTGTATGCAGAGATGATCAAGTGTTGTGAAGAGAGCGGAATGAAGTGCTTGTTGGAAATATGTAAGAAAGCAAGGACGGATGAAACTGTGCCAGTAGAGTGGAAAAAGGCAGTGACTGTACCCCTGTATAAAAATAAAAGCGAAGTGAGTGCAAGAATTATTGTGGCATAAGTCTACTGAGTGTTGTAGGGAAGGTATATGAAAAAATTATTATAGAGAAAGCAAGATAGATATGAGAAGTCTTAGTGAGTGATGAACAGGGTGGCTTTAGGAGTGGTAGAGGATGTGTGGATCAAATATTTGCAGTGAGGCAGGGGCGTACCTAGAGATTTGGGGGCCCGGGGGGCTAGGTTCTTTGTGGGGACCCCCTCAAGGAGGGGGCCCCCGCAAAGACCCTAGCCCCCCACATTCTCAAAACTTATCTAATATCTCAGCCGGGATTTTACTGGGGGTCCGGGGAGCAGTTTCAAGTAGCCCCCCCGCCCCCCCTCAGGTACGCCACTGCAGTGAGGCAGAGAAGGCGTGTGAGAAGGATTATATGGTGTTTATGGCATTTATGGATCTGGAGAAAGCACCCGACAAAGTAGATAGGGAAGGATTGAGGAAGGTTTTGCGCATGTATGGTGTAGATGGTAAGCTGCTAGGTGCCGTTAAGAGTTTTTATGATGGCAGTGAGGCATGTGTATGGATAAATGGGCATCTAAGTGAATGGTTCCCGATCAATGTGGGTGTGCGACAAGGTTGTGTGATGTCCCCATAGTTGTTCAGTGTATGTATGTGGATGGGATAACGAGAGAAATAAAAACACGAGTAACAGAGAATGAGATGGGGTTGGTAATGAATGGTGATGGATGGAATATCTCAAAATTGTTGCATGCTGATGATGCAGTGTTACTTGCAAATACCGCACAAGAGCTTTAGTGCAGAGTTTTGTAGATGCTTGTGAGCGTCGTGCCTTGAGAGAAAATGTAGAATGGAGTGAAGTGATGATTATTGAGAGAGGTGAAACCCAGTGCGATGTTACAGTGAATGGAGAGAGACTGGAATTGGTGAGAGAGTTCATTTTTTTTTTTATGCAAGGAAGAAGGAACCAAAGGCTGAGCCCGCAGAACGTTCCTTCCAAGAAAAAACAAAAACAAATACTACAATAGAGAGCCAAATTCAAGATCCATTCATTTCGAGATGCCTGGACACACTGCGTTTGAAAGACTGGAAATCATAGGAAGTAGGAAATAAAGACAGAGGAAGACAATTCCAGAGTTGGCCTGTAACATAAATGAAGGACTCGGAGTAACGGTTAACTCTTGCATTAGAGAGCTGGACAGAAAAGGGATGAGAATTTGTTGCTTGACGGGTGCTACGCACCCGTCTTAGAGGTGGAGGGATGCAAGCAGACAGTTTAGAGGAGCAGTGACCGTTGAAGTAATGATAGAAAATAGATAAAGAAGCAACAGTGCTGCGAAGAGACAGAGGTTGAAGGGAACTAGTAAGAGGAGGAGAGTTGATGAGACGAATAGCCTTTGACTCCACCCAATTGAGAAGAGCTGTATGTGGGGAGCCTCCCCACACATGAGAGTTGTACCCTAAACAGGGGCGAATAAAACCCGTGTATAAAGTCAACAACTGTGCAGGGGTAAAGAAGGCACGGAGTCGGCTTAGCACACCTAATCTCTTGGAAGCAGATTTTACAAGAGCTGCAATATGATCTTTCCAAGATAAGTCCCGTATGAATGAAACCCCAAGCATGTTCAAGAAAGATTGAGCTGGATATTATTAAACATTAGTGGGTACTCCTGTGGAAGATTTTGAAGGGTTGATAGGAGTAAAAACGGAGTCTTTGAAGTATTAAAAGCAACAAGATTATTTTTACCCCAGTCAGAGATAGGAGCCAAGTCAGACATTAGGTGTGCCATAGCCTCATCCCTTGTGTGTTGAAGTAACTGCTGAGATGGACGTTGCGGAAATCGAATGGAAAGGTGAAGGTGGAATCATCAGCGAACGAGTGGATAGGATTAGATGTACAGCTAAGAAGATCATTGATGAAAAAAAGGAAGAGTTGGTGATAGGACAGAGCCCTGAGGAACACAACTGTTGATTGATCTAGGAGAAGAACGATGGCCGTGTACAACAGCAGCTATAGAACGACCAGAAAGGAAGCTATAGATGAAGGCACAGATAGAAGGATAGAAACGGTAAAAGGGCAGTTTGGAAATGAAAGATTTTTGCCAGACTCCATCGAAAGCCTTTGAGATGTCAAGTGCAATGGCAAAGCTTTCGCCAAAGTCCCGAAAGGAGGATGACCAGGAGTCTGAAAGGTAGGTGAGAAGATTGCCAGTGGAGCGTCCATGACGGAACCCATACTGACGATCATAAAGAAGGTTGTGTTAGGAACGATGCTTTAAAATTTTTCTGTTAAGAATAGACTCGAAAACTTTTGAGACACAGGATATTAAAGCAATTAGACGATAGTTAGAGAGTTGGGAATGGTCACCCTTCTTTGGGACTGGCTGAATGAGTGCAAACTTCCAGCAAGAAGGAAAGGTATAAGTTGAAAGACAAAGGCGAAAGAGTTTACCTAGGCAGCGTGTAAGCACAGAAGCACAGTGCTTGAGAACAACAGGAGGGACTCCGTCAGGCCCATATGCCTTGTTATTACTGAGGCCAGTGATGGCAGAAAATACATCAGCTGAAGAAATTTTAATGTCAGCCATGAGGAAGTCTGAGGGGGGAAGTGATGGAGGAACAGCACCGTAATCGTCTAAGGTGGAATTGGAGGAGAAAGTCTCTGAGCGAAGAGATCTGCTTTATCAGTAGAAGAAGTAGCTACAGAGCCATCAGAGTAGAAAAGAGGAGGGAAGGATGATGAGGTAGAGTTGTTAGAAAGGATTTTGGCAAGGTGCCAGAAGGTGCGGGAAGAATTCGAGTTAGGGAGTTGAGAGCATTTAGTACGGATGAAATTATTTTTATCAGAGAGAAGAACAGACTTAGCATGATTCCGGGCAGAAACATAAAAAAGATGTGATTCAGGGATGGGTTGGCTCCGGTACATTTTATAGACCCTCTCCTTGTTGCAGACAGCATTAGAACAAGCGTGATTAGACCAAGGCTTTCTTGCATTTGTCAAAGGATATGAGAAAGGAATGTATCCTTCCATGCCTGACAGAATAACTTCCATAATGCGCAAGGCACATTCAGATGGCTCCCGGGCACTGAAGCAATAATCATTCCAGGGAAAATCAAAGAAGTAGTGCCTGAGGGCCTCCTAAGCCGCAGCTCCAAAGTGCCACGGACGACGTTTCTTTGGAGGGTCAGCAGGCCGTACCGGAGCGATAGGACAGGTTAAGGTAACAAGGTTGTGATTGGAGGAGCCCAACAGAGAGAAAAGATTAACAGTGTAAGCAGAAGGATTAGTTGTAAAGAAGAGGTCAAGTATGTTGGAGCTCTCTCCAAGGCGGTCAGGGATACGGGTAGGGTGCTGTACAAGCTGCTCTAGGTCATTAAGGATAAAAAAGATGTAGGCTTGTTCACGAGGTGGATCAGTGAAAGGAGAGGAGAGCCAAAGAGTACCTGGGTACAGTGACAGAAAGAAGGAAAAATGTAAAAGAAGTAGAAAATAGAGTGACACAAGGAAGGAAAGTAGCTGTTGCTATGAAGGCCTTGATAAGTAACAGAGGCTTGAGTCTTGCAGCTGCACGAGGCTTACATGAAGAAGTGTTAGTGCCAACTTTAACATATGGATGTGAGATTATATTGTGGCATGAAAATGAAAAGTCAAGAGTAAAAGCAGTGGACCTGGGATTGCTGAGGAATGTATGTGGAGTTCAGAGAGTGGATAGGATACGAAATAATGTGATTCGTGAAAGATGTGGAGTTAGGAAGTTCGTGGACACTAGAATCGAAGAGAGTGTACTAAGATGGTTTGGTTTTGTGGAGAGAATGAATGAAAATAGAGAGGTGAAAAAGGCATATCTGAGCCAATTTGAAGGAGGGAGGAGGCGAGGTAGGCCAAGTAGACGGTGGAGGGATATGGTGGATGAGTGTGTGAGGAAAAGAGGTATAAAAGTGAGTGAGGCTAAGTGACTGACAAGAGATCGAGATGGCTGCATGAATTTTGTGCGAAGTGGATGATCAGGGATTTGGCACCCCTATTTAACGTGACAGCGTTTGGATTGGCTATATCAGACAGGTACATGTGAAGCTACAGAACGTGGTGAAATTTTTTTGGCCTGTCTGATGAAGCCTGGATTTCGAGGTCTTGAATGATGAATGAATGGAAGCGTGACCCATTGAATTGGGCAAATTATGATGCTGTCTGCACGTTGCTATTCCTCACCCTGTCCTAGAGTGGGAAAATAGGTCCGGATGATAATGATTATACATACCTATATATATATATATATATATATATATATATATATATATATATATATATATATATATATATATATATATATATATATATACATATATATATATATATATATATATATATATATATATATATATATATATATATATATATATATATATATATATATGTGTGTGTGTGTGTGTATGTGTGTGTGTGTGTGTGTGTGTGTGTGTGTATGTGTGTGTGTGTGTGTGTGTGTGTGTGTGACTGTATATATGTGACTGTATAAGAATATTATATATATATATATATATATATATATATATATATATATATATATATATATATATATATATATATATTTAATATTCTTATACAGTCACATTTTCTTACTAGTAACATTTTCATACTGAGAAATCTTGATAAACACCGTATGCATTATACTTTTTTGTAAAATTAAGTTGACATTCGATCAAATATAAAGGAGTGGAGGCAGACGAAATATAATTTTTTTACATAAAAATAGAAACAAGTTCATCGAAAAAAAGTTTGGTCTCAATCGCTACTAAGGTTGGAAAAATATATATTATGACACGCACTTTACCGAATATATATAATTATATATTTTTAGCCAGATCCGATGAAAAATAAGGATTGCTCTACACTACCTTCTTAAGTGAAATTTTCTTATTATAGTGATTAAGTGCTCAGGAATTACGTCGTCTAGCCTCAGCCTCCTATGTTTAAATATGGTGTACCATGGGACAGGCTGTTACCCATATTTTATGAATTTAATAATTGACTCCCATAGAAAATTTTGCATTTTGTACCGAAAATAAGAAGGAAAGGATGATGTTCATCTGACCTCTCTAAGATTCTCAAAATTCTAATAGAAATTTTATATTAAGACTATAAGGGCTTTCCTCCATCGTCAGGACCGTGTGATGGCAACTATAACACTGAAAACCCGCATGCAGAGCGGAGAATGGAGTGAGTCTGTTGGAATCCAGGGGAGCGTCGAGGTGTTCCAGCTAAAGACCAGTGTTATCAAGAGGGATGAGAATAAGATCCAGGTGGTGGGTAAAGGACCCGGGGGGTACAGTACAGCAGTCAGCAGCATAGTGACACAGCAGTATGAGATGGGCGCCAGCATGATGATGGAGGCCAGTTCAACAAACAGCAGTACGGTGATGCAACAGCGCGAAACAGGCGTCAAAAAGATCATGGAGGACAATGGAACAGTCAGTAAGATCCAGATATTGAGCGTGCAAGAGTCAGCAAGTCGGTGATGCTGCTAGGCGAGACGGGCGCTGGTAAGGCCTCGGCCATTAACATCATGGTCAACCACCTCTTCGGTGTCTCCTTCAGTGACAGCTTCAGGTTCCAACTGAAAGACTATGTGTATGAATCTTCTTCCACAATAGACAGCCAGACCGAGTACATCACAGTGTTTGTGATTCACCACCAGCCTGGTATGCCTGGGAACTGTAACTACCTGCTGGTCGACACTCCTGGGTTTAATGATACAAAGGGACTGGATGACGATATAAGACGTAGAATTAGAACGTTTCTGATGCAAAGTTTCGGAACTGATGTTTTGAACTGCATTGCACTTACCGTCAAAGCGACTCAGAACAGAATATCGCAAACCACCAAGGATGTTCTTGATTATATTACATCCACCCTGGGGCAAGACGTTGCTGATGTTACCAACTTACTGGCAACTTTTGCTACAGAGGGTGATGATCTTCTGGTTTCCGAAACTTTGGAAGAATATGGCATATATCCCAAGAATATCTATAAGCTAGATAATTCATCCAGAGTATATAAATCTAACACAGGAAATGGACTACAAGCAAGGTGGGATTTCACGTCGGCAGAACTGACCCGGCTCTTTAATGACTTACATGATTCTGCTGGGGTGAACATTGAAATCACTAGGAAGCTGGCAGCCGAGTCTATTCACTTGGAGGCGACTAAGTTAAAAATAATGGATGTGTTAGGGGCCATAGTGGAATATTTTGTTCGTTTCGAAAGAAAGTCTCAAGATCTAAAGAGAGTAAAGACTGATTCCACATGCGCCATTGCTACACTCATGATGCAAAAGCCGTCAGCTGTTCATATACATTGGTGTAAAAAGTGTAACAAAGTTTGTGGTAATCCCTGTAATGATACAACCTGGGGTCAAGCTTTTTATACAGTTGGCAGTAACCTGGTGTATCATATTGTGGATGTAAGACATCTTTTTAAAAAGGAGAAAAATAAAACTGGTAGCACTAGAGAAGACGACGTTACAGCAGCGGGATATGAAGTTGCAGTTAGAGTGGAAGATGGAACTGCAGGTGGAGTGGAAGATGGAACTGCAGGTGGAGTGGAAGATGGAACTACAGGTGGAGTGGAAGTTGGAACTGCAGCTGGAGTGGAAGATGGAACTGCAGGTGGAGTGGAAGTTGGAACTGCAGGTGGAGTGGAAGATGGAACTGCAGGTGGAGTGGAAGATGGAACTGCAGGTGGAGTGGAGGATGGAACTGCAGGTGGAGTGGAAGATGGAACTGCAGGTGGAGTGGAAGATGGAACTGCAGGTGGAGTGGAAGATGGAACTGCAGGTGGAGTGGAAGATGGAACTGCAGGTGGAGTGGAAGTTGGAACTGCAGCTGGAGTGGAAGATGGAACTGCAGCTGGAGTGGAAGATGGAATTGCAGCTGGAGTGGAGGATGGAACTGCAGCTGGAGTGGAAGCTGGAACTGCAGCTGGGGTTACAGCTAGAGAGGAAAATAGAACCTCAACTGGAGTCGCAGCTGGAGTGGAAAATGAACCTGCAGCTGGAGCTTCAGTTGGAGAGGAAGATGGAGATGCACCTGGAGTCGTAGCTGGAGTGGAAAATGCAGCCGCAGCCGGAGTGGAAGATGCAGCTGCAGCTGAAGTGGAAGACGGAACAAGAGCTGGAGTTGCAGCTCAAGTGGACGATCAAGTTGCAGATGGAGATGCAGCCGGAGTGGAAGATAGAACTGCTGCTGGAGAGGAAGACAAAGTCGCAGCTAAGGCTACAGCTAGAGAGGAAGACAGACATGAAAATGAAGCTGCAGATGGAGAGGATGACAGATTTGCAGCTGGAGCTTCAGCTAGAGAGGAAGACAGACATGAAAATGGAGCTGCAGATGGAGACGATGACAGATTTGCAGGTGGAGCTTCAGCTGGAAAGAAAGAAAGAACTAAAGCTGGATTTAAAGCTAGAATTGCAGCTGGAATTACTGCTGGAGTTGCAGCTGGAATCGCATCTCTAGCTACAGCCGAAGTAGCTATGGCTGCAGCTGCGACTGCTGGAGTTGCATGTGTGACTACTGCCGTAGTTTGTGTTCCTGCTGCTGCTGCTTTATACAAGAAATATGGAAATTGTCCTGCAATGAAGCAAAAGTTCTGTAAGCACTCTGACTGTGGACACTTGATGTCAGATCATGACCCACAGAAAATGTACGAGCTGGACGAAGACACCACAGCCACTTTTAAAAGGCAGAAGAAACGGGAAAATGAATTGGTCTCAGATATGGATGGCATCTCCAAAACAACTGATGATTACGCAAAACACCTTGGAAAACATTTCACCAAACTGAGAAAACATCTAGCGCTGATGAGCGAACTGAACTACAACATGAATCAACCAACCCCATACACCATCCTTCAAGATATGCGTCTAAAGCAATGGCCCCATGGACTTTACTATGATTTCCTGGATCAGATGCTGATGGAGCTGAGGAGGCACACGGATTTACAGAAAATGGAGAGACAAGTGCAAATTTATGATGAGAGAGAAGCTGAAATGGCGAGACGTATGGAGAACCTAGATGCCGAGTGGATAGAGAAGGCAATTGAAAGCATGAAGAAGAGAGGAGACACTGATAGCTAGAGTTCTCGTGGTAGGTGGGGACACTCACCATATACTCATTCGATGTGGTGCAACTATAAAGGTGATTCTAAATTGAGTGACAGGCCAAATGGTTTCTTGTAATCCAGAAAACCAGTTACAGTGTTGGATGATAACGATATAACCGAATGACGCCTGGTGGTCTAATGGGCTAAGGTGCATTTACTGTATGGGGCCCGTAAAGATTTACATCCGAGGGGTGGTTGGGATTTATAGTTCACATACTGCCACTCATGGACGAGTGGGGTTGGTCGCCCTTGCTTTAAATGTCAGGAATGGGTGGCCAACCCCCTGGCCACTACACTTCTGATGGGTAAAGAAAAGAAAAGAAAAGAAAAGAAAAAAAAAGACTGGATGATGGGTGGTTAGTTTCTGGAAGTGTTACGAGTGTTTTCAAATATTTCTTGATTTGCTTTTCCTACGATCAATATACCTACAGTAATTCTAAAATATATGTAGAAAAATGATTGATCTCTCCTTGGTTTTGTGCAGGTCAGACTCTAGGACAAAGTTTGTCATATTCTCCATTGTCCCTGCTCACCCAGCAGTACAATTGGCCACCTGCGAGTTTTAGGCTACAAGGTAGTTGACAATATCGACGCTAATAATTTTCGTAGTATCAGCATATATGGATCTTTGAATAGAAAAGTATCGTCTGGGAATAGCTTTGACATACGATTAAGTACTCGCTGAACAATGTTATGCCTCGATTTAGCCGTAAATAAGGAAAGTGATGAGCAATTTCTCAAAGACTGTAAATAGACGGGCGGTCTTGTACTTTCCTTATTTACGGCAAAATGAAACCATAACGTTATTGAGCAAGTACTTGATATAATGGTAAAGTTATTTTCCCACGACATTTTATCCATTTTAAACAGAATTTATGTTATGACTTAGGAAATTGCCAGTGACGATATTTTCAACTTCACTGTAACCCCAAAACATACAAGTGGCCAATTCCTGACCTTGAAGTAAAATTAACGGCTTGTATTCTAAAGATGACTGTAGTTTAATGAATATCGGTTGTCTTAATGGTTTTTGTGTTGTTGATGTGCATTATATTAGATTCTTGTATTTCTCATTCTTTTTCGTTCTCCCTCCTCCTCCTCCTCCTCCTCCTTCTTCTTCTTCTTCTTCTTCTTTTCACCATCATCATCATCATCGTCTTCTTCATCATCGTCATCGCCATCATCATCATCATCTTGTTTTTCTTTTTCTCCTTCTCCTCCTCCTCCTCCTCCTCATCATCATCATCATCATCATCGTCATCATCATCTTCTCCTCCTCCTCCTATTCTTCTTCTTCTTCCTCCTCCTCCTCCTCTTCTCCTTCTTCTTCCTCCTCCTCCTCTTCTTCTTCTTCTTCTCCTTCTTCTTCTAATCATCATCATCATCATCATCATCTTCTTCTTCTTCTTCTTTTTCTTTTCTCCTCCTCCTCCTCCTTCTTCTCCTCATTATCATCTTCTCTTTCTTCTTCTTTTCTCTTCCTCCTCCCCCTTCTCCTGAATGATTTTATAAAAAGGCTCTGAATGACATATCCCATTTTAAGTGTTATCTATGCCTTCGCGATATTGGAGAGAGAGACGCCTTCACGTGGTGGCGCCTATATGAACGAGAGGTGGTGCTGCCCGGTTAGATAAGCACCCTCTCACTCCCCTCCCTATTCCCCGAAGGAAGGATGGTGGATTGCCGAAGAATGTAGTTCCGGCCTGCAGTCCACTGGGTTCACGTTCCGATGAGCCTAGGGTTACAGCTACAGCCACCTCTATATGTTTTGGTTCAGAGAGTAAAATTGTACCCCGAGTTCATTTATTCTTTTTTCTTCCTTCCTTTCTTTCCTTACTCTTTCTTTCGTTTGTATTTCATTTTCTTTCTATGTGTAATGTCTGCGAGTAAGGTTTTCGAGTGACCATGTACAAGGTAATTTTCGGCTGTAAATATCTTAATAAAGTGACTTCTGGTTGTTCGGTAAATCTTGTTTCTGTAATGATCCCAAAATACAGTGCGTGTGTGTGTGATGTTATTGTGGTGTGATGCTGTGATGCCTGCAGTGATGTGTAATGTTAATTACTTACATCAACGAAGTTAGAGGAGGTTATGTATTCACCCATGTCTCTATGTTTGTCTCTCTGTCCGTGTACTAGACAACGGATTTTAATGAAATTTGGTGGACAGGTGGGCAGTGGGTCAAGGAAAATTTGATTATATTTTGAGGTGGATTCGAATCAGGATGACGGAATAATAATAAATTTTGTTGGCTTGGGAGGCATTCCCTCAACTTGAATACCAAATCGTGGTTGCATGAATTTCGATGAGTTTTAGTTATGAGGTAGGAATAAGTCCCCCTGGTTACCGATCAAATCGACATTTCATTCTGATAACACTGGGCAAACAACAGAGCTGGTTAGAAATCTCTGTAAGGTTCAAACAAACGCGAGATAATCACGAATAATTGCTTTGTAAAAGATGTAGAGCCTTAGTCTTGTTTCATCCTACCACTGAACTATTGGACATAAGCTGCAGAAGTACGAAAATCTCGGTCAAATTAAAGTGAACGAACAAAGCCTAACTTCGCTCTAGTCAGGTTATTTTCACCTGAAAAAGATTTGTAACCCCCCTCAGCCCAGATGATGGCCAAGTGTAGTCAGACTGGAGAATGAATTTCACTATAGTCGGTCTCAGGGAGTCTGACGCACTGATTTTGCCAGCTGAGGACATGTGGAATTGGTAACACTGCGCGATGCTCTCGGGAGTGATTGGTCAATTCCCGTCGTGTTTGAACGTGCACCAAATTGACTGTATTCCTACCAACGCCCTCATTTATTTGTAAGATACCGGATTATACAGTTACAAATTAAAGCAATGATATCTTTAATGATAAATATGTGCCTTTTAAATTATTAGAGATAAACCTGATAGACTTTCATAATAAAGCTAAGTAAACTCTAAACTGGACGCATACGGACACAGTTAGGGACTTTGGTGGGAATTCAGATGTTCGAAGCAAGGTGGTTCCGAGATCCTGCGAGGACTCGAATGATTTTCCCACCACTACTACACAGTGTCACAGTCTACAATCTACACCATGCCCTTCATTACCTCATCTACTAATATACAACTTTACCCTAGATACTCTTAGCTTAGCTTCTAATAATTACGATTTGTACACACACACACACACACACACACACACACACACACACACACGCCTCACTGGGGCTAAAACATGCAATTCCCAGTATATATAGTGTGTACAGTAGCTCCCAAAAGTATCTTTAGAGTGTGGTGCGAAGAATGGCAGACTGAACAGAATGAAACATTATTCCCGGCCACTTGTCGTCTCGGTGCGGTTGGTACGCATGGTTAGGTATCGTGGGTGGTACTGCTAATAAACACATCAACGCCACTGTGTGACTGCAAACATCCATCGACTTGTAAATGGTAACAGTTCAGCGATATTTATATCACTGTGTTAAAGAATATAACCCATTACACACATTATATTGTGATAAATGTATCTTGAGAAACATAGTAACTGCGACGGGCAGAGTTGCCATGTTCGAATACTGACTGCGATGGGCTGAGTTGTCATGTTCGAATATAAGTGAAGGAATGAATTCTCCGAGCTAGGCCTATATTAGACCATATAGCCCTGATAGGGTGATGAGAGCGCTAACTTTCAGCTGAGTAGCTACTCGGGTGGGGCACGAACTCACTACCTCACGGTCTTGAGCTATGCACGCCACCATTGAGTCACCCAGCCCCCCTTGAATATAAGTGAAACTCAGATTCTTAAACATCATGAGAAAAATACCCATCACAGTTCTTTCGTTATCACAACTACAAATAGATTAACAATGCAGAGGTTAATTATAGCCTATAGGGTCTGCATGTCGGACAATTTTAACCACACATCATTATTATACATACTACACGAATGTGGCAATATCTCGGTGTCGGAAGGTATTGAGGTGTGGTGTTTCGTTACGTGAATGGTACAGTTTCATAGTAGGTGTCGCGTCGATTGAACAGAGGTCTGAATGCAGGCGGTGGATACAGTGGTTATTAAATGAATAAAAGGAGCCCCCCAAAGTGTGTTTAACCTTACCTTGTATTTATTTTACATATAATGTCCAATATAAGAATGAATTTCGCATGTCACCTTCACAATACGGCTGGTGTATCAGTGACAAGTGGGTTTATACGCTGCTCTGGGGATTAGTTTCAGATAAGTTAATTTACTGTGTTTACATATCGTTTACCTCTACTTGTCTCTATAATATTTTTTTGCCGTTCACATTACACTGGGTGTCATATGTCTCCCGGTCATAATCACATATATTATATAAACACTTTCTCAAAATATATCAGTTCTGGGAAAGCTTGATGCTATTTATCTAGAGTGCTGATAACCTTGTGCTGGCACTCGTGAAAGCATTACAGATGAACCACAGAAAGAGTAACCGTGCCTATGTTAAAACGAACTAGTTGTCACCATAATAACATCAAATATATCTACATATGACAAGTGATTAGTATTACGTCAGTTAGAAAACGGTATATACAATCCCAGGGCATATGCAGGTGTATGGCAACCACTCCCCAGCATGCAGGTCTACCAATTTTGTTGCCGCTTCATGCAGCGTGTCAGATACATCGTCCATTGTGTCAGAATGTATAGTACTTTTTTTTTAAAGATACTTTTGGGAGCTACTGTACATTCACATTATCATTGGCATCATAGGTAACAGTGGCTTTAAAAATCTGCATTTGTTTGTATTCATAGTCAGACTCAGTAAAATTATTTCTTACATTAATAAGTTTGGTGATTGATTTCCCTGAACATTTTTATAAGTACTGTATCTTAAGAGACAGATATACAGACAGACAGACGGACACCCTTTCCCTGGTCACCATGCACCCTCTTCTCAAACATGATGTATCTCTGTCCCCTCGACCCAGAGGAGCCGGGAAAGTAATGGATTACATCCCTGTAGAATGAACCGAATTTTTGTTAATGGTGGAAGAAAGGAAAGTAAGATAAAAGCCAACCCCATGAGAGAATAATAGCTGAACTGCGCTGCTATAATAAAACTGCGTGCAGTATGAACGACGTCAAACATAGTGAAATGAATTTAAACAAATAAATCAGCCGCTGACTGGTGTCCGTATGCGTCTAGTTTTAGTTTTGCTATCAATGTCGTTCAGGTTTGTCTCTAATAATTTAAAAGGCACATATTTATCATTAAAGATATCACTGCTTTAATTTGTATCTGTATAATCCGGTATCTTACAAATACACGAGGGCGTTGGTAGGAATAGTCAATTTGATGCACGTTCAAACACGACGGGAATTAACCAATCACCACCCGAGAACATCGCGCAGTGTTACCAATTCCACATGTCCTCAGCTGGCAAAAGCAGTGCGTCAGACTCCATGAAACCGACTACAGTAACCATGAGACTCATTCCTACCTCATCACAAGAGCTCACCGACTTCCTCACAAACATGACACATTATTCAAGCTGAAAGAATGGCCCATTTTTCTCATGTAATAACAAACCGACTATCCTATCTCACCACACCCAGGACTATTCTGGATGGCACAGGAGGCTGCATAACACCTTTTTCTTACCGATTTATTCTGTTTATTATACCCTGATACTCTCCTCCATGCTACTGACGATTGTATATTTCTAGCATTAATATAGCTTGGTGCTGGAGTGGGATGCCTTCATGTAGTGGCATCAGTATAACTGGGTGACTCCACTACCCGGTTATGCAAACTTCCCTCAATTCCCTCCCAATCCCCCAGAAGAAGGACGGTGGACTGTACTAGGAGGACAGTCTCAGCCTGCAGTCCATTGAGTTCACATTTCTTAGGAACTGGGGCTACAACAACAACA
>NC_137032.1:31045072-31060072 GCF_032717465.1 Coenobita brevimanus | reverse complement strand
CTCAGCACGCCTATTTCTTTATCTCACCTTTGAAGGTTTCACGCGGCCGACGTCTGCGCTGATTTGACGCTGTTTTTGCTGTTATGTCCACGATGAATTGCCTTTTCAGATTACGATGGCGACCACTGTTTAACAAATACTGGCAAAATACAGAACCTTATGATGCTCTACCTTACCCTACATACTCGACATATTCTGCGTCGCACTGGCATAGTCTAGGGGAGTAACAGTCTCTCTGAAGCTTGGGTTGGTTACTGGGGGTTTAGCTATGACTGAAGGAGAAGACACTACTTTTATCCTACCTTATTAATAAACACTCAGGGATCTTGGTTGCCCAGTGCTAGGTCAGGGGGAGGGAGACTGACGCTACACAAGAGACTAGGAAATGGAATATGAGAGAGAGAGAGAGAGAGAGAGAGAGAGAGAGAGAGAGAGAGAGAGAGAGAGAGAGAGAGAGAGAGAGAGAGAGAGAGAATATCAGGCCAGGCAAACTGACACCTACCCACCAACCCACACCCATCCACCCTCTCACCCACACACACACACACACACAGCAAAAGAGAGAGGAGAAAATGAAAAGGAAGATGAAAGAAACGTGAATTAATGAAGGAAAGGTGTAAAAGGAAGCGAGATTGGAAGCTAGGAAAAAGGAGCCGCGGGGACTCAGTGATCAACGCGTTCGCCTTTTGATCTTTTGTGCTCTGTGTTTGGTCGAAAATTCTCTCTCTCTCTCTCCTTCCTGTATGGTTTGGTGTGGTGTGGTGTGGTGGTGGTGTGGTTTGGTGGTGTCTGCAGTGTGGTGTGGTTTGGTATAGAATGGTGATGGTAGTGTATGATGTGGTGTGGTATGGTTTGGTACGGTGGAAGTATAGTGCTGTGTGGTACAGTGGTGGTGTAGTGTGGTGCGATATGATGGTAGTATTATGTGGTGTGGTGTAGTATGGTGTGGTGTGGTTGTGATATATTGTGGTGGTGGTGGTGTATGGTGGTGGTGTAGTGTGGTGTCGTGAGGTGGTGGTGTGATGAGGTTTGGTGTGGTAGTGGTGAGGTTTAGTATGCTGTGGTGTGGTGTGATAATTTGTGGTGGTTTTGTGTGGTGTGAAAGGTTGTGATTGTGATGGTGTGGTATAGTATGGTGATGGTATGGTCTATCTATCTATCTATCTATTGCCAGACGCCATAATCCCGTACGGGGTGGCCATTTGACTCTGAGTTACTTGTTTTACAGGGAGGGGCACTAACCCTCCACAAACCCACTTGACACGTAGGGAGCACGTATGGTTTGGTTATATGCTTACCACCCAGATGGTATGATATATAATTCCTGAGAGAGAGAGAGAGAGAGAGAGAGAGAGAGAGAGAGAGAGAGAGAGAGAGAGAGAGAGAGAGGAGATTTGGCTAAAGGTTGAGCAAATATAGGAGTGCTTTTTGTCCCCTTCTCTCTCTCTCTCTCTCTCTCTGTTGACTCTATATACAAGTCTACCCTTAGCGTCGCTCATTTTCTATTGACCTACGCAATCGTCTTTCCTTTCAGTATTTTTACCAATCTCTCTCTCCGCCTCCACTATCATTATTTTTACCCCCCTCCTCTCTCTCTCTCTCTCTCGTGTAGTTGGTTCCCCTTCACCCCTCCAATACAGTGACTCTTCCCCATTGGCTCCCAGATTATCATATTCACTTAAGGAAACCCGGCTACAGTTGATTCACTTTAACTTGGCGGTGGCATTAGACCGTTTGAAGCCTATTTCCCCTAGTTCAGTGTCAGAATAAAGACAGTACACTACCCCTGCATCCTCTCCATAGCCAGTCTTCGTGACTAGCACCATATTCTAATTTTAATATCCTGTTATAGCTTAGTATTCAGGTTGGAGAGATGGCAGTTTTACATCTTCTTATAATGGGCAGAGTAGTTGTTGTTGGTTAACCCCGGTCTGTCTGGCGGAGGAGAACTGATATCACAAGTAATCAACTGCTTCTTGGGGGCGGTCCTACAGGTACAGTACAGTATACACACCATGCAGAGATCCAGCCCTCCCTTGCAGTAGACAGCGTCTCTCCAAGTTTAGAGCAGGGTCCTTCCCACGGCGAGGTGCAGGGAAATATGAGGAGGTTTGGCACCCCGGTGGACGCAGCAGCTGCTTCGCTTCACCCAGGGTACACAGCGCCACCGTGTGTAGGTTTCTCGTCAGCGCCAAGTGAACAGAGTATGTGCAGTGCGATGTAGTAATGGTTCCAGCTCCAGGTCAAAAGTTATCTTAAGCTGAAGCAAATCGTCCAACAGTGGTAAGAATTGGACGTCATAGTATTAATGAACTCTATAGTATTAATGAACTCTAATTATTATGCAGGTGTGTTCCATTATTTTGGAATCATGGGAAAAATATATATTCTCTTTATAATAATAATAATAATAATAATAATAATAATAATAATAACAAAAATAATAATAATGGTAATAATAATAATAATAATAATAATAATAATAATAATAATAATAATAATAATTATTATTATTACTTCTACTACTACTACTACTATTACTACTACTGCTACTACTTCTGCTACTACCATCACTACTATGTATTTTGCAGGTTCATGATGTATCTCGTCTGGATTAATGTATCAGGATCAATGGTGGACATACTACTGTGAGAAAACGCTATTTTCATTGCTATTATTATAGTCGTGTTCGCGAAGCACATGGTGTTACTGTCAGATTGGCGCTTGCTGCGTGCGAGCATGCATGTGTGTGTGTGTGTGTGTGTGTGTGTGTGTGTGTGTGTGTGTGTGTGTGTGTGTGTGTGTGTGTGTGTGTGTGTGTGTGTGTGAGAGAGAGAGAGAGAGAGAGAGAGAGAGAGAGAGAGAGAGAGAATAAATAAAACATATTTATCGAATTTTAGAAAAACTTGGTGAAAGGGTTGAGGGAAGGGAATGAGAAAATTTATCGTTTTTGAGAACAATAGGCTAAAGGTCAAGGTCACAGAACTATATCAGGATTTAACGGGCAAAATAAACTTAACAGTATTTGTCAAATTTTAGCCCAACTTTTGGGAAATGTTATGGGTAAAGCAAGAATGAAGTGATTCAAAATTGAGAACAATCAGTCAAAGGCTAAGGTAACATGGCAAGATCAAAGCTCGACTCGTATGGTGAATATTAAAAAAGTTGCTCAAACATTTTTAAATCCAATTTTAGCGAAACTTGGTGGAAGAGTTGAGGATCAGGAATGAAATAAATATATGTAAATTTTAGGACAATCGGTCAAAGCTCAGGGTCATCTAGCAAGGTCAAATTACAGTTATTTATCGATTTAAGCATTGTGGAAGGGTTGATGATAAGACAAAAATAAAAGGGTGCGAGTGGGGGGTGGGTCTTACGGTGAGGTCAGGTCGAGAACGGTCAGGTGGGTCATGTCAGGCAAGATCAGGTGCTATAAGGTTAGGTCAGCAAGATCAGGTGCTATAAGGTTAGGTCAGCAAGATCAGGTTCTATAAGGGTAGGTCAGCAAGATCAGGTGCTATAGGGTTAAATCAGCAAGATCCACTATAAGGTTAGCTCAGCAAGATCTGGTGCTATTGGGTTAGGTCAGGCAAGGTCAGGTGCTATAAGGTTAGGTCAGCAAGATCAGGTGAGATGCTTTGAGGTGAAGTCAGGTGTTAAGCCCCTGTCACACATACGTGACTCAAGGGCCGACCATGGCGCGACTCAAGGTTGTGTCCTAGTTGGCTCCCTCACCTTCCAACTGACTCCGAATCTGCTCTGCTCATGACTGCCTAGAGACCGCGTCAGGACTGCCTCACGACTGGTCGTGATGTCCTCAAGAACATGAAAAGATCACGAGGCGACCGCGAGGCGACGGAGCTACAAGTCTTCCAATTTGAAATTTAACGAATTTTTGTGAGCCACGACCGTGACACGACCGCCCACGAACGCAAGACGACCGCATGACGCATTTGGGGAATGCACCCCAACCCACCCACGACATCCCCACAACCAACCCATGGGGCGGGACATTACACCTGGACCACCAATGACACCCAGCATGGGACAGGGCATCACAGCTGGACCACCAATGACACCCAGCGTGAGGCGGGGCATCACACCTGGACCACCAGTGACACCCAGCACATCACCATGGACCTCTCCTGTGTGTAGTCAGTTGATGAGGGACATGCAGTCATAACGTTTTTTTTGTCGGCGACAGCATCACGACACGGAACGACCACATCACGATGCATACCATTGAAGTAACACTGCATCACAACCGATGTACAACACTCCTGACTGCGATGCAACTGTAACACGACTTTTGGCAAGTCGTGAGATGGCCACGATTGTTTAACGTGCGCATTAAAAAATCGTGAGGCCTGATGAGTTGTCCCAGCTGCTCACAAGCGCCCTAAAGAGTCTGGGCTTTGTCAGCGAATCAAGGGACAATTGATGAAAAAATGTGTTATGGCCTTGAGTCGTGCCCTGTAAGGTGAAGTCAGGTTCTGTAAGGTGAAGATAGGTGCTGTAAGGTGAAGTCAGGTGCTGTAAGGTGAAGTCAGATATGGTAAGATGAAGTCAGGTGCTGTAAGGTGAAGTCAGATATGGTAAGATGAAGTCAGGTGCTGTAAGGTGAAGTCAGATATGGTAAGATGAAGTCAGGTGCTGTAAGGTGAAGTCAGATATGGTAAGATGAAGTCAGGCATTGTAAGGTGAAGTCAGGTGTTGTAAGGTAAGCTTAGATTTTACAGAGTGAGGTCAGGTGCTATAATGTCAGACGAAATAAGGTTTAATCAGGTCTTGTATGGTGAGGTCAGGTAAGATGGTAGTAGTAGTAGTAGTAGTAGTAGCAGTAGTAGTAGAAGTAATTGCAATCCCAGGCTCATTTGAATCTGAACCCAGTGGACTGTAGATTGAAAGTTGCTCTTCTTCTGCAGTTCACTGTCCTCCTTTTTGGCAAATAGGAAAGGGACTGAGGCATGTTTGTAGAGTTAGGCAGCAGATCCAGTTGGTAGTTTCAATGCAACCACATGAAGGCATCCCTCTCCAGGATAAAAAAGATAAAATTACAAAGATAGAATTACAAAAGAACACCATCCAACCTGCAGGGATACGTAGTGGAATGAGGTGGGTGTTGTGGCACGGGTGATGAGGATTGTGGTAGGTGGGGTCAGCAGTGTGCATACTGGAGGCTACACTGAGGTCAGGTACTACAAGGTCAAGTGATGTGAGATGGTCAGTTGCTGTAAGGCGAGGTTAGGATCTAAGTTAGGTCATGTGTTATAATCTGAGGTCAAGTGAGGTGCCACCAAGAAAGGTGAAGTCAGATAGGGTCGGTTGCTTTAAGGTGAGGTCATATGAGGTCAGGTGCTAAAAAGTGAGGTCAAGAGAGGTGAGGTCAGGTAAGAAAAAACTCCAAAGTAACATTGTCCTACCCGCAGAGATACATGGTGGAGTGCGGTGGGTGTTGTGGCAGGTGGGATGAAGCATGGGGTAGGTCGGGCCAGCACTGGGAATGTTCCGGTTTGCAGTGTTTCCGCCCCTCCGTCATCTGGTCAGCCTCCCTCCATAGGTCCTCCCACGGGATCAGGGGGTACTGCCGGCCCCACACGCCTCCGCCCTGCCCTGCCGCAAGCCCCACCGTCCACACAAGCACTGCAGCCACCAGGAACCACGGCCGGTCATCTATCATTCTCCTGTGGATTGTACACATTACTGCACATTCACTGTGCTCTTCCTCCCTGCTAATTATTCCACTAAAAATTATATTGTTTCTATATTCAACAAATCAGGCAGCAAACTCACCACTAGGAACCCTTCTCCTATGCACTATGCTTGTTACTTTACTATCATCTATGCATTTCCTTAATGCCAAATATTCTATCTATCTATCTATATACTTAGGCTGCTTCCCCCAAGGAAAGGGAGGTAGCCAAGACAGGACGACACACTCCCAATTTACTCATCCACTCAAACACATTCATTCGCATCTTAGCCCCAAAGGGGAGAAGGGAGAGATCCTCACTGCACCACATCGCACGAGGGTCAACTGCACAATGCAATCAGTGACATCCACAGCAGGGCCCGACAGCAGAGCTGGTTTACTCCTGCCACATCATATTGGACTCATCCCCTTACCTGCAACTGACCTGATCAGCTGATCAGAAAAAATGCGGGAGAATATCCCCTCAGGTTTGTGTCATCATTTATTCATTCACAATTTCTCTCCATTCATTTCTATCAAGCACAGTCACTCTTCCTTGCTCAACAGACATCCCTCTCGCATCCAATGCTCTCTTCACACTGTCCATCCATCCTATTCATGGTCTTCCTCTCAGCCTTACACCTCTCACATCAGATCTAGTTATCTTTTTCACCAATCACTCATTATCCATTCTCTCCATATGCCCAAACCATCGCAACACCCTCTGCTCAACTCGATCAGCCATCTCCCGAACAAATCCAGTTCTCCTTCACACTTCGTCATTTCTCACTCGATCCATATGCATCACTCCACACATACTCCTCAGACACCTCATCTCCATTACATTCAAACTTTTCCTTTCTGCTACACCCATATTCCATGTTTCAGCCCCATATAACGCAGTCGGTCCCACAACACCCTCATACAGCCTTCTCTTTACATCCATTCTAAACGAACGACATCGAAACACTTTTTTCATTCTTCCAAGCACCTTACCTACTTCATTCATTCTAAACTTCACTTCTGCGTCTATTCTTCCATCCACAACAACATGGGACCCTAAATATTTAAAACACTCTTCCTCCTCAGGCAACTCACCATTCAAAACTATATTCATCCTCCTACCATCTACCAACCTTGCACACTTCATCACTTTACTCTTATTCTCATTTACTTTCAATTTCCTCCTTTCACACCCCCTTCCAAACTCCTCAACCAACTGTCTCAATACCTCCTCTGAATCAGCTACCAGTGCAGTATCATCCACAAACAGCAGCTGCTTCAGATTCCACTCTCCACCATCAACATTCACCAGACTCAGACCTCCACCTAACACTCTTGCATTCACCTTCCTTACAACACCACCCATATAATTATTAGACAACCAAGGCGACATCACACATCCCTGCCGCAGCCCCACTCCCACAGGAAACCAATCACTCACAGTATTTCCCACTCTTACACACGCTGTACTATTTACATAAAAACTTTTCACCCCTTTTAGTAACCTACCATCAGGTTCATACAATCTTAAAACAGTCCACAAAGCCTCCCTATCAGTTCTATCATATGCTTTCTCTAAATCCATGAGCACCCAAAACACATCCTTACCTTTCTCTAAATACTTTTTCACACACCTGTCTCACAGCAAACACCTGATTCATGCATCCCCTCCCTCTCCTAAAGCCACACTGCTCATCACCAATCACTCCCTCTGTACCCTCTCTAACTCTCTTAACACTCTACCATACATCTTACCTACAACACTCAACAGACTTATATCCCTAAAGCTAGTACATTCATACTTATAACCCTTACCTTTGTACAAAGGGACCACACAAGCACTTACCCAGTCAAATGGCTCCATACCTTGCACAAAGCGCACATTCAACAATCTTACTAACCAGTCAACAATAGTTGCTCCACCACCTTTCAGATAATCCACAGCACACCCATCCATACCTGCAGCTTTTTCTGTTTTCATCTCCTTTACTGCCTCCTGCACTTCCTCCCTCGCAGTCAAAAAATCATTCAGCTCTCCCAAGACATTTGTTCCTTGCACCCTTCCATCTGTCACAATCTCAACCTTCCTTTCCTCCTCCACATTTAACCGTCTTTCAAAATACTCCGTCCATCTCTTCCTAACTGCATCCATCTCAGTTAACATCCTTCCATCCTCTGCTTTTACTTGCTCTTCCTTCCCAGACTCTCCCTTTCGCACCCTTTTCACCTCTTTCCAAAACATTTTCTTACTTTGTTGAAAATTCTCAGTCAACCGCCTACCCCACCTCTCATCTGCTGCCACTTTAGCATCATGCACAGATCTTCTCGCCCTATTCCTCTTTTCCTTATATCTCTCATATGACACCTCATCCTTCATAGGCACGCCTCTTCTCAGCCACAACCATACGTACTTCCTAGCACAACCATTCACTTCCCTTCTTTACTCCATCATCCACTCGTCTCACACCACACACCTCTTCTGCATGCCCCACCACAGCACTCTTAAAGAACTGCCATTCCTCCTCCACACTGCCATTCTCTTGATCTTTCACTGCTTTCCACTCATCTTTAAATTTCTCCTGATACTCTGTCACTTTCTCTTTTATCCAACTCGCTCATTTTCAAAACCTCCCTTCCACACCTAACTCTCCTAGCTCTCACCCATCTCTTACCTACTCTCAACTTTCCCTCTACCAGGTAATGGTCAGACATACCTCCACCCTCCTGTCTCAAAACTCTCGCATCCAGCAATCCTCCTATTACATTCCTGGACACAACCACATAGTCCATCAATGCCCTATCAACAACCCTTCCACCCTCCTGTCTCACCCATGTATACTTATAAATATCTTTCTTCTCAGACAAGGTATTTCCAATCATCAACTCTTGCCCAACGCACATCCCTATCATTCACTCCCCATATTCATTTCTTCCAGGCACACCATGCATACCAACTACACCTTCAACTGCTACATTTCCCACTTTAGCATTCAGATCCCCCATCATTACCACAAAACTCTGCACACACTCATCAACATCATTCCAGAAAGAGTCCCTCTCTTCTTCATCCCTTTCACTACCAGGCCCATATGCACTCACAAACACCCACAACTCACGTTCAAATTTCGCTTTCACCCACATCAGTCTCGATGACACCTCCTTCCATTCAATCACACACTGCTGCACTTCCGGGCTCACTAACAAAGCCACACCCTCTCTTGCCCTTCCTCTATCAACACCTGACAATCTTCCATTCACACTTCCAAACTTAGACTCACCTTTCCCTTTCATCTTTGTTTCACTCAAAGCTAACACATCCAACTTTCTTCTCATAAACATTCTCCCAATCTCCTCCCTTTTAGCCTCAATCGTACTACATCCACGCACATTCATAGACCCAATCTTCAGGGTACGGGGATAACTCAATCCCCCATCCCTTACTATGGCCTGTTTCTTTTTAGGAACTAAAAAATCAGAGGAGGGGGTCCCTAATCCCCTCACCCCGCCCCTTTTAGTCGCCTTTTACGACACGCAGGGAATACGGTGGCAGAATTCTTCCTTACACAACCTGACCGCAGAATATCACACCACAGTGCTGCCAGATTATGTCCCCCACCACCACAGGGGGGACACAATATTCCAGAGACAGAAATGTATGAAATATTATGTTATCTTACATATCCTGGCTGCAAACTCACTTTAGAATTGACGGTGGCTAAAGAAACATCATCATGTCCTGTTCTGCTTTTCCACTTTCATATGCTGTAGGGAAATTTTCAGTACAGTTCAATGATCTTTAATTTATAGTATAGTATTTCTGGCGCACGAGAAGAAAGCCTCCATGCAGTAGCACCGATATAACCGGGCGGCTCCACTGCTCGGTTGTACAAATGACCCTCAACTCCATCTCTATCTCCTAATAGGAATATGGTGAACTGCAGAAGGGAGTCTTCGATCCGCAGTCCACCGAGTTCACGTCCACACGAGCCTGGGACGTCCCTCTACAGCACTATTAAAGTAAAACTGACAACACAAAGTAAACATCAGATCAAAGAGACAGTCCTAATAGTCAAAAGGTAAGGGGAGAGGGGGAAGGAAGCTTGAAGATGTAATTTTTGAGAGGTTAGGTATGTGTGATCAAGAGAAGAGATAAGGAAGTAGAAAAAATGAATTCTTAGGGAGGTAGTAGCCTATGCACTGTGGTGCAAGATAATATAATCGTGTTGTGAGGAAAGAAATAGTGGAATCAGTGGAAGAGTTTGGTGGGATCGAGTGAAAGAAGTTGTGCCTGCAAAGAAGGCATATAAATGGGGATTAAGCAGTAAGAGTTTTGATACACTAGGGAGGAGAAGAAGGAAGTATGCATACGATTGTGATCAATAATTTCTTTACATATTTGGTGTTGCGATATCGTGAAGTGAGATTACAACCCTCCTAACCAGCTTGAATATTTTTGGTTATTCTCTCTGTGTTTTCATCTAACAAAGATCCCGGACCATTTCAGCTCGTTTGATGGCTAAGTGTAGTCAGATATAAGATTGGAGGATGGATCTGGTTAGCAACCAATGAAACTCATTCTTATGTCAGAACTAAAGTTCATCGAATTTCATGCAGTCACTACAGTATTCACTTTGTGAGAATAGCCCAGGTTCGTCAAATGAAAACACCGAATTTTTTTTAGGACAAGGTGGAGTAAAATGAGTAGAGTAAAAACCTGTAGTTTGGATATATATATATATATATATATATATATATATATATATATATATATATATATATATATATATATATGTGTAAAACGAGTAGAGTAAAAACCTGTAGTTTGGATATATATATATATATATATATATATATATATATATATATATATATATATATATATATATATATATATATACAGTGGGCTCGCACAGTGCGTGAGAGATTAGGCGGTGCACGAGCTCACGCACTGGGAATTCGTGTACTAGGAATACATAATCTTATGGGAATAATTACATATGGGCGGTACCCCCTTATACCTGGACATTTTTTGGCCCTTAGAGACATAATAAAGGTCCTATGTTTCAGACATTGTACTAAAGCTATAGCTACAATAACAAAAATATGGGTAGTCACCTTAACAACAGTAGACAACAGGCCTGATGACCTTAAATAACAGGGGTTCCGAGGCGCGGCAACACTTACAGCGCCGCACTCCCCACCGCACCTCCCACCACACCAACACTTCTCTCCACAGACTCCTCTTGATCACCTTCCCCAGGAGCATCAAAGTCACTCACTTCGGCCATAAACCCTTCAAAGTCCAATGCTGACACTTCTGACATTGCATCCTCTTCATCCTCAACAGGAACAGGAGCAGACGATGTCGCTGGTTCCACAATTTTATCAACTTGAGCCCGCTGTGTGTAGCTTGTTATGAGCGTTTGTCTTCTGTTTATTTCTTCCCTGTGCCTGTCTGTGTAGAAACGGAAGAGTTTGTCGATACCAACCAGAAGTTCTTTCGTTCTTAGGCTGCTCACTTCCTGTTCCTTCACCTCTTCCTTGAGCTTATCCACGGCAGCAAGGATCTTGCTAATGTTTGACATACACAGCTCAGTCCTGCCTTCCATCACGCTAGGCTGCTCAACTTGACTCTGTCTGGCGTCGGGCTCTGCGTCTGCCTCGTCTATCCGTTGTAACACTTCCTCGGGAGGCTGTTCCTCAGTAACAGTGTGCACTTCTTGTATGTCCACCAATGTAACATCCTCGAAACCTGGTACAGCTTGTGCTGCTGTCAATGTTGCTGCCTCAGCATCGGCCAGTGGTTGAATGGCCGTCTCCTGGGTGATGCATAGGTGAGGCACGAGCATTCGCCACGCATAGTTCACCGTTGCAGGTGTAATCTGGTGCCAGGCTTGAAGGAGAAATTCAACTGCGTCCTTCACCGTAAAGTTACGCCAAAATGCCTCAACAGTCATGGCATCTGTGGTAGGTCGGGATACAAGTGCTGGTGGAGATGGAACTGGAGCAGATGCCTCATCAGAGTCTTCGTCGTGATCTTCTTGTAGGGCATGAAGCTCCTCTTGTGTGTCGGTCTTCCTGCGTAGGTAGTCGTACACTTGCTTATGGTAGAAATGCTTCACTGTGGCAATTAGTTCTTGATCCAGTGGCTGCACTAGTGACGTCGTGCGGGGCGGCAGAAACACAACACGACAATCCTTGTGAAGATCTTCCAGGTATGGAGGGTGACTTGGAGCGTTATCAAGCACAAGGAGCATCTTAAATGGAATGCCCATTTCCCGACACTTGGCCCTTGCATCAGGGACACACCGCCTCGTTAACCAGTCTGCCATAATGTTCCCAGTCATCCAACCATTTACGGACTTGTACCAATACACGCCACTTGCATCCATGTTCGTGAGGTTTTTGTAGCACCTTGGATGTGAAGCTGTGTGTACAACAACTGGCCTCATCTTGTGGCTCCCAGACAGGTTAACAGCGAACATTACTGTCATCTTACACTTCTGGAGCTTGCGACCAGGGGCTTGTTTCTGTCTTTTAGCAATGTAAGTTGATTTTGGCATGGCCTTGTAATATAACAACGTTTCATCGATGTTGTAGATCTGGTCCTTGGTGTACTGTCCCTCTTCAATAATCGCTTGAAATATCGCAGGATAGTCTCTAGCGGCCAGCTTATCGGCAGAGGCACATTCACCAGACACTTTCACGTAACGGAGTTCCTTGCGCTTGAGAAAACGGTCCAGCCATCCAACCGATGCCCTGAAAGGTTTTTCCACTTTTAACCTTCGAGATGCAGCCTTGTAAAAGAGCTGGGCTTGGTTCCGAATAAATCTTCCATTGAGTGGAACACCTTCCTTTTCTTTCCGCATTATGAAGGTGGCAAGATAGCGCTCCATTAGTATCATAGCATGATTTCCCACCCGCGAACGGCCGTCTAGGTCAGAGGCACTGTACATCTTCACTACAGCCTTTATGGCTTCACAGTTCTTCCACACAGTTCTCACTGTAGATTCAGCCAGTCCCAGGGTTCTCCCGATAGCCGTGTTTCCTTGACCCTCCTCCTTCATCTTAATGATCTTTAACTTGGTGGCGTGCATCAGAAGTTTCTTAACTCTTGGGGTTGGAGCCATGGTGCGGCGAAGTACAGGCAGCACAAAAAACACCACACATTGTACACGACAGGTTAGCTGTAGAGAGCGGATCTGCACAGTGCACGAGCCAGGACTGTTGTGGCACGCCCGCTCCCTTGTACCCCAAGCTGCGCAGTAGAATGTCCAGGAATTTCTGCGCATCAACATGACGACACGTGACGCGCTGTGTGAGGGGTGGTAGCGCACTAGTAGAAAATGGCATTTTTGAGCCACTCCTTGCCTCTGCCTCGCGTTCTGTGCGGTAAACTCGCGCATTGAAGGGTTTTTGGTTATGATTTCTGGTCACTCGTGCACAAGGCGAATCGCGCACTGCGATGACGCGCACTGTGCGAGCCTACTGTATATGTATATATATATATATATATATATATATATATATATATATATATCCATCCATCCATCCATCATCCAGTCCCACATTGCCCCACGAGGAGTGCAGGAGCCCGGGGCCAAGCAGTTGATCCCGATATTCAAGATGAGACTGACCAGTCTCACTCATCCCTGAGTGGCATTACGTGAGCACTAAACCCCAACCACTCCTTGGATATAAACCTTCACTGGCTCAATCCGATTGGAGTGCAATGATTACCCACTAAACCACCAGGTGCCAAAATTTGGTGATATGGTTACCAACCAGCGTAGTAAATGGTTTCCTGGATATACATATACGTATATATAATATATATATATATATATATATATATATATATATATATATATATATATATATATATATATATATATATATATAGATATATACATATATATATATACATATACGTATATATATATATATATATATATATATATATATATATATATATATATATATATATATATATATATATATATATATATATATATATATATTATGGAGAGAGAGAGAGAGAGAGATTTATATATAATAATTTATCGTATACTGTATATATTCTGGATGATTTCCTTTCAGAAGTACAGAGCGAGGGCCAGACAAATATGGGACAACAAACGGGATTAAGATGTAAGTGTGGGGTAGGGGAGAGGGAAGGTACAGGCAATCAGAGAACGATTAGACCCTAAATAGTACGAGATACGCGACGATGACTGTTGTAAGTGCTTTCACCTTGTCACCCCTCCCATCCACTCACCCGCCCGTCACGATAGGCCTACTCTGTTCACTTTAACTAGGCGTAAGATCCCCATCTCATCATCTTCAGTGCTGAGGACTTACAACAGATTAACTCTAGAATATGCTCCTAGTCACGAAGAAGTACGATGGAAAGGATGTAGAATTATAGCATTGTATTTTTCTGGCGCTGCCCTGCGTGAAATAAGCAGCAAAAGGACGAAAAACTAGGCCAAGTTGAGGTCAAGGAACAATAGGCACGAAGAACAGCTATAGACAGGGAGTAGAGCCGTGGCACTGTCTTTTTCTGACATTGGGCTGCGTGAAATAAGCGGCAAAAGGACGAAGTTCTAGGCCAAGTTAAGGTGGAACGAGCATAGTCATGAAGAAGTGCTATGGAGAGAGCGTGGGGTCTTTTTTCTGGCCCTGAACAACGTAAAACAACAGCAAAAAGACGAAAAATGTAGGCCGTCCGTCCCATCATCCATGTATCTCCTGGCTGAGGCCCAACCCGGTGATCTATCCTGGGTGGTCGACACAAAAACGCCTTCAAGGTCCCTATTTTCGTCACCTTCCTTGGCTAACTTAAGCGCTTTCGCCTTCACTTGGCCCAGATTTTCGTCCTTCTCCTGCTGCTTTCACGTAGTTATATGGCATAAAAAACCATGCTACGGCTCTATATCTTTCCCGTTGCACTTCGTGACTAATATTTGGAGATTGAAAGTAGCCCTTTCATAACTAGGTCAAGCTTTTCGTCCTTTCGCAGCTTATTTCTCTTAGGTCAGTGGCAGAAAAAGACAAAACGGCTACTCTGTATTCTTTCCATAGTGCTTCTTCATGACTAACTGTGCAAGGGTAACAATATTCCATTCACACTGACATGATCCAGATATTCGTCGTTTTCCAGGCTATATCTCGTGGCTCAGTGGAAGATAAAGATAATACTGCTGCTCTACTCCACTTCCATAGCACTTCTTTGTGACTAGCACCATATTCTAGTGTTAAATCTATTGTTACCATTCAGCATTCAGGTTGAAGAAACGGGAAAT
>NC_137032.1:31000072-31040072 GCF_032717465.1 Coenobita brevimanus | reverse complement strand
TAGGCAAACTCTTTCGCTTTTGTCTGTCAACTTGTACCATTCCTTCTTGCTGGAAGTTTGCTCTCATTCAGCCAGTCCCAAAGAAGGGTGACCATTCCCAACCCTCTAACTATCGTCCAATTGCTTTAACATCCTGTATCTCAAAATTTTTGAGTCTATTCTTAATAGAAAAATTTTAAAGCATCTTTCCTATCACAACCTTCTTTCTGATCGTCAGTATGGGTTCCGACAGGGACGCTCCACAGGCGATCTTCTCACCTACATTTCAGACTCCTGGTCATCCTCCTTTCGGGACTTTGGCGAAAGCTTTGCCATTGCACTTGACATCTCAAAGGCTTTCGATCGAGTCTGGCATAAATCTTTAATTCCAATCTGCCCTCTTACGGTTTCTATCCTTCTATCTGTGCCTTCATCTCTAGCTTCCTTTCTGGTCGTTCTATAGCAGGTGTTGTAGACGGCTATCGTTCTTCTCCTAGATCTATTAACAGTTGTGTTCCTCAGGGCTCTGTGCTATCACCAACTCTCTTCCTTTTATTCATCAATGACCTTCTGAGCTGTATATCTAACCCTATCCACTCATACGCTGATGACTCCACCCTTCACCTTTCCATTCGATTCCCACAACGTCCATCTCAGCAGTTACTTCAACAGGCAAGGGATGAGGCTATGGCACACCTAATGTCTGACTTAGCTCGTATCTCTGACTGGGGTAAAAATAATATGGTTGTTTTTAATGCATCAAAGACTCAGTTTTTGCACCTATCAACCCGACAAAATCTTCCACAGGTATACCCACTTATGTTTAATAATACTCAACTTAATCCTGCATCATCGTTGAACATGCTTGGGGTTTCATTTGCTCGGGACTTGTCCTGGAAAGATCATATTACATCTCTTGTAAAATCTGCTTCCAAAAGATTGGGTGTGCTAAGCCGACTCCGTTCCTTCTTTGCCCCTGCACAATTGTTGACTCTATACAGGGGTTTTATCCGCCCCTGTGTGGAGTACAACTCTCATGTGTGGGGAGGCTCCCCACATACAGCTCTTCTTAAGAGGGTGGAGTCAAAGGCTTTTTGTCTCATTAACTCTCCCCCTCTTACTGACTCCCTTCAATCTCTGTCTCTTCGCCGCAATGTTGTATCATTATCTCTTTTCTATCGCTACTTCAATGGTCACTGTTCCTCTGAACTGTCTGCATGCATTCCTCCACTTCTACGACGGGCGCATCGTACCCGTCTAGCAGCAATCTCTCACCCCTTGTCTGTCCAACTCTCTAATGCAAGAGTTAACCGTTACTCCCAGTCCTTCATTTATGTTACAGGCCAACTCTGGAACTGTCTCCCTCTGTCTGTATTTCCTGCTTCCTGTGATCTCCAGTCTTTCAAACGCAGTGTGTCAAGGCATCTCGAAATGAATGGATCTTGAATTTGGCTCTCTTGTATTTTGTTTTTCTCTTGGAAGGAACAGTTTTGCGGGCTCATTGCCTTTGGTTCCTTCTTCCCCACATAAAAAAAAAAAAAAAACTTTCCCCCTCTGACTTCCTCATGGCAGATATTAAAATTACTTCAGCTGATGTATTTTCTGCCATCACTGGCCTCAGTACTAACAAGGCATATGGGTCTGATGGAGTCCCTTCTGTTGTCCTCAAGAACTGTGCTTCTGTGCGTACACCCTGCCTAGGTAAACTCTTTCGCTTTTGTCTGTCAACTTGTACCTTTCCTTCTTGCTGGAAGTTTGCTCTCATTCAGCCAGTCCCAAAGAAGGGTGACCATTCCCAACCCTCTAACTATCGTCCAATTGCTTTAACATCCTGTTTCTCAAAAGTTTTCGAGTCTGTTCTTAACAGAAAAATTTTAAAGCATCTTTCCTATCACAACTTTCTTTCTGATCGTCAGTATGGGTTCCGTCAGGGACGCTCCAATGGCGATCTTCTCACCTACATTTCAGACTCCTGGTCATCCTCCTTTCGGGACTTTGGCGAAAGCTTTGCCATTGCACTTGACATCTCAAAGGCTTTCGATCGAGTCTGGCATAAATCTTTAATTTCCAAACTGCCCTCTTACGGTTTCTATCCTTCTATCCGTGCCTTCATCTCTAGCTTCCTTTCTGGTCGTTTTATAGCCGTTGTTGCAGACGGCCATCGTTCTTCTCCTAGATCTATCAACAGTGGTGTTCCTTAGGGCTCTGTCCCATCACCCTCTCTCTTCCTTTTATTCAGCAATGACCATCGAAGCTGTGCATCTAACCCTATCCACTCGTATGCTGATGATTCCAACCTTCACCTTTCCATTCGGTTCCCGCAACATCTATCTCAGCAGTTACTTCAACAAACAAGAAATGAGGCTATGGCACACCTAATGTCTGACTTGGCTCGTATCTCTGACTGAGGTAATAATAATCTTGTTGTTTTTAATGCATCAAAGACTCAGTTCTTACATCTATCAACCCGACAAAAGCTTCCACATGAGTACCCACTAGTGTTTAATAATATCCAGCTCAATCCTGCATCATCCTTGAACATGCTTGGGGTTTCTTTCACTCTGGACATTATCTTGGAAAGATCATATCGCATCTCTTGTAAAATCTGCTTCCAAGAGATTAAGTTTACTAAGTCGACCCCGTACCTTCTTTACCCAGTTATTGACTTTATACACGAGTTTTATTTGCCCCTGTTTAGAGTGCAACTCTCATATGTGGGGAGGCTCCCCACATACAGCTCTTCTCAATAGGGTGGAGTCAAAGGCTTTTCATCTCATTAACTCTCCTCCTTTTACTGGCTCCCTTCAACCTCTGTCTCTTCGCCGCGCTTCTGCATCTTCATCTGTTTTCTATCGCGACTTCAATGGTCACTGCTCCTCTGAACTGTCTGCTTGCATCCCTGCACCTCTACTACGGGCGCGTAGCACCATCTAGCAACAAACTGTCATCCCTTTTCTGTCCAACTCTATAATGCAATAGTTACAGTAACTGTTACTCCCAGTCCTTCATTTATGTAACAAGTCAACTCTGGAACTGTCTCCCTCTGTCTGTATTTCCTTCTTCCTATGATCTCCAGGTTTTCAGACGGAGTGTGTCCATGCATCTCGAAATGAACGGATCTTGAATTTGGCTCCTTCTTGTATTGTTTTTGTTTTTTTCTTGCAAGGAGGTTTGCGGGCTCCTGGCCTTTGGTTCCTTCTTCCTTGCATAAAAAAAACAAAAGACTGTATCCAGCCCATTCACAATAATTATGAAGTTCTTTGTTTTTGTGATTATAATTTCTTGGTGTTGGCAATAATGTAATACACATAAAATGGCGTAGTCGTAGTGAAGGGATCAACGTTAATAATAAAGTAGTTTGCTTAGAATGAATATTTGTAGGCGTTTTGTATTATGTAGTTGGTTATGCATTCATTTCGACAATTTTTTTTTTTTTTGTATAATCTCATATTTTTCCTTACTTTCAGAACCCTTATCACTTCATTGGGTATTTAAGATCGTCATCATCATCATCATTATTAACTTCTTTCTCCCCCTAATGACGGGATGAAGATTTTAGCATCAGTAAGGCACGCGGGTTTACTCCTACGCCTTAGAATAACTTATTTTACCCCTTCAGCTCAGTAATATCTTCCATTTTTATTCTTGTCTTCACGCTTGTAATAATGGTGACACATTTTCTTTTATTCTTGCTATCACCGGACGATTTTATTCAGGTCAGGAGAGACGTCTAGTAATTATTGTTGTTGCTCTCCCGTCGACTGTAGATAAGCAATTTCCCTCAAAGGGTTGTCCCATAATTTTCCTACACGGTTTACTCGTATGTTGCGTCTACGTCTTAGTATGGCATGTGCTGTGCAGTGCCCCACTATGTGTGAGTGATAACACACAACACAACACACGTCAATAATATAGCAGTGAAAAGGATAGGCGTACAAGCCATTTACCGCATCGCTACAAGAGATCTTCCTTTAACTCAATAAAACATGGAAATAGCAGAGTGGAATAACTTCAGCGGGCTCAGATGAAGCCAGGCAAGGACAGATAAAGTCAGGCAAAGTCGGATAAGGTGGAATAAAGTCAGGTAAAGTCGGATAAAGCTGGATGAAGCTGGGCAAGGTGGGACAAGGTAATGATGGCGGCCTGGTGCTGCCTCGGTCAACATTTGCCAGTCATTACGGAGAGACAAATGAGTTGAACCGCTCTGCCCGCCTTCATAATAAGCCATGAGGCTCTGTGGATACGGCCCCATTTTGTTGATTCTTAACCCACATTCCTCTTGTCATTATTACACCTGTGCTGGCGAAGCAAACGCCAATGTTATGTTCTGATAGCTGCGCCTGCCCGTGTTTATGTGTGTAAGAGAAAAATAACTCAAATATTTTATTTTGAATTTAATCAAACTTGGAGGATCGGTTAAGAATCAACTAAGGGGTAGGTTTAATGATTTTGAAACAAATTGGTCGAAGGTCAAGGTCACATGGCTGGATCAAAGTTTGACCTATCAAAGTCAGAATTAAGTTTCTACACGATTTAGATCAACCTCCGTGGTAGGGTTGAGGGTTAGGCAAGAATAAAGTGATTCAGTTTTGAGAACACTTAAAGAACATGGTCACAAGTGTGTCTGTGTGTGTGAACACCACAACTAAAATAGTTTCAATTTGATTTGGACCAAACTTGGTTAAGGATAAACCTACAGGCTATTGCTTTTGAAAACAGTAGGTCAGATCATAGGTCAAGGTTACATGGCAAGGTAAAGGTGAAACACTTTTTATTTTGTGTAGACAAAACGTTGTGGATGGATTCAGGGTAAAGCAAGGATGAAGGGATTCGATTCTGAGAACAGTCGGTGAAGAGTCAAAGCGGCAGGGAAACGTCAAAGATCACGGTCAAAGGGCAAGACTGGCTCAGACAATTATCGTGCGATTTGGACCAAACTTGCTGGTAGGGTTAAGGGTCAGGTATGAATCATGTAATTTGATTTTGAGAGCAATCGGTCCCAGGTCAGTGTCACAGGGGAAAGTCAAATGTTCGACCCTTAGACCAACTAGTATGCAGGAGCGTTGCAGTCTTCAAGCCTTGCTTTTGTTATTATTATTATTATTATTATTAGTAGTAGTAGTAGTAGTAGTAGTAGTGGCAGTAGCAGCAGTAGTAATAGTATTCAGTTACTCCTTGGCTAGGGGGTATGAGGTTATTTTGTTGGTATTTCACACACACATTAAATGATACAGGAACGTTTTGTTTACGCCTCACTCCCACAACGGGCCTGTAATGTTTATATTTCACACCCAAGCCATTGCCAGGGGATACGGTGTTATTTTATTTCTTTTTATTTCTCACCCAAATCTTTGTTTGAGGGAATGGGGCATTATTTTGTGTTCATTTTTCCCATGTATTTTTCATTAGACCTTGGGATGTTTTCTGTGGTTATTAGTCTTAACTGGGCTGAGATTTTCGACCTTTTGCAGCTTGTTCACGCAGCCATAAAGTGGCAGTAAAAGACACTGCTACGGCTCTCCTTCCTTCCCATAGCGCTTCTTCGTGACTGGCACCATATTCTTGTTTTAATTTCTTGCTGCAGCCCAGTATTTAAGATGGAGTTAGGTTAAATTTACACCAGGTTGAAGTGAAGTGGGTATTGAGGCGTGTCAAATCGTTTAGCGTTAACCAGGAGTAAAATAACGTCTTCTCCGTACAAGTAGAGATTAACTCCTTCAGGGAGCATGATGTGGCTTTTTACATCCACGCTCGCAGACCAAGAACAGGTGTTATGTTCTGAACGGCGTGTGTGTGTGTGTGTGTGTGTGTGTGTGTGTGTGTGTGTGTGTGTGTGTGTGTGTGTGTGTGTTGAGCATTTATATCTGATATTAATCAAACATGATGGAAGTATAGAGGGTGAGTGCATGATGGAATTTTTTTTTTTAAGAGTAATATGTCAAAGGCTAAACTCACGGAGCTAGGTCAGATGATGACCTAACAAAATTATTGATAAAATAATGGGGGAACGGTTAAGGGTAACGCAAGGATGAAGTAACTCAGTTCCAAGAACAATTCTAAGGACAAGATCACAGGGCAAGGTCAAAGTTTGCCCCTAGTTCCTGTATGTGAAGAAATAGCTTAGACAGTTTGGCCAGATCTGGACCAGGGATGGTGGAGGGACTGAGGCTCGGCTAGTGGGTATCAGTTTTTTTGGACAATAGGCCAAAAATCAAAGCCACATGACACGGTAAGCTAAGCTGTTATTCAAATTAAACCAAACTTCAAAGGTTTCAGATTAAGGTATGGATAAAGAGATTAAATTTTGAGAACAATCAATGTTCAGGGTCACAGGATAGAGTTAACTCTAACAGATTTGATCGGATTTGAACCAAACTTTGTGTTAGGGATAAGAGATTGGCATGAATGATGTGATTCGATTATGAGACGAATTAATCGACGGCTGTGGTCACATGGCAAGTTTAATGTTTTACCCTTGAACCAACTAGTGGGAGCGGGTTTTGCACTCTCCGATTGCTACTTCCTGATATTACTGAACCGTCATTTTGGTCTCTGAGTGATGGCTGTCAAATTTCAATTGATTATTCTACCCATCTTGGGAAATTCACAGATTCAGTGGCATTCCCCGGGCGCCATAATGAGGGTGTCACCTGGTCTGTGGATTAGGTGGCACCTTATTATGGCGCTGCAGTGGAAGGGAAGGAAAGGCATGGAGGAAAACAGTAGGGAGGAGGAAATTGTGTAAGAGTGAGTAGCTGGGTAGTTTTGCGATTATTGTGGCTAGGTATCGCAATTTATAACCATAGATGTGCATAGAATAGTTGGGGGTGTGTGTGAATGAAGCAAGCAGACTCCACAGTAAGCTGGTCTAAGGCCATAAAGGTAGGCGAAATAGCAGTACCTCAAAAGTTCCACTGGCAAGGTTTTCGATATCTTGTTTTCACTGTGAAGTGGAAAAAGTGATTTAAAGACAATTTTGCTGGATAGGTTGCTCTGTAAACTCACTCTTAAAGGTAGTTTTTAATACAGTGTAATGTTACTGATGAATAGTACAATTACTGTTTCGAGATGACATTGTTATATACGTGTTTCTCGAAAATAATCAGTTAAGGTATTTATATCACTTTGAATACAGACACCCGAAAACTCCTCATTTTTAACAACTTACTTTTCCAACTTCAGCTCAACAGACCTATATTATTATTATTATTATTATTATTATTATTATTATTATTATTCAAACTTCCCACATCCCTCTGAAAAGTTTTCCTATTTTTGTCAGTAGTATTGTGATACTAGGGAATATCTAAATCGCTGCCATTGGCATACTGTTTGAGCTACAGCCTTCATTTTTTGCCATATTATAGTACTGGTTAGCTGCTTCATCTGACCAAACATCATCCTGATTCGACTGTCGGAACCTGGATAGGATCTTGAACAACAACAACAACAACAACAACAACAACAACAACAAAGCGACCGTAAAGCTCATGAACCACTTAAGTTAGAAGGCTGAAATTTTGATGGCATATACCTGGAACTTGGCCAGAATGTAGTGCTTACTATGGCTGATATCATCAGTAATCTCTGAGATCGCCTATGGTCCAAAATTTTGGTCTACTCCGGAAGACTGATAAGTCACCTGATTTTACATGAAAGAATAAAGCTAGAGCCACCAAACTTGGTGGACTTATAGATCTTGATGACCTAAGGCGACATGCAGATCAGTGACCCTGCTCGGTTTCTAGCAGGCAATGGCTGTGGGAAGTTTTTCCTTGTGAAAATTGTCCTTAGACATTTTCTCGGCATTCTAGCTATTATTATTATTATTATTATTAATTTAGAAACCATAAGACTTTCAGCATCATTATATGGTGTAAATTACATGTTGCAATGGATATTTCCTAACTTTCTTCTTAGCGATTTACAGGGTGGACTGTAAAGAGCGCACCTCACTCACGTCTTGCAGGGACGGCTGTGTCTGCTGGTATGGGTTTGGATGTAGCAGTAGGAGTTGCCAATGACTAAATGATGCAGAGAAGACGCTGATAACGCTGACTGAGCCGTCCCCACAACTCAAGAGAAACGGAGGGGAAGAGCTCTATGTATGGATCATTTAAAATACTATCCACCTCTATTAATGCAAACTATACCCTGTTCACTTTAATTAGGTGTAAAGTTGCTGTCTATCCATCTTCAGTACTGAGGTGTAGTGAGAGATTAACGACAGATTACGGCGCTAGTCACGAAAAAGTGCTATGAGGAGGATGTTGTGTTAGCCTTGTCTTATGCCATCACTGAGCTCCGGGAAATAAGCTCCAAAAGGACGTTATATTATAGAGATATACTGGCTGCGTGTATGTATTTGGCGCTCCTCTGACACTCCTCCGGGCTAATTCTTGTGTGTTGCGGGGACGGCTCACTCGGCCTTACCTGTGTCTGTCCTGCATCATATAATCATTTCCTACTCCTACCGGTACATGCACGCCCACACCAGCAGACTGGGCCACCATTGCTTCACATAAGGTACCGCTATGTGAGTCTCATGCTTCATAAACTTATTTTCTACTCCCACTGCTACATTTACGCCCGCATCAGCAGACTCAGCCACCCCTGCTTCATATAAGATACAGTTATGTGAGTGTCTAGGGAAGTGTATCATATATTTATTTCCTATTCTCACTGTCACAGCCACGCCCACACCAGCAGACTGAACCGTTCCAGTTGTATATAAGGTACCACCATTTGAGAGTCTAGTGCAGCGCTATTTACTAACCATCCTGTATAGAGAATAAAATACAATGTTAAGGTGTAATAAGTCCCTAAGAAGGAGGTGTTACGAAACGTCTTATGTCGCTTATGACTCACAGCCTTTTCACACACACACACACACACACACACACACACACACACACACACACACACTTCCAATTATGTCTCACTGCTCCTGTAACCTTATACTACTGGACCAGAAGTTCTCTCTCTCTCTCTCTCTCTCTCTCTCTCTCTCTCTCTCTCTCTCTCTCAACTACCCAGCTGGAAAATGAGAACCAATAATTAGAGACGACGAAAAGAAAAAAAAAATTCCGTCATCAGCGCCCCTTCTCCAAGTTTCAAAACCCTTCGTTCGTCCCTCCATGCACCCTTTCCCTCTCTCCCATTAGCGGAGTCAAAAGTTCGCTTACAATTCCACTGCGTCTCCTTCACACTTAGGGCATGTCCGTCGCCTTCCTCCCTGACGCATCGTATCAGAGAGAATCATTTATGGGCAGAGAAACATACCAAGTCTCTCTCTCTCTCTCTGTCTCTGTCTGTCTGTCTGTCTGTCTGTCTGTCTGTCTGTCTCTCCCTCCCTCCCTCTCCCTCTCTCTCTCTCTCTCTCTTCCCTCATTCCAAACCCGTGTCGCAGTTTTATCCTAGTTTACCCTCCAATTCCTTAATCCGCCCTTCCATCCTCACCCTCCCATCAACACCCCTTTTACCTTGGGTTTTACAGGTCGGACTGCCTAACCTATGTCCAAAAGAGAGAAAAAGATCAAACGTCTAAGTTAAACCCTATCGTTCATTCATTTCAACTTGGCGCAGATTTTCGTCCCTTTTCAGTTTATTTTCCGTACCTTAGTGGCAGAATAACGCAGTACTTCGGCTCCACATCCTTTCCGTGGAGCTTCTTCGTGACTAGCATCATATTCTAGTGTTAATCACTTGTTTCAGCTTAGCATGCAAGAAGGAGAGATGGTTATTTTGAGCCTAGTTAAAGCGAACAGGGTAATGTTTATCTTCTGACTTATTCTTGGTCATCCTCTCCTCAGTATTCCACAGAAGACTGATGGTTGAGATGAGCAGTGAAGGAAACTTGGGAGATGATGTTACAGGGAAATGACTTGTAGGTTGCTCATGCACACACCCACCCACCCACACACACACACACACACACACACACACACACACACACACGCATACTTGCTTCTATGTACACACATACATAGACACAGATACACATGCTTACATGCATACACACATGCACATTCACACACATATACACACATACATGCTTACATGGACACACACACACATGCATACATATATACTGATACACATGCTTATATGCACACACACATACATATAAACACACACACACACACACACACACACACACACACACATGCTTATATGCACACACACATACACATAAACACACACACTCGCATGCTTACATGCACACACACACATACATACACTGTACACACACATACACATAAACACACACAATTGCATGCTTACATGCACACACACACATACATACATACACACACACACACACACACACACACACACACACACATACACACACACACACACACACACACACACACACACACACACACACACACACACACACACACACACACACACACACACACACACAAGCACGCATGTAGGCACGCACATGCCTACATACAGCTTACACACCCACACCCACACCCACACCCACACACACACACACACACACACACATTCACGCTTACATACACATGCCTATATGCACACACACATACACATAAACACACACACTTGCATGCTTACATGCGCATACACACATACGTTCACTGCACACACACATACTCATAAACACACACATTCATGCACACATGCACACGCACATACATACACACACAAATGCACATGCTTATATGCACACACACACACACACACACACACACACACACACACACACACACACACACACACACACACACACACACACACACACAGAAGCCGGATCCAGCACTCTGAAAACTGTTTGGCGAGAGTCTACTGAATTACAAGTCTGAATGCATTGTGAGTCATTACACAATTCATTCAGGGTTACCACAAGATAAAGTTACTACCACATCCCACTTGTCACTTATAAAATTCACTACCACATCCCACTTGTCACTTATAAAATTCACTACCACATCCCACTTGTCACTTATAAAATTCACTACCACATCCCACTTTTCACTTATAAAATTCACTACCACATCCCACTTTTCACTTACAAAATTCACTACCACATCCCACTTGTCACTTATAAAATTCACTACCACATCCCACTTTTCACTTATAAAATTCTAAGGCACCACACACTATGATTTTTTTTGTAAATAGTAACATTGTCCTTTTGTTTTAAGTAATCCTTGGTCTGCCAAAAATAGGGTGGTACGCTCCCCACCCCCCCCACCCTCCCCCAGTAATACACACACACACACACACACACACACACACACACAGAACCTCGTAATTATATTTCATTTTTTTGGTATCAATACTAACGAGCAATTAGGTCAGTTTGTGTGTGTGTGTGTGTGTGTGTGTGTGTGTGTGTGTGTGTATGCTTTTACCTTCTTTGTAATCCGCCTACTCATCCTTCCATTTCTCACAATCCTCCTCTACCTTTCCATTACTCACACCCTTTGTCTGTCTGTCTGTGTGTCTGCCTCGTTCCCCGCCTCCTATTAACCTGTCAATTAGAGAGGGGACGGCCGATGATTACTGACACTGAGCGAAAAAACAGGAGTAATTGAGCCCCATGTACTAAGTTTCACCGTACTTCGTTTGATTTCGGAATGAACAGATATAGACAGATGAAAACACTATGACAAACACACACACACACACACACACACACACACGGACATATACATAAACATATTCATCTCTCTCTCTCTCTCTTTCTCTTTCTCTCTCCCTACCTACCTACCTATATACCATGACGCAGACTTCTTTTAATAAAAATCGCAATGTTCATAAAGCACTCCAATACACACACACACACACACACACACACACACACACACACACACACACACACACACACACACACATTGCAACTCATGCACACACACACCACAGAGCCACATCTACATAATTCAACACACACACACACACACACACACACACACACACACACACACACAACATCACAGGATAACTAGGGTTGGGTAGGAGTGACTTATCCCAGGCCAAACTAAACTGAACTACACTACTTAGACTAGGCTGGGGTTAGTTAGAATGTGTTAGATTACGTTAGGCCAGGTTGGGTTAGGGCAGATCAGTTCAGATAATGTTTGGCTTGGTTATATTCCTAATCTAGGGTTCAGTAATGCTATGTTAGATTGGGTCAGGGTAGGCTGGCTTGGTTTTTTTCTGGCCATGTTAGATTAGCTGGGGTCCGCGTAGATTAACTAGGCTAGGTTGGGTTAAGTTGCCAGTTTAGATTAGGCTAGGTTAAGCTAGGTTAGGCTAAGACCATTAAAGATTATAGTAGACCCGGGTAAGACAAGTTTAAGTTAGACTGTGCTATGTTAGGTAAGGTAAGGTTAGAGTAGGATAGTTTAGGATAGATCGGGTTGGACACTGCTTTGCTGGAATTGATTAAGTTAGATATTGTGAGGAAGGGTTGGGTGAAGCTCTGTTATGCCAGGGTATGTTAGGTAAGGCTGGGTGAGACTTTGTTATGCTAGGTTAATCCATGATAACTTAGACCACAATGCTAATTTCAGTCACGCATCTCCACCAGCTCAGCTCTCATAGCAAGGAGTAAAGATTAGGTTAAGTTAGATATAATTACGTTAGTTTAGGATAAGTTAGGTTAGATTAGGCCAAGTTAAGGTGATTCAGGTCAGCTCTGTTTTTGCTAGATTATATTTGACTAGGAGAGGGTAAGTTGGGTTAAATGAGGTTAAGTTAGGTTAGCTTAATTTAGCTTTATCAGAATAATTTAAGCCACGGTATTGATTTCAGTCACTCAACACCTCCACCAGACAAACTTTCATAGCGGCAGTAAAGGCTTTATGACCGACAGGTGCGAGTCTCCCCTCACCCCCAGTGATATGTTTTTGTTTATCTTTATTACCTGGCTAAGAGTGGCACTGAAGAGGAGCCTACACGTGGTGGCGCTTTGCACTCTAAGTGGGGCAGCTGCGGCGTCTGCCCAGGAGCTAAACCTCGTCGCATTTCCTTGTACCTCGCCGTGGGAAGGACCCTAGTCCAACCCTGGTGAGGCACTGTCAACTACGAGAGGGCACCGGTTCCCTACGTGGTGTATATACTCTACTATACCTGTAGGACGGTCCCCCGGAAGCAGTTCTTTACTGTCATCGACGTGTCTGCTCTACCGGACAGACTGGAGTTAAGCACGGGAAGTATAACTAGAACAACAACAACTGCATCCTGGCTAAGGGTTGGTGATATCTGTGGGTGTTCTAATTCGGCCCTCTGTTTATTATTGTAACCGATCTCGTCTTACTTCTGCACTTCCGAAGTTTTGCTTATTATTTTATTCATCCAATCCCTCGCCTTCTTTTTCTTTTCTTTTTTTCCCCCTTGCTTGCCCCCTCAGGAGCGTCGAGAGCCAGGCTACTCAGTCACAACATTTAAGGCGAGGGTCTCTCTCTCTCTCACCCAAGTGGCATCATGTGAGGGGAAAAAAAAATACTCTGATGTAAATCCTTATGGAGGCCATCTGGTTGGAGCGCCTTTACCCACTCGACCACCAGGCATCATGTGGTTATATGGTTGCCACTCAGCGTAGGGGATGGCTTCCTGGCTTACGGAATTATTAACTACCCGACTTACAATGTGAAGCACTTATGATGATGATGATGATGATGATGGTGATGACTGTGACGCTTACAATGATGATGATGATGGTAATGGCTGTGACGATTATAATGATGATGATGATGACGATGATGATGGTGATGACGATGACGATGGCGATGATGATGATGATGACTGTGACGATTGTGATGATGATGATGATGACCCTAGGAGCATAAGGTAGAACAGATGGGATAGTAGGAAGAAAATAAAGGAAGAAGGGAGTGTAAGAAGAGGAAGAGAGGACGGGAGTGTAGGGAGGAGAGAGGGAGGATGGAAGGGATGGAGGAAGTGCAAGAGGGAGGGAGGGAGAGAGAAAGAGTGTGTGAAAAGGGAGGGAAGGCGGAAGGGAGAGAGGAAGGAAGGGTAGGGATGGGGGGAAGGAGGGAGGGAGAAAGCAACTCACCAAAGTCAACAAAGTGGAAGGAGAGAGAGAGAGAGAGAGAGAGAGAGAGAGAGAGAGAGAGAGAGAGAGAGAGAGAGAGAGAGAGAGAGAGAGAGAGAAGTAGTAGAAGAAGAAGAAAAAAAAGAGAAGAGGAAGAAGAAGGAGGAGGAGGAGGAGGAGGAGATGAAGAAGACGACGACGACGACGACGACGACGACGAAGAAGAAGAAGAAGAAGAAGAAGAAGAAAGAGAAGAAAAAAGATGAAGAAGAATCGTCTGAGTGAGAAAAAAGAAAAGTAGGAAAGGCTGCCTCTCCTCTCCCTGCCTTACACAACCCTGCCTCACCTCCCTATCATGCCGCAGAAGACTTGCCTCACACCACCCTCTCACAACTCTCCCTGCCTCACCCTTCCCTTCCTAACCCAACCGTGCCTCAACTCGCTTCACCCCACCCTACCTCACTCCACCCTACCCTGCTTCACCCTACCTCACTCTACCCCACCCTGCCTCACCTCACCCTATCTCACTCTACCCTACCTTACTTCTCCCCATCCTACCTCACTCTACCCTACCCTACTTTACCCACCCCAGCATCACCTCACCCTGCCTCAATCCTCCCTGCTTATACCCACTTATCCTCATTCCAGCCTACCTCATTCCAACCTGCCTCATCACACCCTGCTTCGTCCAGAATCACCCCACCCTTGCTCATCCATGTTTCCTCATCCCATCCTGCCTCACCCCACTCTCACATTTCCTCCTTCGTAACCTTATCTCACTTCACTCTCATTCACTCCAACCTGCCTCATCCAAAACTGCCTCACCCTACGCTCCCTCACTCTCATCCAACCTCACCCCGCCCTGAACACACCCCAGCCTGTCTTACTCCTCTCGACAGCACCCAACTCTGCCTTACCCAACTCTGTCTCACTCCACCCTGTCTCACCGTCACCTAGCCTTGCCTTACCCTGCCTTACCTAACCTTGTCTCATCCCAGCATTCCTTTCCCTACCCTGCCTCACCTCAGCCTGCTTCACCCCGCCCTTTTTCACCTTCACCCCACCCTGCCTCACATCACCCTGCCTCACCTGGCCCGCCTCACCTTAGCCTAATTAACTCGGCAGGTGTGCGATATCAATATTGTCTGGACACACACTCATTAGGCTATGCTAGTTACCCTTTTTCACTAATTACATTCCTTTCTTGTTACATTAGTCCATAGAGTACAGTCATTCAGAAAAAAAAAAAAATCATCCTTGGCTGAAGCGGCGCTGCCAAGTGGGTCTTGTAAAGCTACACGATACTGTACACACTTACGTACAATCACCTCCAGGTATTAGTATTACAAGGGCTGGGGTGTTGGGGTCTTAGGTGTCACCAGTGCGTTTGTATACGTCTACGTCTACACGTACTGTGCCCTGATAAGTAGAATGGGATTGTTCCAACACAGTCGAGGCATTATGAAATACACTGTTGTTACAGATGATCACCACCATGCCACTCCCTGTAGTACCTAGAAGTGGAGACAGTTGTGCGAAGCAAACAATTTAAGGCATTCCCAAAACAAATGAAATTTTGTCAAAGAACCAAATGTTTAATATCCTACCACAGATGTATGATTGACCTACTGTGCGTGTATTAGATCATATTCTCCTATGCACTTCAATAATAATAATAATAATAATAACAATAATAATAATAAAATAATAATAATAATACTAATAATAAAAATAATAATAGTAAAAATAATAATAATAATAATAATAATAATAATAATAATAATAATAATAATAATAATAATAATAATTAGAAAACAGTAAACTGTCCAGGGATAATTTCAATTAAGAAAACTTCCCAGAGCCATTGCCTACCAGAAGCCGAGCTATAAATGGATCTTGAGGTCAAAGTCACTGATCTTGTGCATGTCACCTTGGGTTATCATAGTCTATAGGTCCACCAAGTTTGGTGGCTGTAGCTTTAATCCTTCATGAAAAATTAGGTGACATCCAGACTATCCAGAAAAGTCTCAGTTTTTGACCCCAAGCTATCTCAGAGAGTAACCAACCAATTGGAACCATACTCCTTCCAGCACTGCGTCCTCCTTAAAGCTATAATTTAGTCAAATTTCAGCTTCCTAGCTTAAGCGGTTCTTAAGACAGCGTGGTTGACTCACGTTTCTGTGTTCCGGATAATATCCGGAGATCCTGTTAACGGACTGCCACAATACTTGGCCACAGGAAGTGGACAGCTGTCCGAATAAGCTGGCCAAGTTTGAGGGCTTTAGGCCAAATAGCCTTTGAAATATCACCGTTTTAAAAAAGTGATAATAATAATAATAATAATAATAATAATAATAATGATGATAATGATGATGATGATAATATTGAAAAACAAAAAAACTTCTCACAAGGATAAGATTTTATAATAATAATAATAATAATAATAATAATAATAATAATAATAATAATTATTACTATTATTATTATTATTATTATAATAATAATAATAATAATAATAATTATTATTATTATTGTTATTATTATTATTATTATTATCATTATTATTAGCACTGGTGAAGAACGCTGCGCAGCGGCTGAAATATGGGAAGGCAGCTGGTGTTGATGAGGTGGAGAGAGCGGAATGTAGTGCTTGTTGGAGATATGTAAGAAGGCAAGGACGAAGGAAACTGTGCCAGCAGAGTGGAAAAAGGTTGTGATTGTATCCCTGTACAAAAATAGAGGTGAGCGAGGTGAGTACAAGAATTATCATAAGTTTATTGAGTGTTGTAGGGAAGGTATATGGAAGAATTGTTAAAGAGAAAGTAAGACAGATATCAGAAGTCCTAATGAGTGATGAACAGGGTGGCTTTAAGAGTGGCAGATGATGTGTGGATAAAATATTTGCAGTGAGACATATAGTGAAGAAGGAGTGTGAGAGGGGCTATAAGGTGTTTATGGCATTTGTGGATCTGGAAAAAGTATACGACAAAGTAGACAGAGAAGGGTTGTGGAAGGTTTTGTGCATGTACGGTGCAGTTGGTAGGCTGCTAGGTGCCGTCAAGAGTTTTTATGATGGTAGTGAGGGCTGTGTAAGAGTAAATGAGCAACTATGTGAATGGTTCACAATCAATGTGGGCGTGCGACAAGGTTGTCTGATGTCCTCATGGTTGTTCAATATATACAGGGATGGGATGGTGGGAGAAGTAAAAACACGAGTAATTGAGAGAGGGATGGCGTTGGTAATGAATTGTGATGGATGGAATATCTCATTTTTGTTGTATGCTGATGATGCAATACTACTTCCAGTTACCGTACAAGAACTTGGTAAGCTAGTGCAGAGTTTTGCTGATGTCTATGAGAGTCGTGCCTTGAGAGCAAATGTAGAAAAGAGTAAAGTGATGGTAATCGAGAGAGAAGGTGATTCCCAGTATGATGTTACAGTGAATGGAGAGGGACTGGAATTGATAAGAGAGTTCAAATACCTGGTTACAGTGATAGAAAAGAGAGGAAAATGTGAAAAAAAAAGGAAAGTAGAGTGACACAAGGAAGGAAAGTAGCTGGTGTTATGAAGGCCTTGATAGGAAACAGAGGCTTGAATGTTGCAGCTGTGCGAGACTTACAAGAACGAGTGTTAGTGCCAACTTTAACATATAGATGAGACAATGTGTGGCATGAAAATGAAAAATCAAGAGTGAGAGCAGTGGAGATGGGACTGCTGAAGAATATATGTGAAGTACAGAGAGTGGATAGGATACGAAATAATGATTCGTGAAAGATGAGGAGTGAGGTAGTCTGTGGACACCAGAGTCGAAGAGAGAGAACTGAGATGGTATGGTCATGTGGAGAGATGTGATAACAATAACGTGGTGAAAAGGGCATATCTGAGTGAACTTGAAGAAAGGAGGAGGCGAAGTAGGCCAAGGAGAAGGTGGAAGGATATGATTGATGAGTGGGTGAGGAAGAGAGGTATGGAAGTTGGTAAGGCTAAGGGACTGTCAGGAGACCAAGCTGGCTGGATGAATGTTGTGAGCAGTATATGACCAGGGATTAGGCATTCCTATTTAACGTGACAGTGTTCGGATTGGCTCCACTGGATACGTTTATGTGAAGCTACAGAATGTGGTGAAAGCTTTTGGCGTATCAGATAGAGCCAGGATTCCGTGGGCTTGAATAAGAGTGGATGGAAGCGTGGCCCATTGGATTGGTCAAACTTGGACTGTCTGGACGTTGTTACTCCTAACCCTGCCCTAGGGTGAGAAAGGAGGTCTGGATGATGATGATGATGATGATGATGATGATGATGATGATGATGATGATGATGATTAGCAGCAGCAGTTGCAACCTGAGGCTCATCTGGACGTGAATCCAGTGGACTGCAGGTTGAAAAATTCTCCTCTTCCGCAGTCTATGATCCTAACTTTAAGGGATAAGGAGAAAGTTGAGGGGCTTTTAAATAACCTGTCAGCTCCACCGCCCGGTCACATCTGTGCCACCATATGAAGGCGTCCCTCTCCAGTATCTCTCTATGCCTTACAGAGTGATGATTATAAAAGGTTTCAAGCTTCTTGACATATCTCGGTAACCATTATTAAAATCTGAATCGGTTGCTGGAACCCCCAAAATGACAATTCGTTTATCTGGGGCAGGAGACAAGGGGCTGCATGGTCAGAGTCGATAATTCTTCACAGCATTAGCCGTCAAACGCTCTGTTCTATGAGGTACGGAAAATAATATCTCACTGGAGGTGTAATGGCCGGGATGGGCGGGGTTAAGAGAGGGGAAACTGACGGGTGAGGTAGGGTAGAGTAGGCGACTGTGGGTTGGGTGAAGCAGTAGAGTGGGATAAAGCTGACAGGAGAGGAAGAGTAGAGTATGGTGGGAGTTGGATGGGGTGAATGGGGTAAAAGTGAAGTTGTATGGGGTGGAGTGTGGTAATGGTGGGGTTGGATGGGGTGAAGTGGGGTAAAATTGACGTGAACTAAGGTAGGGTATAGCAGGGTTGGATGGACTGAAATAGGGGTTGGGTTATGTTGGAGTGGCTTAATGGTGGGGTTGGGTGGGGTGGAGTGGGGAAATGGTGGGCTTGGTGGGGTGGAGAGGGATGCAGGGAGGTTGGGTGGGGTAGAATAGGCAAAAAATAAGGTAGGGTAGAGTATGGCGGGGTTAGGTAAGGTGGAGTGGGGGGGAAATGGTGTTAGGTGGGATGAAGTGGATTAATGGTAGGGCTGGGTGGGATGGAGTGGGGTAATGGTGGGGTGGGTGGGGTGGAGTGAGGTCATCATAGGTTTCGGTATGGTAAAACTGGCAGCTGAGTTAGGGTAGCGTATGGAGAGGTTGGATAGGGATGAGTGGGATAATGGCAGGGTTGGGTGGAACGGAGTGGGGTAAATGTGACCGTTTACGTATGGTGGGGTATGGGGGGTTGGGTGCTGTTGAGTGGCGTAAAAGATACAAGTGAGATCAGGCAGATTATACCTGGGTTGAGAGGCGTTGAGTGGGTAAGGTGTGATCGATTTTGATGCATTTGGGTAGGGTAGAGTGGGGTCATGGTGGGGTTTGGTGGATTGGGGTACGGTAAGATTAACAGGTGAGGTTGAGTAGAGGTTGACGGGGTTGTGTTGCTGAAGTGTGGTAAAATTTACAGGTAAGGTTAGGTAGGGTACAGGAGGGTTAGGTATGGTGGTGTGGGGTAAAACTGATTGTTGAGGTAAGGCAGAGGATGGAGGGGTTGGGTGGGGTGGAGTGGGGTACATTTGCTGGTTGAGGTGGAGGAGGAGACGGTGGGATTGAGTGGGGTGGAGTGGGTAATTATGGGACTAGGTAGGGTGAATTGGGTAAGATGGAGTGAGGTAATGGGGGAGTTGGGTAAGATGAAGTGGGGTAAGGTGGGGTTAGGTTAAGTGGAGTGGGGTAATGGTGGGGTTAGGTAAGACGAAGTGGGATAAGTTGGGGTTAGGTTAAGTGGAGTGGGGTAATGGTGGGGTTGGGTAAGGTGAAGTGGGGTAAGGTGAGATTGGGTAAAGTGGAGTGGGGTAATGGTGGAACTGTGTAAGGTGGAGTAGGATCCATGGCAGACAATCCCTGATCTAACCAGACGACATTAAACAGTCTAAGGGACCCCCGTCTCTAGGGATGAAATGAATACTGAATAAAGAAGTATCGGTGCACACTTCACGCGAAACAGCCTGACACTACACACGATGGTTACCACAAAATCCCAGATAACTCGACTCTGTGTAGATACAACTTGCATATTATACAGGGTGTCCCGGGAGGAATGGGCATAACTTCGGGAAATGATAGGTGGGGGAATTCTAATAAAGAAAATTCTCAGAGTTATGCTCTTTCCTCCAGGGACACCCTGTATACATCGATTACGTGGCATTTCCCTGTCATTACTGTCAGCATAGGTATATTCAGACTCCATACACCTACGAATCTATTGATCAGGTTAAATATAGGCAGGAATACAGCAATTCTCTGCACACACCTCTCCCACTTGTCACAGCAAACAGCTGCTTCTTAACCTTTCCCTCATGCAACTCCAGCTAAGGTTTGTGAAAAGGATAATAATCAGTACATTATCACATGGAATGCTCAGTCTGGCATATTAGTGCACAATCTCACAGGATGTTTCTTAGCAAATGACCCCATGTGTCACTGAGTTGCTAGAATAGGACAGCATATCCTAACAGAGCTAAATTAACCTATCCCATACAACACTTCCTAAGCACGGACCTGTTAAAAAAAAAAAAAAGACCAGGAAAGCCATAAGGGGATTACGAGGGTGAATGATTATTATTAGAGACTGACTGCTTGTCTGTGTGTGTGTGTGTGTGTGTGTGTGTGTGTGTGTGTGTGTGTGTGTGTGTGTGTGTGTGTGTGTGTGTGTGTGTGTGTGTGTGTGTGTGAGGGAACGCGTGACTGATGTGTTGGGGTGACATGATATGGAAGTCATACCTAATTATTGAAGGACTTTGCAAAAACGCCTGTGGTTCTTTGGCATTTTTAGCTTGCAGTCCAAATTATAAAAATGATAAAGTTCTGGTCTTCTGGTTATGCAGAGGCCAGACATGTCGCATCTCGCTTGTTGCAGAAAGTTTCTTAATAATATGGGGCTTTTTCTCTTTGCAATATAATGTTAAAGCAAATAGTCTTTACACACAACTAATGACCTCCCATGTCAGGCGTCTGCAAACAGACCGCCACAATACATACATACATACACACATACATACATACATACATACATGGAAAGCTGATGACAGGGAGAGCTGGAGTTCCCGTTTCATCAGCCCTCAGGACTAGCTCCCGACCAACCCCATTTGCTGAACTTTTTCAGTGTTTCAGTAACAGAGAGAGTAGGCCAGCATGCTTTCCAGTAAAAGTTCCTCTTACTGTCAACACCAAACTACATGCACACTACACACTTCACTTACTATTAAAAATTTAACAAAAACAATGGCGTCTAATAACTAAGCCTTGGAGTCCCCAGGGGGAGGGAACAATAAATGCCCCCTATATCAGCACCTTCACTGGTGACGACCCAGCGAGATACCTGGAACCACTGTCCGACTCACTTCTACATTTCTGCAACATTTAATTTTTTTTCATTAACGAAAGAAGGAATCAAAGGCTATGAGTCCACAAACCGTTCCACGCAAGGAAAAAAAGAAAACAATGCAAATGAGAGCCAAATTCAAGATCCGTTCATTTCGAGATGCCTGGACACACTGCGTTTGATAGACTGGAGATCATAGGAAGTAGGATATACAGAGTGAGACAGTTTCAGAATTGACCTGTTGCATAAATGAAGGCCTGGGAGTAACGGTTAACTCTTGCAATAGAGAGTTGGACAGAAAAGGGATGAGAGTTTGTTGCTAGACGGGTGCTACACGCCCGTCGAAGAGGTGGAGGGATGCAAGCAGACAGTTCAGAGGAGCAGTGACCATTGAAATAGCGATAGAAAAGAGATAAACATTCGCGGCCTTTCCTCAAACTTTCTGTCTGTTGGGCACCACCCCTCCTCCACTAGACCTCGCCTTCTCTTCCTTACTGAGACTCAGCTATCCAAGGCGACTGATAACAAACCCTTTCCTGTATCCTCTTACTTTCTCTATGCTAGTTTCAAGGCCAAAGATGGCTGTTGCGTATATGTACGCAACGACAAATCTTGCTCACGTGTTCCTGAACTAGAATCTTCTGAATTCTCTACCCCCTCTCATTCTCTGACTAAACATAACTGTGCTGTTTACTTATCCCCTGATTCTGCTGACTGTGAAAAATTCTTCGACTATCTTACTTCCAAGATAGAACACGTCCTATCCATTTTTCCTTTGTCTGTAATCTCCATTTTAGAAGATTTCAATATTCACCACCAACTTTGGCTCTCCTCTCCATTCACTGATCCACCTTGTGAACAAGCCTACATCTTTTCTGTCTTTGATAACCTAGAGCAGCTTGAGCTGCACCCTACCCTTATCCCTGTCTGCCTTGGAAAGAGTTCCAACTCACTTGATCTCTTTCTTACAGCCAATCCTTCTGCTTAAGCTCTTAATTTTTCCCCTCTATTGGGCTCCTCCGATCACAACCTTATCACCTTGTTCTTTCGCTCCAGTAAGGCCTGTGGACCCTCCCAACAATCGTCGGTTGTGGCATTTTCGAGCTGCTGATTGGAAGGCCCTCATGCAGTACTTCTTTGATTTTCTCTGGAGTTATTATTGCTTCTATGGCTGGAAGCCATCTAAGTGTGCTTTGCACATTACAAAGTTTATTCTCTCAGACATGGAAGCATACATTCCTTTCTCATGTTCTTTGACTAATGCAAAAAAAAAAAAATCTTGGTTTGATCACACTTGTCCTAATGCTGTCCACAACAAGGAGAAGGCCTACAAAAAGTACCAGAGCCAACCCACTCCTGAATATCATTTCTTTTATGTTTCTGCCTGGAATCGTGCTAAGTCTGTTCTTCACTCTACTAAAACTAATTTCATTTGTACTAAATGCGCTGAACTCTGAACTCGAATTCTTCCCTCTTCATCTGCCACCTTGCCAAAAATCTTTCTAACAACTTTACCTCATCATTCTTTCTTCCTGTTTTCCACTCTGATGGCTCAATACCTATTGGTAAAGCAGAACTCTTCGCTCATACTTTCTCCTCCAATACCATCTTAGACGATTCAGGTGCTGTTCCTCCATCACTTCCCCCCTCTGACTTCCTCATGGCTGACATTAAAATTTGTTCAATTGAAGTTTTTTCTGCCATCACTGACCTCAATACTAACAAGGTATGTGGGCCTGATGGGGTCCCTCCTGTTGTCCTCAAGAACTGTGCTTCTGTGCTTACACCCTGCCTAGGTAAACATTTTTGCCTTTGTCTATCAACTTGAACCCTTCCTTCTTGCTGGAAGTTTGCTCTGATTCAGCCAGTCCCAAAGAAGGGTGATCATTTCCAACCCTCTAACTATCGCCTATTTCCTTTAAGATCCTGTATTTCAAAACTTTTCGAGTCTATTCTTAACAGAAAAATTTTGAAACATCTTTCCTATCACAACCTTCTTTCTGACAGCCAGTATGGGTTCCGCCAAGGACGTTCCATTGGCGATCTTTTTACCAACCTTTCATACTCCTGGTCATCCCTCTTTTGGGACTTTGGCGACAGCTTTGCCATAGCACTTGACATCTCAAAGGTTCTCGATTGAGTCCGGCTTAAATCTTAGCTGTTAAAACTGCCCTCTTACGATTTTTGCCCTTCTATCTGTGCCTTCATCGCTAGCTTCCATTCTGGTCGTTCTATAGCTTCTGTTGTAGACGGCCACCGTTCTTCTCATAGAGCTATCAATAGTGGTGTTCCTCAGGGTTCTGTCCTATCACCAACTCTATTACTTTTATTTATCAATGACCTTCTAAGCTGTACAAATAACCCTATTCAATCATATGCCGATGATTCCACCCTTCACTTTTCCATTCGGTTCCTGCAGCGTCCATCTCAGCAGTTACTTCAACAAACAAGGGATGAGGCTATGGCACGCTGAATGTCTGACTTGGCTCATATATCTGGTTGGTGGTTGGGGTGAAGGTGATAATGTTTTTAATGCATCGAAAACTCAGTTCTTACATGTATGAACCCGGCATCTTCCACAGGAGTACCCTCTAATTTTTAATAAGATCCAGCTTAATCCTGCATCATCTTCAGATATACCTGGGGTTTCATTCTGTCAGGATTTATCTTGGAAAGAACATATTACCTCTCTTATAAAATCTGCTTCCAAGAGATTAGGTGTGCTAAGCCGACTCCGTGCCTTCTTTACCCCTGAAGAGTTGTTGACTTTACACACGGATTTTATTCGTCCCTGTGTAGAGTAAAACTCTCATGTGTGGGGAGGCTCCCCACATACATATCTTCTCAACAAGGTGGAGTCAAAGGCTTTTCATCTCATTAACTCTCCTCCTCTTACTGGCTTCCTTCAACCTCTATCTCTTCGCCGCACTGTTGCATCTTTATCTCTTTTCTATCGCTAAATCAATGGTCACTGCTCCTCTGAACTGTCTCCTTGCATCCCTCCACCTCTACGATGGGCGCGTAGCACCAGTCTAGCAACAAACTCTCATCCCTTTTTTATCCAGCTCTCTAATGCAAGAGTTAACCGTTACTCCCAGTCTTTCATATATGCAACAGGTCAACTCTGGAACTGTCTCTGTCTGTCTGTATTTCCTACTACGTATGGTCTCCAGTCTTTCAGACGGAGCGTGTCCAGGCATCTCGAAATGTTCGGATCCTTAATTTGGCTCTCTGTTATCTTGTTTTTCTTTTTTTCTTGGAGGGAATAATGTGTTGGCTCCTGGCCTTTGATTCCTTCTTCCTTGCATTAAAAAACATACATAAATACATTCATGCATTCATTCGTACATACATACATACAACTATATACTGTACGTACTGCCCAGCTCTCCATTTCTTGTCAAGTCTTACCTTACAATACATAAATACATTCACACCTTTTTCACACCTGCCTTGTACAACCCTGTCCTAGAACTCACACATGCATACATAAATAAAAAAATGCATACATAACATACTTACTTACATGCATACAGACATACATGCATACGTACAGTTGCGGACATGTCAGACAGAAACACCCCGTCCACCAGCGAGGTGGTGTAATGCTCTCCGCATCTGGTAACACTGATAGGAATGGAACTTCACCAGGTTTCGTTCGGTGGCTAGGACGAACCGAACGCGGTGATCATTGCCACTGTGCGCAGTTATTGGTGGTATGTAAACAATGTCCTGCCTTACAGTATATCAAATAACATTTTGTAAATATGGTCATAAAACAATTTCACACAATACATATTCGTATATTATTTACATGAATCACACAGGTTTCGTAAGTGTGACTTTCGACAAACATTACGACCTATACAACATTTACCGATGGCTAGCATATAAGCCACTATAACATTAACTGCATTCCCGCACCTTTGTTAATAACCACAAAATTACCGTGACCCCCCCCTCCTCCCTGACCTTGAACCTGAAACTGGTAGATCTCTCAAATAGTGCAATTTCATAAGAGGGTGGGAACCTGGGAGACAGGAGGGGGGAGGTGGGTGAGGAGTGGGCAATAGTGGTAGGGGGCTGGTGGGAAGGGGGGCTCTACAGGAGACGAGTGATGGGGTTGGGGAGAGTGGACTGTGGCAGGAAACTTGGATGGGATGGATAAATGATACACTGGTGACATGGTGCCAAATCAGCTATAAAATTGATTACGGAATATGATGGTCAGGCCGTTAAACGTTATGCAGACTGTGACATGTTACTCAGTCTACCAGCATGTTATATCGTCTATAGAACAACCTGCTCCCGACGGGGTGGCACATTACACAAATCCAGCATTATTAGTGTATGGGGACGACTGTTATCACATGGTGATATATGATACGCCCCTAGAATGTTTGTCTGATGTCACACTTGTTGTCATAGCAACTGGGAGCAATTCTTGTTGCGTTTACATAGTAACATCATGGATGACGACTGTGATACCGTAAGCGGAGGAGGGGGAGGGAAGAATTTTCTCTAGCCACAATAAATAATATTTAGTAGTAGTGATTCGTGCCTATGGTTCTTGTAAATATCTGTATGGCACCGATGTAAACGAAAACGTGATTTACTAAGGAGGGATGGACTGGGTCCCAGGACATAGGTGGTGATACTGGGGTGGGCTAATATGTGGGTAGAGAGTTGCCTTATCAGATGTATTACATGATCTTTATGTCTGATTACTGTTAACCCGTATACTGATAGAGTAAATCGTGGTATGGATGTGGAACTGTTAAGGTATCTGATTCACACCCTCAGTATCCAGTTGACTGTCCGCCCCTCCCTCTTTCCAACAACTGCGTGCACTCAGACTTTGGTACTGACAGGGAGGAGAGATGGCCGTAATGACTGCTACATCATGAACAGCTGATAACATGTTTATACATCAACGATAGTGGTTCATCTGTCTTCTTCAATGGATTGCAATATACGCCATTACTCAGCCAGGGCAACAGCTCCATGTTCGGACACTGCTGAGATGTGTGGCTCAGTAGCTGGTCTGTGAACATGGCAATGGTCCTCGTATTATCTTTATCCTGCCAGTTTCATGCAGCGTGAACGATACTCGGTTGCTTATCATAACAAAACACACTACAGATAAAGTGTGTGTTTGCATTTAATACAAGCGATTTCTGTAACTAATAGCATAGTTGATGTAATATTCACGTGCTCAGACTGGATACCTGCAGACATTACAAGCTTGTTCCACCGTTATTGGCTCGAGGATTGTGAAGGAATGCTTGGGGCATACGACAGTTGCTCAATATGAACCTAAATACTGTAACACTAATAACCACTGGCATTGTGTAAAATCAACAGCCAAACACGGCTTACACAAAACTGTAACATAAACCTGGGTTAAGTAAGTCCACCTTTATTTTACACTGGCGCCATACAGATATTAATGTAAACCATAGGGACCATCATTACTGTCTGACTATTCGTATTTATTGGTGATAAAGAAAAAATCTACACAGGCCTATCCCTACTCTCTCTGTGATAACAGTCGTCATCCATGACGATACTATGTAATTGGCTACAAGAGTAATTCCCAATCAGTATGAAAACAGCTGTAACATCTGCCAAATTGTAGGGACGTGTCATATAACTGCACATTAAAAATCATCACCATACTTAAAATACAGGAGTATTGAGTCATCCAGTGGAAAGTGAGTCGTGAATTGTTACAAACTATGTAGGTCAATTACAACACGTGGCAACGTCAACATAACGTTTCATGGTCTGACTGTAAAATTCCATATTCTCCATCACACAATGATTTGGCCCAGTCATCATCTTGTAATCTATCCCTCCCCCTGTAGCTCTTGTCGTCTACCAAAGTTCCCTACCCCATCATCCCTCACCTCTAGCCTCCAGTTCGACCACTAATGCCCCCTTCTCACCCGCCTCTCTCCTCCCGTCTCCCAGGTACCCCGCGCACACCCTGCCTCCCCCTGTGGTGCCAGCTCCTGTAAGCAGTGAACTTGCTTCAATTTCAGAGGTCTACAAACGCCAGGTTCACGGTAGGGAGGATGGAGGTCAAGATAATTCCCTGGTCATTGGTGGTTGTGGGGAAGCTGATAAATATGACTTATATGATGAAGTGTGAGCTGTTGCATGGTTCATGACTCAAAACAAAATAACTCATGAAATCCGTGTCATTATTTTAAAAAAACATCCCTTAATCATGCCATGCTTTATCAGTACAGTACATTAATTGGTGGAACATTGTTTATATATTATAATACTGTATTATTACCACCAATAACTGCGCACAGCGGCAATGATCAAAGAGTCCGGTTCGTCCTAGCGACTGAACGAAACCTGGTGAAGCTCCGTACCTGTCAGTGTTTCCAGATGCGGAGAGCATTACACCACCTCGCTTGTGGTCGGGGTGTTTCTGTTTGGTATGTCCACAACTGTACATACGCTTTCAACATCTGTCTCGCCCAACCCTACAATACATACTGTACATACATACGTACATCTTACCCACTGGCACCTTACTTGCCCAACCCTACCCTACCCTGTAATACTCTGCCCTGGCCTCCCTTTCCTACCCTACCCTATAATGACGTAAACATACATACCACGTATCTAACCGTTGTTGACAGAGTGAGGCAAGGTGAAGGGGAGCCAGGGAGGTGAGGCAAGGTCAGGGTGAGGCAGGGTGAGGTGAGACAGGGTGAGGGTGAGGCAAGGTGAGGGTGAGGCAAGGTGAGGGTGAGGAAGGGTGAGAGTGAAACAATGTGGAGGTGAGGCAGGGTGAGGTGAGGCGGGGTGACGTGAGGCAGGGTGAGGGGCGAGGCAGGGTGAGGGTGAGACAGGGTGAGGATGATGCAGGGTGAGGGTGAGATAGGGTGAGGGTGAGGCAGGGCGAGGGGGAAGCAATGTGGAGGTGAAGCAGGGTGAGGTGAGGCAGGGTGAGAGTAAGGTAGGGTGTGGGGTGAGGCAGAGTGAGGATGAAGCGAGGTGGAGGTGAGGGTGAGCGTTGAGGCAATGTGAGAGTGAGAGGAGGTTCGGGTGAGGGAAAGTGAGGGTGATGCAGGGTGAGTGTAAGTGAGGGTGAGGCAGGGTGTGGGTGGGGAGGGGTGAGAGTAAGTGTGGGTGAAGATGAAGGAGGGAGGAAGAGAGGCAGAATACAGTAAGTGCAGTAAAGTTCCAGTGATCTTTCGAATCACTTCTTTTGGGGGTTGTATTGTGTTTTCCTCCAGACGATTTTATTCAACTTAGGAAGCGAGATCTGGTTCCACTAAGGGATTAATGAAAGCTATATCTGATACCTCTAGTTCAAAAAAGTCTCCACGAAGCTCAATAAAATCGTCTGGAGATGGCAAACACATAGGGCAGTCTGTTATAACACTCAACTTTCACTTCGCCGGGCGATTTCTCGTGCGTTGCGGGGGCGGCTCAGTTGGCGTTTCCAGCGTTTACCTTGCCTCATTTATTCATTTCCTACTTCCACCACCACATCCACGCCCACACCAGCAGACTGAGCCGCCCCCGCAACTCATAAACTACCGTAAAGTGAGTTTGTATTGTAGCGCTATTTATGGACCACCTTGTATTAACATAGAAATACTCTGATGGAAGAGATTAATTGGGTGACTGAACTGTGTGAGATTTTTGAGAATTTCGGGAGGGAATTGTAGGACTAATTAGGAGTTTTAAAATGTGCTATATTAACATGGGTCTAATTCTCAGCCGCAACGGGGCTACTATAGTTCATTCACTTTAATTTGGCCCAAACTTTCGTCCACTTGCAGCTTATTTCACGTAGTTCAGTGGCAGATAAAGACAAGGCTACGGCTCTACATCCTTTCCATTGAACTTCTTCGTGACTAGCATCATATTATAGTGTTTATCTCTTGTTACAGCTCAGTATTTGACGCCGAGAATTTTAGGCCAAGTTACAGTGAACAGAATATAATACTGATGACCTTATTGGTGAATATGGCGTCCCTCATAATTAAGCCATAAGATTAATAGTAATTGTAGCTCTAATGGCTGAGAATTCGATCCATGTTGGTATAGCATGTTTATTTAGAATTTGCCCTAGAATAAACTACTTAAATAAAAAAAAATCTTGCGGGATGGCCTGTATAAGTAATTAAGTATGCTGGTCACATTCAGATTATGAGATCAAACTGTCGCCAAAATCTATACTGTATTTAGGTTGCAGTGGAGGCTTCTTTGCATGTCTTTCGTACGGTGTGGCCAATCTTGCTCTAGGAATGTGATCGACAAGAGGAAGCGGGGCTCAAGGGTGCATCCAGCGTTCAGGCTCAGATACCGCAGCAACTCTAACTCGGATATTGCAGCAGCTCTAGCCCGTGATCGTTTCGTCTTGTCAGTCACATGTTTCGAGCAAGTGTGGCCGCACCACAGCGACTAATTTTACATACAACACTAACATCCTGCGTTACTCATGTCGTTTCATCGTAGATATAATTTGTATCAGAATCATACAATAAGATTACTGATGTGTAATAGGAGAAAAAGAAAAAAGTTGCTATGAAGAAAGCGCCAAGCGTCTCTAAAACCACAAAATATGACACATAAACCAGACTGAACTTTGTGGTCAACATAGGATAGTTCGTTTTGGGGACTGAATTTGTAATCGCACATGTGCTGAAGTTTTTGTCAAAAATGAATATAAATAAACGATTTTTTTTTTTTTTTTTACGTGTCCGACTCTGGGCAAAGGCTTCAGGGCCTATTTCTTGGGGACAGTGACCTATTCCGAGGACCAGTAGCCCTCCTACAAATCCACATGTCACCACTTCGGCGCTAACACCCACCATCGATATTGAGTACATGCTAGGGCTGTCTCATACAGGATTGGTGTATTGTTACTAGCGGGGAAATTTTTACGACATGTCGGCGGGTCATCTGGTAGATCAGGAAAGTCTGCTTTTTAGGAAATTCAAATCCTTAAACTGTTCCCTGCCCCAGCCGAGATTCGATCCTGGGTCCATCAGGACCGCAGGCCTCCTCTCTACCGCTAAACACATCTTTCTGTCTATCTATCTATCATAATATTGGTCTATCTTTATCAGTATATCTATATCTAAATCCATCCATCCATCCATCTATCTACCTATATACCATGTCCATCAGAGAATTTAAAGTAAATCTATCTATCTATATACCTAGGCTGCTTCCCCCAAGGAAAGGGAAGTAGCCGAGACAGGACGACACACTCCCAATTTACTCATCCACTCAAACACATTCATTCGCATCTTAGCCCCAAAGGGGAGAAGGGACAGACCCTCACCGTACCACACCGCACGAGGGTCAACTGCTCAGTGCAATCAGTGACATCCGCAGCAGGGCCCGACAGCAGTAAAGTAAATGAAGATAGGATATAGTGGAAAATACAGTAAAACGAGAAGGAGAACTCAGAAAGTGGAACACCTGCACCGACAATCAGGTTTAAATGCAGAAATTATCTGACTTTGCCCTGTGGCCTTGACATTTGACAGATTAAATTCAAAATCGATTTCATTTATTCTTGCTGTACTCTTAACCCTTCCACTAACTTTGGTTCAGATCAGAGCAAAGCTGTTTGAGTCGACTTTGTACAGTGACCTTGACCCTTGATATTTCCTTGACCTTTAACTGCCTGTTCTCAAAATCGAATCTTTTTACTTTTGCTTTTACTCGAACCCCTCCATAGAGCTATTTTATTCACACACACACACACACACACACACACACACACACACACACACACACACACACACACACACACACACACACACACACACACACACACACACACACACACACACACACACACACACACAACACACACACACACACACACACACACACACACACACACACACACACACACACACACACACACACACACACACACACACACACACACACACACACACACACACACACACACAAACACACACACACACACACACACACACACACACACACACACACACACACACACACACACACACACACACACACACACACACACACACACACACACACACACACACACACACACACACACACACACACACACACACACACACACACACACACACACACACACACACACACACACACACACACACACACACACACACACACACACACACACACACACACACACACACACACACACACACACACACACACACACACACACACACACACACACACACACACACACACACACACACACACACACACACACACACACACACACACACACACACACACACACACACACACACACACACACACACACACACACACACACACACACACACACACACACACACACACACACACACACACACACACACACACACACACACACACACACACACACACACACACACACACACACACACACACACACACACACACACACACACACACACACACACACACACACACACACACACACACACACACACACACACACACACACACACACACACACACACACACACACACACACACACACACACACACACACACACACACACACACACACACACACACACACACACACACACACACACACACACACACACACACACACACACACACACACACACAGAGGCAAAGACAGCCATACGCCAATCAAACCATTACCTTTTCTTTCTCATTACGAGCTCGGGTGTAATAATAATAACAATAGCCATAATAATAATAATAATACGACCTACACTTTCTAGGATATTTCTCGTGAAGGACAAGACATCACCACTTGGATCCTCTGACCACAATCTCATCAAAGCCTCATTAGTTGGCCCCCCACACCTCCCCGTTCTGAACCTGTCAGGGTGACCCGATGGCACTTTGATAGGGCAAACTGGGATGGATTTAGAAATTATCTTGCTGACATTCCATGGCAGTCTTTCTTCTCTAGTGATCCCAGTTCTACCCAGTCCCATATTTGCGACTTAATACTAGCTGGTATGGATTTATTCATACCAAGTCAACAGTTCACTAAAAGATCGAACTCTCCAAAATGTCTGATGGCAACTGTGCCAGAGCAACAGCCCAAAAGTCATTAGCATATAACTCTTACTTAAAATAAAAAACATCTGAATCACTCTCTCAATTTAAAATTGCTAGAAATCATGCAAAAGCTGTAATAAATCTAGCTAAATCAAACTTTCTTCAAAAGCAAGCATCAACACTACTTAACAACCCTAATGACAATAGAATATTCTGGTCAACTCTTAATTCTTTCAATAATAACTTTAACAAATCATCCATTCCCCCACTAAAATCTTCAGATGGCAACATTACAGATGACCCGCTTGGGAAAGCGGATATTTTTGCCAGTACATTTGCCAGAAACTCTACCATAGACGATACCAGCCAGAATGTCCCAATACTAGAACTTGACTCTCCCGAAATTGCCCCACTTGAGAGGTGAAGTCAGTGAATGTACAGCAAGGTTGGATGGTGAGGAATTGGAAAATGTGAGTACGTTTAAGTACTTGGGTAGTGTGATGAGTAAGGATGGAGGTTTGGAGGGTGAAGTGCTTGAAAGGGTACAGCAGGGAAGAAAGGTTGCCGGTTCTTTGAAAGCAGTGATAAGAAACAGGGAAGTGAGCATGGAAGTGAAAAAGTTACTACATGACAGTATTGTGATACCAACTCTAACGTATGGAAGTGAAGCTTGGACATTGTTGGAAGGACATAAGTCAAGAGTGAGAGCAGTGGAAATGAGTTATTTAAGAGGAGCCTGTGGAGTCACATGGAGAGACAGGCTGACGAATGAGGATATAAAGGAACGTTGTGGTGTGGATGTGGATGTGATAGAAAGTGTTATGAGGAACACACTGAGGTGGTTTGGCCATGTAGAGAGGATGGAGGGTGAAAGACTGACGAAGAGAGTGTATGTGAGTGAGGTGGAGGGGGGAAGAGGGAGGGGGAGGCCGAGGATGAGATGGAGAGATGGGGTGGAGAGGTATATGAGAGAGGGGGGTGTGAGCTGGGAGCAGGGCAGTGAAATGGCGAGGGACAGGACGACGTGGAGGCGATTTGTTTGTGGCCACCCCAAACGGGATTGAGGCGTCTGGCAATAGATAGATAGATGGAAAATACAGACAAGATAGGTAAAATCCATCCTAGACAATTTACGTACCAACAAAGCTCCAGGCCCAGATGGAATTCCTCCAATTGTTTTGAAAAAGTGTTCCCCTGAACTTGCCTCTGTTCTAGCTAAATTATTCAGACTATGCATACGTACTTCTTTATTCCCAAATTCATGGAAAGAAGCCAATATCCACCCAATTCCGAAGAAAGGAAGTTCCTCTGACCCCTCTTATTACATACCAATAGCTGTCACATCTTCTCTTGGTAAGGTATTTGAAACTTTAATTAATAAGCACATTGTTAAACATCTTGAATCCAACAACTTAATTAGTGACGGACAATAAGGTTTTCGCCCTGAAAGATCCAACATTGACATACTCAATCTCCTAACTCATACCACCCATCAATCAATTGATCTACATGGAGAAACTCATGCAGTAGCTCTTGATATTTCTAAAGCTTTCGACAGAGTATGGCACCGTTCCCTGCTGTCCAGACTCCCTTGCTATGGACTAACGTCTTTTGTTCCTTTGATTTCTTCATATCTTAGTGACAGGAAAATAAGAGTAAAAGTAGATGATGTATATTCCAATTTTCACTCAATTAATGCCGGCGTGCCGCAGGGGTCAGTTCTGGCGCCAACCCTATTCCTGGTTCATATTAATGATCTCTTATCTGTCACCCACAATCCCATCCACTCATACGCAGATGACTCAACACTACATAGTTCATTCACATTCAGACACCTATTTACGTAGTCTAGTATCTCTACCTCTCAACTCAGTACAGCCATCTCCATAAATCAAGATCTATCTGCGATCAGTGAATGGGGACAAAACAATCTTGTCTCATTTAAGGCTAGTAAAACTAAATATAAACAATTTACTAATAGACAGATATTGCCAGATTCGTACATTACCTCCAGTGCCACTATTATTCCCATCTCCAAAAGTACCGAAATTCTTGGCGTCTTACTTAACAATGCCCTCAGCTGGACCTCTCATGTTAGATCACTTGGTAAAACTGCCAAAAAAAAAAAAAAAAAACTTGGATTATTGTACAGAGTCCGTAACTTCTTCGCTGATGAGCAGTTAGCTATAATTTATGAGTCATGTGCGCTCTCAGCTTGAATATTGCTCACCCTTGTGGAATGGATGTGGAGAGGTTGCATTAAAACAACTAGACAAAATTCAGAACAAAGCTGTTAGAATTATTAACAACCCTGCCATTACAAATAAACTACCTCCCCTACAAGTAAGAAGGAATGTTGCCTCCCTTGCATTATTTTACAGATATTTTTATGGCAAATGCTCAGACGAAGTTGCGTCCATAGTGCCACCTCTCCATGCCTTCCCTCGTGCTACACGGGCATCTGGTAGCGCTCGTGACCGGAATGTCACTCAGCCATATTGCAGAACTTCTGCCTATCAGAATTCTTTCATTCCCCGAACTGCATCTCTCTGGAACTCGCTTCCCCAGAGTTGTTTCCCTTCAAATTTCAACCCACAGCTATTCAAATCTAACTGTTACAGATATTTTATGAGCAGAGGACACCAGTAACCTGGTGTATGGATTATTATTTTTTATTCATTTGTTTTTCCTTCCTCCGTTCTGTTATTAAAAAAAAAAAGATAAGCTGAAAGACAAAGAACTGTGGAATGGGAGGGAATAAAACTCGGGAGAGATGATATAGCAAAAGTTGTCAGGATACATGGCGTCAGTTACATTAGAGATTAACTGGGGCCAATCCATGGAGATAGATAGATAGATAGATAGATAGATAGATAGGTAGGTAGACAGATAGATAGGTAGGTAGATAGACAGACAGAGACAGATAGATAGATGCAGATAGATAGATAGACACATATATTGATACAGATACAGACAAAGATGGACATTCTTTGCTAAACACAGATAAGTATAGATAAACAGACAGACAGACAAATAGATAGATAGACAGATAGATAGATAGACAGATAAATACAGATAGATAACTTGACAGACAGACAGGCAATCGGACAGGGAGAGAATGATGTCACCAGGGAACGAAAGAAAGGGAAACGATGAAAGAGCAAAAGGATGGGAATAATTTCTTCAGCGATTGATAGAGATCCCATTCATAAAGATAGATAAATAGACAGACAGACAGACAGATAGCTAGATAGACAGATAGACAGACAGACAGCTAGAAAGATAGATAAACAGACAGATAGATAGATAAAAAAGATAAATGAACAAGAAAAAAGACCTTGACATAATTTGCGACATTCACAGTCCTTGCCTCTTAATCTCACTGAATTAATATACTGAATTGGCGTAAATCGTCTGCATATTAATCTCGCTGGCACCAGGGGATTTTACCCAGCTTATGAAGTGTGGCGGTGTTGTAGTAGTAGTAGTAGGTGGTGGTGGTGGTGGTGGTAGTAGTAGAAGTAGTAGTAGTAGTAATAGTAGTAGTAGTAGTAGTAGTAGTAGTAGTAGTGGTGGTGGTGGTGGTGGTGATGTTAGTGGTGATGGTGATGGTGATAGTCATAGTAGTAGTAGTAGTAGTAGTAGTAGCAGCAGCAGTAGTAGTAGAAACAACAACAACAACAACAGTAGTAGTAGTAGCAGTAGCAGTAGTAGTAGTAGTAGTAGTAGTAAAAGCAGTAGTAGTTGCGTCCTTAGGCTCATCCTAACATGAACTCGGTGGACTGTAGGATGAAGCTGTCCTGCAGTCCACCGTCTCACTTCTGGGGGATAGAGAGGAAGATGAGGGACGTTTGTATAGCCAGGCAGTGGAGCAGCTCGGCTTCATCAGTGCCACCACGTGAAGCCGTCCCCCTCCAGCAACACAGAGGTTCGTTCGAGTGGTGATAGCCTCTGGCCTTTGGTTCCTTCTTCCTTGCATAGAGAAACATAAAAGACAAAATGCGTCGTCGAGCTGAAGGGGTAAATTCGGTTCACTGTCTTGGTTTCTGTTCTCACTCTCACGGTTCTATTCTCACTGTCTTCGTTCTATTCTCACTGTCACGGTTCTATTCTCACTGTCTTCGTTCTATTCTCACTGTCACGGTTCTATTCTCACTGTCACGGTTCTATTCTCAGTCTTGATTCCATTCTCAGTCTTGGTTCTATTCTCACTGTCACGGTTCTATTTTCACTGTCACGGTTCTATTCTCACTGTCTTGGTTCTATTCTCAGTCTTGGTTCTATTCTCGCCGTCTTGGTTCTATTCTTACTATCTTGGTTCTATTCTCAGTCTTGGTTCTGTTCTCGCCGTCTTGGTTCTATACTTACTATCTTGGTTCTATTCTCAGGCTTGGTTCTATTCTCAGTCTTGGTTCTATTCTCAGTCTTGGTTCTATTCTCAGTCTTGGTTCTATTCTCAGTCTTGGTTCTATTCTCAGTCTTGGTTCTGTTCTCAATATTGGTTCTGTTCTCACTGTCACGGTCCTATTCTCAATCTTGGTTCTGTTCTCACTGTCACGGTTTTGTTCTCATTGTCTTGGTTTTTGTCCTCTATATAACATTCATTTTCTCATTGTTTTGGTTCCATTTAACGCTTACAAGAATTAGAAACAAAGGTAATAAAAACAACAGATAAAATAATAGAAATAACGAATAAGTAAAAAATCAAACAAAAACAATAAAAGAAACTCAAATATAAAACTAATTAAGACAACTGTTATTTATCAGAAAACATTAGCATAAAAAAAATGACAACACCAAAAAAAAAGTTAATAAAATAATACTAAGGCTTTGCAATAAAATCGATGATAAAAATAAAATATAAGAGAGGATGAAGAAGATGAGGAAAAAGAAAAGGAGGAGGAGGAGGAGGAGGAGGAGGAGGAGGAGAAGAAGAAGTAGAAGAAGAAAGAAGTAGAAGAAGAAAAAGAAGAAGAAAGAAAAAAAAGAAAAAGAAGATGAAGAAGAAAAAGAAGATGAAGAAACAAGAAGAAGAAGAAGAAGAAGAAGAAGGAAGAAGAAGAGGAAGAAGAAGAAGAAAGAAGAAGAAGAAGGAAGAAGAAAAAGAAAAAGAAGAAGAAGAAGAAGAAGAAGAAAGAAGAAGAAGAAGGAAGAAGAAAAAGAAGAAGAAGAAGGAAGAAGAAAAAGAAGAAGAAGAAGGAAGAAGAAGAAGAAGAAGAGGAAATGATGCAGAGGAATCAAACAGCCAATTCAAGAAATGAGAAAAAGAAATAGGAACAATTGTCCAAAAATATATGCAACAAAAAATGAAAGTGAGACAAGGAAAAAAATAAATAAGGGGTACATAGGATAAATTTTGGCTTGATAAACAATATGTGATAATTGTAATGGGAAAAACAAAAGCATGTTAATCAATACACTAAGAGACAAGGAAGGAATAGAGTGTGTGTGTGTGTGTGTGTGTGTGTGAGAGAGAGAGAGAGAGAGAGAGAGAGAGAGAGAGAGAGAGAGAGAGAGAGAGAGAGAGAGAGAGAGAGAGAGAGAGAGTCTGGGAACTTCTGGCTACTGAAAATAAACATACTTGCTTTCACAGGAAATAGCTTGATTGTGTAAAAGAGGGAGGGAGACTTGCTTTCTAAACTCTTTTCACCTTAAACTGGCTCAGATTTTTGTCCTTTTGCAGCTTATTTCCTGTAGCTCAGTGACACAATCATCCTTTCCATAACACTTCTTCGTGACAAGCATCATATTCTAGTGTTAATCTAATGTTATGTAAGAGCAATGAAGATGGAGAGATGACAAAGATGACAATTTTAGGCCAAGTTAGAGTAAAGTTATCAGCTCTTCCCTTGTGGTATTTTATATATTTCAGGCTATGCTTATCTTGTGTTTTTTTTATATCTCTTTTATAGGCCTTTATTCTTGTCGGGTAAGGAGGTACCCTAGCACCTCTTCCTGAGCGATTTATTTTTGGATATGAGTAGTTAATCATTGTGTGAGCTGGGAGCAAGGCAGTGAAATGGCGTGTGACAGGGCGACATGGAGGCAATTTGTTTGTAGCCACCCCTTACGGGATTAAGGTGTCTGGCAATAGATAGATAGACAGACGTTATTTATGCAGAGTATGGCGATATCTGAAGGATTTATATACTTGTAACGTAGCATAGGACAGTAAAGTGTAATACGGTAATCCAAATGACTCGCCCAGGAAGAGGTGTTAGGGAGCTTCCTTAATCGACGAGAATACCGGCCATAGACTTCCTAAATAAGATACCAGAATCTATTATCGTAGTAGGTATAGAAATAAACTGATACGGAAGAGATGCTGGAAAGAATAAGGTTGATGCACTCTTTGTCTATTTTGAAATGATATCTACACCATGTAATAAATTGCAATATTATCTCTTTTCCCAGAAGATGCTTTGTTTGGGCACCTCGTTGCTACAAACAGATTATTTTCCTCAGCGTCGGGGAAACATCGCACGGTGAAGAGATTGGTGTCGGCTGTATCTACCCTCCCTGATGCGAAAAGTCCCTCTCAGATAAGTCAAATCCTCGGGTGGTAACAAGAATGGCATATGAGAGAATGTAATCGTAGTGAAGGAGTATTATATTGTCAGTTATTATTGCACTCTATATCCATACTGAAGAAATATAAACATCATCTACGGGAATATTAGGGGGCTCACTGATACCTCATAGTCGTCTTTTCTTCTCTCTTTGCAGAACGGTATCGTCATCCTGTTAAATAATTACACAAACTGTCATTATTACAGAGATAAACATATCATAAAAGTAAATGTTTAGGTAATTATCAAAGAGCACACATCACGACTCATGACCTTGGCGGGTTTCTTTACACGTCTGTCCTTGCTTGTTCATTTCTGTGTATGTTGCGTTTTTATTTTCCTTCAAACACGCCCATCATTGCTCGCTCATTTTTGTTTATATCGTGTGTGATTTTCCTGTAAGCACGCCTCTCCTTGTCTGATTAGTAATTTTCTGCTTGTGTCGTGTTTTTGTTTTCCTATTTGTTATTAATTACTCTAAGTCTACGGTATACTATTTCTTTGGTGATGTTGGAGAGAGATGCCTTCACGTGGTTGGACCGATATACTGCAGCTGAGCAACTCCTTTTCTCAGTAATACACACGTCCCCCACCCGCATGCCTATGTCCCTAAAACGAGGATTGTGGAGTGCAGGATGAGGGCCACTTCAGCCTGCAGTCTACCAGGTTCAAGTGCGGTAAGAAGGGGCTATGAGACGTTTGTATAGTCGGGCAACGGAGCCGCTCAGGGATGTGTGACTGTCTACCTTTGCCTTAAATCTCTGGACCGAAAACTAGCCAAGCCTCACCCCTTCACGCTCAAGGTTTGGCAAT
>NC_137032.1:30905072-30997572 GCF_032717465.1 Coenobita brevimanus | reverse complement strand
GTGATAATAGGGTGACTCAGAGTTGCTACGTGGCAGGGCAGTATAAGATATAATTGCCGCTTAACAAGGGAAGGTGGAGGGTGAGAGGTGTGAAGTTGCTCGATGTTTTCCCTTTTCAGTATTGCCAGGACATACAGGGCAGGCGTCAGTGCTCTTGGGTGTAGAGTTCCCTGCAAAAAGGTCCATTTCTTTTTCTTCCCTTTCTAGCTCTTAACACTGTATTAAGTTTGGTAGCTAAAAGTAACATTTATTAATAGGAACTGTTCGTGCACTCAGACTGTTTTATAAAGACCTCATACAACTCTACCCAACCTGATATAATATTAAGGACAACGAAAGGTCAGGAGAAGGAATGGAACTTTTGCAGAGACTGTACATTCTAATCCCATTTTCCCTTCGCCCCGCAAGCCCGAACCTCTTCAAAGAGTTTCTTCATTCTTTCCTTCGAGCATGAGCAGCGATAGTTGATGCTGAATCCAAGTCCCCAGTTAGCCATTTGGAAGTTTTGGGCTACTAGGAAGTTCAAAATATCGACACTAATAATTTTCGTAGTATCATCATAAATCGCGTTTGAAATAGATAAATATCTGGTGACAATAGCTTTGACATAATATCAAGTACGTGCTGAACAACGTTATGCTTCGATTTAGCATTGAACAAGGTAAATGATAACCAATTTCTCAAAAACTGTGAAAAGAAGGAGGGTCTTCGATACTGTACTTTCCACATTTACGGTAAGTACTTCATATTACGTCAGAGCTACTTTTCTCTATCGATAGTCAGATTCCTCAGTCCCGTAAGGTGTGGGCACAAACAAATCACATGTCTCTCTGTCCCCTGCCATTTCGTTGCGGTCTCCTCAGCTTATGCCCCTCTCTCATATACCTCTTCACTCCATCTCTTTATCTCAACCTTGGTCTCCGTCCACCTCACCCACACACACTCTCCACGTTAGAGTCTTGGTCTCCATCCTCGCCACGTGTCCAAACCACCTCAGTGTATTTTCTCCTAACGCTCTCTATCACATCCATATCCACACTACAACTCTCCCTCACTTCCTCATTTGTGAGTCGGTCTCTCCACGTAACTCCACACTCTCCTCTCAGATAACTCATTTCCACTGCTCTTAATCTTGACTCGTGCCTTTCCAACAAGATCCAAGCTTCACTTCCATACGTTAGAGTTGGCACCACAATACAATCATGCAGCGACTTTTTGTACTTCCACGCTCACTTCCATATACCTTATCACTGCTTTTAAAGAACCAACAACCTGTCATCCTTGTTTTACCCTTTCATGGATTTCATCCTCAAAACTTCCATTTTTATTCATCACACTACCCTGATACTTACTGTAAATGCACTCATATTTTCCATTTCCTCATCATCCAACCTCACTGGACATTCAGAGACTTCTTTTCTATCGAAGACTACAGTACAACACGACTTTCCTACATTTACCTTCAGATTCTGTTTCTTACACATTCTCCCAAGCTCACCAGATCTTGCAGTTCCCCTTCTTTCTCACTTAACAACACAGTATCATCTGTAACCAACAGAATAGGAAGTTTCCAAACGCTGCCCTCTCTCATTAGGGCTGCTCCAACATTCATTGCGCTACCTTGTATCTCATTTAATAACTCCATCCATATACAAATTAAACAATCATGGAGACATGACACATCCTCGTTACAGTCCAAAATTCAGACAGAAAAATGCACTTAGTTTACCATCCATATGCACTGTAGCCTTAGCACCCTCATTCATACTTTTCTTACCATTCAACAGATTCCCATTTACTCCATATACTCGTATTCTTAATATTTTCCACATTCCATGCGTATCCACTCTGTCATATGCTTTCTCTAAATCCATGAAGGCCGCCTACAGCTTCTGTCCCTTTTCTAGAAACTTTTCCACTAAGGATCTTCGGACGAATATCTGATCTACACACCCTCTTCCTATTCTAAATCATCCCTGTTCTTCTTCTACTAATTACTCTGTTATTTCCCTAACTCCGTCAATAAATATCCTACCATATACTTTTCCTGTTACATTAAGTAGACAAATGCCTCTGTGATTACCACACACTCTTTTTTCCCCTTTTCTTTTGTACAGGGGAATAGTTATACCTGACCTCAAATCTTCCGGGACTCTACCTTCCTACCAGGCCAGACTGCACATATCTGGTAACCACTCCACTACTATCTCTCCCCCGTGTTTCAGTATTTCACAACACACTCCATCAATTCCCGGGACTTTCCCAATTATGACTTTCTTCACTGCATTAACTACTTCCATCCTACTGAACTCTTCCTCCCTTCTCATCTCCCTCCTCCTCCCAGCCATTCCCCAGCCACTTATACTCGCACTACTTTTGCTATGTTTAACAATTCCTTAAAGTTTTCTCTCCATCTGCTCACTTTTTCTCCCTTCTCCACTAGTAATCTACTATATTTGTCTTTCACTCCCTTACTACCTTCTTTGTCACCCAGTCTAACTCTCATTATCTCATTCCAGAACATTTTCTTTCATTCCCTCCACTTTACACTCGAATTCCTTCCAAATTCTTCATCCATCCTCTTCTTACTCTCTCTTACTGATCTTTTCACCTCCCTTTTCATCGCTACATATAATTCTCTCTTCTGTCTCTCACCTTCCTCCATGCCTCTGCTTCCCATTCACTCATATATGATTTCTCCTTTTGCGCCACAGCTTGTCTCACCTCTTCATTCCACCATGCTGATTCTTGAACCCCTTTTCGTCGTCTCTTCACCCCGCACACCACCTCACATGCTGCTCAGATTTCTTCTATGAATATCTTGCACACACCCTCCACCTCCCCCATCTGCTCCAGATCATATTTACCCAATCGCCCCTCCACTTCTCTCTTATATTTTGCCTTTTTTCATCCCTTTGCAACCCCTCTACCCTCCTTGTATGGACAACTTCCTCCTATCTTTCTCTCGTTTTATTTTATCCATCGTATTTGTACCTTGACTTCACAACCACCAAGTGGTGGTCAGAAAGTCCGCTATCCCAACCTCTGTAGGCTCTCGCATTCGTTACATACCTTCTCATTCCCTCATCCACACACATATAATCAGTCATTGCCTTCCATTCATTCAGTTCACCATCCACCCTTCTCATCATTCTCCATGTATACCTGGGGATAATTTTGTGCCTAAAGAGGGTATTGGCTATCACCAACCCCCTCCCTGCACAAATGTCCACCAGAGCACTGTCATTTTCATCCACTTCTGCAGGCACACCCCTCTCACCAATTACTCCATCACCTTCACATTCCTTACTTTTCCATTCATGTCTCCAGTCAAAAACACTCTCTCATTCCTCTCAAACTTTCCCATGCATGCATCCACATTTGCCCAGAACTCTTCTTTCACTTTGCTGGCACGGCCTTCCATTGGCGCATACACACACACAATTGTCCACGCTTGTTTTCCTACTTTCAAACTTACCCACACAATCCTTGAACCAACTGATCCATACTTTCTTATATTCTCCTTTCATTTCTTGCACACAACAGTACAGACACTCTCTTTTGTCCTCTCATTCTCACATACTCCCGCACATATATCTAATTCATACTCCCACTCTCTCACACTTTCACCTTCCATTTAGTCTGTCAATCCACATATGTCCATTTTTACATCGTCAAGCACCTGGTCAATCTTTCTTTCACTCACTTTATAATTCGCACCCCTCATATTCCACGTTGAAATCCACACCATGTCCTTTGTATGGTCCTTGGTCGTCGCCTGTTGGTCAGTCCTGGTCCAAGGCATTTTGTCTTTTTAGTTAGTTGTTTTCCGGGGAGGGACACTAATCCTCCGCCAACCCACATGTTGACGGGTGGGGAACACATATTCGTTTGTTATTAGGTTACCTCCCAGCGTATGAAATGATTTCCTGTCTTACAGGAAATCATTTGGCTTGTCACTAGATGTAGAGTCACTCTAGAATAGAGTAGCACTACATCGAGTGAATGGATGATGGGTACCCCCACCGACCACTGCTTTTACACAATTTTTTTTTATCTGTTTTAACGTGATTTCGGCTAATACTACGAAATTAATTAGTGTTGATAATTTGAAGTTTCTTGTAGCCTACAACTAGCAAGTGGTCAGCTGTACTGGTGGGTTAACAGAGACCTGCCCGAAAATCGAACGCGAGTTCATCCAGTTGCGAGGTGATTGCGCTGACCAGTGTACCATCAGTTCCCTGATCGAAGGATTTCTGATGTTTATTAATACAAAAAAGTTATAATGGTAATGATAATAATAATAATGATAACAATAGTCGTAGTAGTAGTAGTAGTAGTAGTAGTAGTAGTAGTAATAATAATAATAATAATAATAATAATAATAATAAGATAATCATTACTACTGCTCTACAAGGTAATTTACAGAGTGCTTCATAAACAGCACTGCACTAGAAACTCACTTGTTTATGGGTTGTGGTGTAGGGACGGGTCAGTTTGCTGGTGCGGGCGTGAATGTACTGTACAAGATGGAGTAGGAAATGAACAACTGATTCAAGCTGGATAGTGATAATGCTGATTGGGTCGCCCCCGAAGCACAGGAAGTATTGTCCAGCAGAGTGGAAAATAAGCGTTGTGTGTGAACCACCCTGTACATTACTGCAAGTGTCCATTCAGTGTTGCTAGTGCTAAGTACTTTATTGCTCTAAGTGTTTTGTCCATTGTTAACGGCATGTTAGTCCAAGAGCGATATTTTGGTTGGCAGAAGAATTCTTTCCATACTTACTGTACAATATATATATACATATAGATAAGATAGATAGATAGATAGATAGATAGATATGGATAGACAGAGATAGATAGATAGGTGGATAGATGGACAGATAGATATAGATAGATAGATAAATACTTTACTGACCACAGTTTACTATCGATATATATAAGCAGACAAAATACAAACAGAGACCGAAATGCAAATACGGTACCTAGAAATAAAGGAACTGGATAAACTAATGCAAACTGTAGTCCATGCAACAATTAATTTTTTTTTTTTTATGCAAGGAAGAAGGAACCAAAGGCCATGAGCCAGAAAACCGTTCTTTCCAAGAAAAAAAAAAAAAGCAATATTTACAGATATCCTGGTGAAGAGTGACGTGAACAGTTTTAAAATATCGTGGTTAATTTTCCACGTCACCTCAGGAGGGAGTCTACCTCTATTTTGGATTTTACCTGTTCTGACTGTTAGCTTTTTATATCATTTTAACCTGTACAGTATCATGGCGCTTTTTTTTTTTTTTTCCCTATGCATGCTACCGCCAGACGATTTTCTATTATGTATTTATCCCCTTCCCACGAGACGTCTCTTCCTAAGCTGAATAAAATCGCCTTGTGGTAGTATATGATTAAGGGCGTCATTGTACTGAAAGGAGGATCATATCGACGTGGTTTGCATCTGTTGAATATAGGATGTTACTGAGGGGTTGCTAAACAGAATAAATCGCTGAGAAGGAGGCATTGTGATCGCTCCGAAGCCTAGAGAACCCGTCCCCTAGTTTTAGGTGGCTTGTAACAACATCGTGCCGTAAAGTACCTTCATCTGTGTGGGGCTCGAACCCACCTCGCCACTGCAGGTCTAAAAGATGTGTGCCCATCGAGTAAGTATGACGCCTTTTCCTTTTAGATCCACGCACCTCGACCCATTACAGGGTGGGTGGCAGTGGATTTTAACTCTTCCGGTCACAATGGTTGACGAGTTGCATATAAATTAACGAGTGGTTGCTGCAACATCATACCTTAAAGATCTGCGGTACAGGTTAATTACAGCCTTAAGTGGTTTGTTTGTTCCTACAAGAACACGTGCCAAAGACTTATAATACAATTTGTAATGGGTGATTTGAATGGAGTGATTATGTAGGTGCTGAGAATAATGTGGTGATAGTAGTGGACGTAACCCTAGGCTTGTGTGGACGTGAACCTCAGGACAGCAGGAAACTAAGTTCACCTTTCTACTTTCAGGAAGTGTGTGTGTGGGGAGGGGAAGGGGGGGTGAGTTGAGGGAAGTTTGTGCATCCGAGCAGCTCCTCCGTCCCGGGGCATAGGGGCAACCGCAGGAAGGCGCCCCTCTCCACCATCCGAATAACGTAGTGCGTCGTTTCGGTGTGCCATGAGAAGATAAAAATGGACTTTGGCTGAAGGACTTGTAAACAACTGCAGTGAATGTGGGTATGTGCCTAAATGTGTGCACATCGAGAGAGAGAGAAAGAGAGAGAGAGAGAGAGAGAGAGAAATGGAGAAATAAATTCCTCGAGCTAGGCAACTAAGGCCATATAGCCCCGCTGGGGTTACAGGAGGGAGCTACCCCTCCCGGCGACGGTAGCCCGGGCGAGGCTCGAACTTGCGACCTCCCGATTACAAGCTCAGCGCGCTACCACTGTGCTACCGCACCCCCCAGAGAGAGAGAGAGAGAGAGAGAGAGAGAGAGAGAGAGAGAGAGAGAGAGAATGTGTGAGTGTGACCTTGATACCAAATTGGAAGAGATTCGTGCGAAGGACCTTGCCCATATGACTGGGATATGCACGGATGAAGCTGAAAGGAGGATGGATACAGAAGGGGTGAAAGGGGTATACAGAGTCAAAGAATTGCAATGGTAACTGAAAAAGAGAGTAATGACAGATGAAAAAGGGCAATGAATAGAGGAGAAGGTAGGGTCCGCAGGATAAGAGGGATATCTAGTCAAAGAATGATGGCGGAGAACTGAAAATAAAAATAATGCAAATGAAAATGAGTAAAAGGTATAAGGAGGAGTTAGGGTGACAGGAATATTTATATAAACGCAATAATAAACAAACTGAAAAAGACAGCAGGGGCAGAGTAACATGAGCAAAAGATAGAAGAGAAATTAAGTTCGAAGCCTAGGAAATGGAAAGGTCAGGGACATTTATGGAGAGCTTAGAGGGTTTGTTTGGATAGCAGTTCTAAAGTTATGTCAAGGGTGTCAGTTGGCAAGAAACGAACAGCTTGGTGTGGTGTGGAAGCAAGAAGGACAGTAGGACAGAGGTGAACGAAAAACAAAGGAATTTAGACGAAGAAAGGAGGAAATATACTGAGAATAAAAGGTGGGCAAATAGACTAGGAGAGAGAGAGAGAGAGAGAGAGAGAGAGAGAGAGAGAGAGAGTTATGTGGTGTGGTGGTGGTGGTTTGTGATGGAGGTTGTGTGGTGTGGTGCGTTTGTGGTGTGGTGTGGTAGTATGGTGTGGTGCGTTTGTGGTGTGGTGTGGTAGTATGGTGTGGTGGTGGCGTGGTAGTATGGTGTGGTGGTGGTGTGGTAGTATGGTGTGGTGGTGGTGTGGTAGTATGGTGTGGTGGTGGTGTGGTAGTATGGTGTGGTGGTGGTGTGCTGGTGTCATGTGGTGTACTGGGCTGGTTTTGGTGGTGAGGCAATATGGCGTAGTGGTTTGGTAGGGTGTAGTATTGGTGATGCTGGTGTGGCGTGATGCATTATGGTATTGTGGTGTGGTGATTGTGGTGATGGAGTGAGGGGTGTTTGTGATATAATGGTGGGGTAGATTAGAATGATGGTATGGTGTGGTGTGGTGGTGTGATGGGGTATAGTGGGTAACTGGGGTAGTGGACTGATGTGCAGTGGTGGGGTGGTGGCGCAGTATTATGTGGTTGCGTGGTGTGGTGTGTTTGTGGTGTGGTGTGTTTGTGGTGTGGTGTTGTGTGGTGTGGTGATGTGGCTGTGATATGGAAATTTGGTTTAGTGGCTGTGGGACAGAATGGTGGGCTGTGATGTTCTGTGGTGGTCTTGTGTTGTGCTGTGCTGTAATGTACTTTGGTGGTCTTGTGTTGCGATGTGCTATGATGTTCTGTGGTGGTCTGGTATGGTGATGTACTGTGGTGATGGTGAGGTAGATGGTGTAGATGGCATGGTGTGGTGTGGCGTGATGGTGTGGTGGTGGTGATGAAATAATATGGTGTGGTATGGCGTTGTGTAGTGTGGTATGGCGTAATGCAGAAAGGCGTGGTGTGGTGTGGTGGTGGTAGGATAGCAATGTGGTGTGATGGAGTAGTGTTGTAGTGTGATGGCTTGTAGTGCTTGAGGTGGTGTGGTGTGGTATGGTGTGCTGTATTGTGCTAGATGTAATTATACTCTCTTTACTAAAACTTGGCCTGAAACTGCCATCTCTGCACGTTGTATGCACGGTTGTAACAAAAGATAAAACATTAAAATATGAAACAAGTCACGAAGAAGTGCTATGATAGAACGCAGACCTGTAGATGGTCTTTTACTATCACTAGAATACGTGAAATAAGCTGGAAAATGACGAAAATCAGGGCCAAGTCAAGGTGAAAGGACTGTAGTTTGATGTGTTGTGGTGTGGCGTGGCGTGTTGTGGTGTGGTGTGGTGTGGTCAGGTGTGGTGTGGCGTGGTGTGGTGTGGCGTGGTGCGGTGTGGTGTGGTTGTGGTGTGGTCGAGTGGTGTGGTGTATTTATGTATCACTATAGCCCTGTTCTAGAGTTAACCCTTCCTATAGTTCATTCACATTAACTTGGCAAAGATTTTCGTCCATTTTTAGCTCATATCCCGTACCTCAAGGACTAAGACAAAGCAACGACACTACATATTTTCCATTGCACTTCTTCATGACTAGCAGTATATTCAAGCGTTAATGCTTCGCTACAGTTCAGTATTCACGATAGAGGGATTGCAAGTTTACGCCAAGTTGAAGTGAACAGAGTGTAGGTGAGGGTGAGAGAGAGAATCCTCCCTCCCACACACACACTCTGACATCTTAACTAAATATTTATCCTACTTACTCCTGTGGTTCAGTGGAGATGCTGGTGGCGTGGTGTGGTGTGTGGTGGTGGTAGTGGTGTGGTGTGGTAGTGATGGTTTGGTGTGTGGTGGTAGTAGTGGTGTGGTGTAGGGCGATGTGTGGCTTGGTGCGGTGCGGTGTGGTGTGCTAATGGTAAATACGGTGTGTTGACAGAGAGTTTTGTGTGGTAGTGGTGGTAGTATGGTGTGGTGTGGTGTGGTGTGGTGTGGTGTGGTGTGATGCGGTATGGTGTCATAGGGCATAGTGGAGTGTCAGCTGGTTCATTTTAGCACCAGCTGTAATAATGCAGTGTCAGCTGGTATAATGTTGTGCTGGGTGATACAGAATTGCGTAAGCTGGTATATGTAGTGTCAAGTAGAATAGTTTTGTGTCAGCTGGTATAGTATAGTGTCAGCTGGTAAAGTGAAGTGTCAGCTGGTATAGTATAGTGTCAGCTGGAAGAGTGTGATGTCAACTGGTATAGTGTAGTGTCAGCTAGTAAAGTGTAGCGTCAGGTGGTATAGTGTAGTGTGTGATCTGGTGCAGTGTCGTTTCAGTTGGTATGGTGTCAGCTGGTATTGTGTTGTACTGTCTATCATGATGTGGTACAGTATGGTGCTGAATGGTATAAAACCCGCTGGCGTACTGCAGTGTAATGTCAAGTGGTATAGTGTAATGTCAGGTGGTATTGTGTCAGGTGGTAGAATGTCATCTGGTGTAATGCCAGCTGGTATAGTGTCAGTTGGTGTAGTGTCAGCTGTTATAGTGCCAGGTGGTATAATGCCATTTGGTTCACTGTCGCTTGGTACTGTGTCAGTTAACAGTGGTCTAGTGTCAGCAGATATAGTGTCGGCTGGTATAGGTCAGCTGGTGTAGTGCCAGTTGGTATAGTGGAAGTATAGTGTAGGATGGTATAGTGCTAGTTGGTATAGTGTCAGGTGGTACAGTGTCCGAGGTATTGTGTCAGTTAATATAGTATCAGGTTGTATAGTGTCAACTGGTATGGTGCCTATGGTGCCAGGTGGCAATAAGTCAGCTGATATAGTGCTAGGTCGTATAGTGTCAGGCGGTATGGTGTCGGGTGGTATGGTATCAGGTGGCATAATGTCAGCTGGTGTGGTGGCAGGTGGTATGGTGTTGATATAGTGTCAGGTGGTATGGTGTCAGGTGGTATGGTGGTGTCAGGTGGTACAGTGCCAGGTGGTATGGTGCCAGGTGGTATAGTGTCAGCTGGTATAGCGTAGTCAACCAGTCAGTATTTCACAGCGCCTGATCTGGTAAATTTCCTGTGTGTCGTAAGGGGTGTCAGTCAGGAACTTCCACTCTCTCCTAACTTGTCGGTCTCTGAAATTTCCTCACGGCAGCATTTCAGGGATCATAGAGTTTCCCTGAAGTCCTAAATTTCCTCAAGGCAGCATTTCAGGGACTATAGAATTTCCCTGAAGTCATCAATGTTTCAGTGCTAGGACGTTTTTCAAGCTAACAAACATCATTCAGGTTAATTTAGCTCTAAAGAGGGCCTGTAGCTGTGAAGGGGTATGTCTGTCTATCTATCTATCTGTCTCTTAGGTTCATACGACTCATTATCTCTCTCTCTCTCTCTCTCTCTCTCTCTCTCTCTCTCTCTCTCTCTCTCTCTCTCTCTCTCTCTCTCTCTCTCTCTCTCTCTCTCTCTCTCTCTCTCTCTCTCTCTCTCTCTCTCTCAGTTGAATAAAACCGTCTGGCGTTAACGAAAACAGATCCAGAAGTCAGTAATAAACTCTGAAGAAAATGATGATATATAAAAATACTCCTTTACTCACCTTCACACAACTAGGAGAGATGGAAGGTGTGGGTGAGAGGCAGAGATATGAGAGGGGAAGGTGTTGGTGAGAGATAGTGTGAGAGATGAGAGGGAAGGTGTGGGTGAGAGATAGTGAGCGAAATGGAAGGTGTAGGAGACAGTGAGAGATATGAGAGGGAAGGTGTGGGTGAGAGATAGTGAGAGATGAGAGGGAAGGTGTGGGTGAGAGATAGTGAGAGAGATATGAGAGGGAAGGTGTGGGTGAGAGATAGTGAGAGAGATATGAGAGGGAAGGTGTGGGTGAGAGATAGTGAGAGAAATGGAAGGTGTAGGAGAGAGTGAGAGATATGAGAGGGAAGGTGTGGATGAGAGTGAGAGATATGAGAGGGAAGGTGTGGGTGAGAGATAGTGAGAGAGATATGAGATGGAAGGTGTGGGTGAGAGATAGTGAGAGAGATATGAGAGGGAAGGTGTGGATGAGAGATAGAGATATGAGATGGAAAGTGTGGGTGAGAGATGGTGAGAGAGATATGAGAGGGAAGGTGTGGATGAGAGATAGAGATATGAGATGGAAGGTGTGGGTGAGAGACAGAGACATACACAGAACAGGTGAGGGGCAAGGCTCAACTATATAAGTTTCTCTACTCACCTTTACACACCTGAGACAGATGGTATTGGCGAGGGCTAGTGTGAGAGATATTTGGAGGATAGGTGAAGGGGGGGTCCAGACTCTGAAGGGACGACGCGTACACCCCCTCCCACGTCCAAAGCAACACTGATCCTTGTGTTGGCGGTGAGCCCATAGTCAGTCCCTGGTTCTGCCTCATGTCCAGACGACCTTCATGGGAAACGCAGAGAGAGAGAGAGAGAGAGAGAGAATACATATAAGTACATAGGAAGCACAGATAACAGGATGTCTGCTGACCCATGGCGAGGCTGTCTGTTGGATAGGTGATAATTCCACTAAGATCTAACCGTAGAGTAAGTGAAAGGATAAAAAAGAGGAAGGCTCTCCCTCACCCACCACACCATCCAGTAAAATCGACAGGAAAGAAGTAGAAAAAAAAAAAAATGCACCTAGGAAGAACGAGCATGGAAATTTTATAGGAGGGACAGAAGATGAATGACTCGGCACTGTGTAATATATAATCTACAGACCCGTAAAACAAATAACGCACACAATTGCCATATGTTCCTAGTTATTAAGCACACATCTCACAGTCGTCAGGATACACTTCAACCTGCAAGTACTCAATTAGTTATAGCCTATAGTCTCAGAATATGTCTAGCTGAATTTAAAATGTATCAATAGTTTTTGCACTAATCAGTGTTGTTGGTGGCCTATTCCATTGTTCCACTACGCCAATATTCAAGTAGTTTTTGCCTATGTTAGTGCTGCATCTCTTGCTTTTGAGTTTCATTCCATTATTTCTAGTCACAGTATCATTCAATATTTCAAACAAAACATCATATCTAACATAGTCAACTTTGTTAAGAACTTTAAATACTAGTGATAGAGCTGAGTCGTAGCTTTTTTAGATACAACATATTCAGTTTCTTTACTCCTTCTTCGTAAGGGAAAATTTCGCTGCGATTGGATCATATTTGTGGTTCTGAGTTGTACTTTCTCGAGTTCGTCTTCGTTCATATTAAGATTCGGGGACCATTGCTGCACACAGTATTCTAGGTGTGGTGTAACTAATGACATAAAATGCTTTTAGAGATTATATCGGGCGTTTTATGATGAAAGCTTTTTGCTATGAAGCCGAGCATTTTGTTTGCCTTGTTACAGGCTGCTATACACTGGAGTTTTTGAGGTCGTTCTGATAATAACTCCTAGATCCTTCTGGTCATTTACTTTTGTCAATGGGGTATTGGACATGCGATTTTAATATTTAACGTTTTTGTCGCCAAACTGCATTACCTTAAATTCATCTACATTAAATTTCCCCTGCCATTTTTCACTCCAGTTTATTAACATATCCAGGGCGTTTTGTATAGATTCACAGTCGCTTTCGTAATTACTTTGCCTCCAATCTTCGTGTCACATGCAAAATTTGCTACATTAGGAACGAGTCCATTTCTAGATCATTGATGTAAATAGTGAAAAGAATTGGCCCTAGAACTGACCCACGAGGAACTCTGCATGTTACTTCTAGCCAGTCTGATGATTCGCCATTTATTGCAACACACTGCTTGTGATTCGTTAACCAATCACCAGCCCATGAACATAACTTGTCAGAGAGGCCGTGGGCTTTTAGTTTTTCAAGTAGTCTTAGATGGGGGACCTTATCAAACGATTTCTGGAAGTCTAGGTAGATGACGTCTGACGGTAGTTTTCCATCACAGTTATCGTATACAGGTATGTTTAAAAAAAAAAAAAAAAAAAAAACAGTTTTGAGGCATGATCTATTGGGTCTGGTTAGTACTTGGATGGGTGACCACCTGGATACACCAGATGCTGTTGGCATCCCTACGTGTCAAGTGGGGTTGGTGGAGGATTACTACCCCTCCCTGTAAAACAATTAACTCTAAGCCGTTGGCCACCCCGTTTGGGATACATGGCGTCTGGCAATGAATGAATGAATCTGTTGTTACGAAATCTGTGCTGTTTATCAGTTACACGAGCATGCATATTAAAGAACACAGTCATTTTATATCTAACATTTTTTTCCAAAGTTTTACATGGTTTTGAAGTTAGACATATTCGGTAGTAATTTGTGGCACGTTTTCTATCGTCCTTGTAAAGATGGATGATATATTAGAGAGCCTCCAGTGATTAGGTACTCAACATTCAGTTAATGATTTATTGAAATTTTAGATGCAAGAAAAACTAATTGCCTGTAATATACACCCAATATGCGAAGAGATATCTGGTCTGTGTCAGTTCTTTTATTTGGGTTGCTTTTCTAAAGGAAATTTAACACATCGTGTCCTGTCACTTCATTGTCTGATAACTTATTTTCTGGTCCTAAGAAAACCGATTTAGCAATAGGAATGTTTACACTATTATAAATTGTGAAAACACCGTGAAAGAAGTGGTTCAGTTTTGTTGCTATATATTGTTTGGTAGTCATGGACGAGATCACCTTCCGAGTTTAGTAGAGGATCTATGCTAATTGAGAGAGAGAGAGAGAGAGAGAGAGAGAGAGAGAGAGAGAGAGAGAGAGAGAGAGAGAGAGAGAGAGAGAGAGATGTGGTCAGACCAATTAGCTTGATTGATATAGCAAGGGTGGCCCAACCTTCAGGACCAAAGAGGCACAGCCCTGGCCAAAAGTTCGCCAACAATTTCCTGCTGGCTTTGTGTCCTGCCTAACATAGTTCACATTCCTCCCCAAACAACAGAGTATCATTCCTTCATACTTGTCCACTCTCATGCTGTGTGCTTCATATTCCTATCACATAAAAAAAAATATATATACAGTATATATAGTACATGTAGCATCTTCGTTTAGCACAACCTGCTGAGAATTGTTGGCGAACTGTGCTCACCCCTGTACATGGAACAATTTTGCGGTATATGAGAATGACAAGATTTGGATTATCAAACCCACCCTCGCGAAGCCAGAAAAGGTATTATGTTTTGCTGTGTGTGTGTGTGTGTGTGTGTGTGTGTGTGTGTGTGTGTGTGTGTGTGTGTGTGTGTGTGTTTGTGAACAAAATAGCTAGAACAGTTTTATCTTATTTTAATCAAACTTGGTGGATGGGTACAGTACTAGCCAAGGAGTAGATCTATTCTTTTATTCTTTCTTTTTTAGAATAACTGGTCAAAGGTCAAGGTCACAAGGATAAGTCAAAGTTTGACCTAGCAAAGTCTAATAGTTTTATTCAACACAGACCAGACATGGAGGAAGGGTTGAGGGTATGGCAGAAAGGAAATGACTCGATCTGCAGAACAATCAAAGATCAAGGTCACAGGGCAAGGGCAAAAGTCAATGCGAGTGTCTGTGTGAATAAAATAACTAAAGCAGTTTTAATCTGATATGGACAAAGCTTGCTGGAAGTGCAGAGGGTCAGCCAAGGGGCGAATCAGTTATTTTTTGCAGCTTAGGTCGAAGTTCAAGTCACAAGACAAGGTCAAATTAAATTCTTATCTGATTTACACCAAAGTACGTGTAAGGGTTCAGTACAGGTCAAGACCAAAGGGACTTGAGTTAGAGGAGGGTCAAATGTCAAGGTCACTGAAGAAAGGCCAGAGGTCAAAGTCTCAGGGCAGAGTCAATTCAAACCACGTTGGTCCAATCTGTACCAAACTTTGTGGAAGGGCTGCGGGTCAGGTATGGGTGAAGTAATTCGATACTGAGAACAACTGATTGAATGTTAAGGTGACAGGTGAAAAACAAATACTCAGCCACTAGAACAACTGGTGGTCGCGGACATTGCACTCTGGCAGCGAGGAGGTTAAGAGGTGTTTTCCCAGTATTACGTCATGCCAATACACTGGTGACGTCAGTGTTTTTATAACGTGCTCTTGTGTTTGCTTCTCAAGTCACTCTTCCCTGCCTAAATGAACAGTGTGGGAGGATGTGAGAAAGGGCATGTAGGCTAAAGGATAGGGGGACGGAGAGTGGATGGGACATGGGGAGGTGAAAGATGCAGGTCTGTGTGTGTGTGTGGGTGGGGGTACTTCATCCTTACGTAATAATTTGTATCTGGAAAATCAGAGGTCACTCATCATACATTTATTCATTCTACATCAATCTATCCATCCACCCAGGTATCCGTCCATGAACCACCCATCCTTTCACCCACATATCATCCATCCATCCACATCTTACGCATCCATTTGTCATTCATCCACCCATCATACATTCTTCTTTCTTCCTTTCATCCATTACACATCCATGCAACAGCCATCCATCCATCCATCCATATTACAGTCATCTTCATCCACTGTACATTCAGGTAACAACCATCCATCCATCTATCATAAATTCAGTCACTTATAATTCGTCTGCCTGTTCATCCATCATCTATTTATTTATCGTCCTCAGTTATATGTCCACCTACCTATCATCGATTTACCTATCCATCTTTCATATCAATCCACCAGTTCATCATTTTGCCATACATCCGTTCATGTTCATTCATCCGTCATGCATATCCATTCATCCATCATACATCCGTTCAATTGTCATCCACCAATCCATTCATCCACCTATCATCTGTCCATCCATCACCTTTCTATTATCTGTTCCTTAAATATAGAATGGTCCACGAATAACGCTGCTCTTCCACTCTGCCGGGCCACTTCTCGCTTGTATCCAGGAAACTTGGGTCAACTTAATCAATTTCCATCCTGCATTATACATTTCCTACTCCCACTGTTACATCCGCGCCCACACCAGCAGACTGAGCAACCCTTACAACACCTGAGATACTGCCAGGTAAGTTTCTAGTGGAGTGCTATTTACGGATCATTCTTTACTTGCATTACACATCCAGTCCACCTATCACCCAGCTAACTACCCATTTTTTTTCCTGTGTTCAACTTTGGGTATAGGCTCGACATTCCGTTCCCTGAGGCCCAGCAGTCCTCCTACGTGCCACACATCTTCACATGACAACATCTCGGCGCTAATATCCACCGTCCAAACTGAATACATGCTCGGGCTGTCTCATTCAGGGCTGGTGTAGGGGTATTATTGGAGGTGATACTTATGTCAGTGGGTCTTATGGAGGATCAGTAGTATTTGTAGTTGCAATTCAAGGGTCATCTGAAGTGAACCCGGAGGACCGTACGCATAATTTGCCTTTCTTCCACAGTCCATCCTTCTCCTCTTGGGGGATAGGGAGTGGGCTGAAGGACATTTGTATAGCCAGACAGCTCCACCACCTGGCCATATCGGTGCCACCACGTGAAGAAGTCCCTCTCCAGCACCAGAAGATCAGTAAATTCTACTTTTGCGAAAATAAAAACATTAGACTGGTCCCTTCCTTAGCTGGGGATCGAACTCGCGTCCTTTTTCACATAAGATGACTCACCCAACCACTTGACCATCAACTTTCATATCCGTATATTCTTTCTGATCTATTAATTCATCTGTTTCCTCTATCATCGTTCCTGCACTCTCTTCTTCAATTACCTCATTCACTCCCTTCTTTCTGATCTTCTCTCCCTTCTCTCCTCATTCCCTCTCCTCTCCCCTCTCCTTCGTTCTCCCTTCTCTTTCTTTCCTTCTCTCCATTCTTTCCTTCGCTTCTCCCCTCACCTTCTCTCCCTCATTCTTCCCTTCTTTCTTTCCTTCTCTCCTTTCTTTCCCTTATTCCCTCCCTTCTCCCCGCACCCTCTATGCCTCATTCTACCTCTTCTTTCTTTCTGTCTCTCCTTTCTTTCCCTCATTCCCTCCCATCTTCCCTCCGCCTCCTTCCCTCTCTCTCCTCCATTTCTCTTCTTATCTTTCACCTTATCTTCCTCCTTCTGCCATCCTTTTTCCTTCACTCTCCCTGTCTCCCCCTCCCCTCCTCTCTCTCTCTGCTTCTCTTCCCTTATCTTCCCCCCTCTATCTTTCTTCCTATCTCCCTGACTCTCGCACTCTTTCCTCCTTCCCTTACCCCTCCACAACGACATACCTCCCTTCAGCTTAGCGAAACCGTCTAAAAAACCGTCAGCGTATCATGGACCTTTATCCCTTCAATCCCATGACGTACAATGTGGTCCATATTTAACACTTCTTTCTTTTTTCACTCCGCTGAGCGATATTTCCTGTGTTGCGGGGACGGCTCCAACAGCGTTATCAGTTTCTATCCTGCATCATTTATTCATTTCCTAATCCCATTGCCTCACCCACGCCCACACCAGCAGATTGAGCCTTCCTCACAGCATAGTAAAATACCTCGCGATGAGTGCTCAGCGAAGAGCTGTTTACAGACCACCCTAGATATTATATTTTATTCTCGTTGCCACCAGACAATTATACCCAGCTTAGAAAGAACCTCCGTTATAGTACATTCACTTTAACCTGGCAAAGATCCCCAATACCTTGCAGCTCAGTTGATGGCCAGGATATAATTAGATCTGACTTTTGACTCTACTCTGTTTACTCTAATTTGGCTTAAAATTGCAATATCTCCATCTTAGCAGCTGAGTTGTTACAATTTTAACACTAGAATGTGATGCTAGTCATGAATAAGTGAAGATGAAGAGTCATAGTACTGTCTTTTTCTTCCACTGAGCTACATGGAAGAAGCTGCAAAAGAAAGTCTAAGAAAAGTTGAGGTATAAGAACTACATTAGCCAAGGAGGTTCATTCTAACCCCATAACTAAAGTTAATCGAATTTCACATTGATAGCATGGCTAAGAAGGTGTTGTCAAGGAAAGGGAAGGAGGATCGATGTCCGACCTATGGAGGACGGTGGAGGGAGAATGGGTGTTGGGGTGTCGAGGGATTCCGGAGAACAGGGTACAGTTAGAAACCCTGTGGAGGAGTTGGAGTGGGAGGAGACTGGATATAAAATGAAGGGACAATATAGGAAGGAATGGAATGCCTCTAGGGCCTGGATATGGGCAGTGTTCTGTATAGTGTGAAGCTTCTGGATAACTGCCAGGTTCTCTCATTTTACTGACTTGCTGGATGTGCTCTGGGAATGATTAAAAACTTCATCCATATACCTGAGTGCCAGGGGGTCGTCTCTTCCCTCCAGGCCCATTTCCTTCATCATACTGACTTGCTGGATGTGCTTTGTAAATGATTCTACATGCGGGAGTGTCATGGAGTTGTCTCTTCCCTTTAGGTCCAGTTCTTTTTTCTCCATACTGACTTGCCAAATGTGCTTGTACTTGCCTGAGTGCTACGGGGTTGTCTTCTCCCTTCAGGTTCACAGTTGGAGGTGGGGTTTTCGGGTACAAGTACTCGTATGTGACAAGGTGAGAAAAATCTTTTGCCTCTTCATGGTATTACACAATGGCATGCTTTCTAGTTCTCATTTAGTAGTTATGGGTTTGATCCTTGGCACAATAAAGGATGAACAGAATGAGTATTTATCCTGTCGTTAAAGGTTTCTTTCAGTGACTCGGTAACTACATGAGTGTGTGTGTGTGTGTGTGTGTGTGTGTGTGTGTGTGTGTGTGTGTGTGTGTGTGTGTATGTGCCCTCCCACAGGAACCACCTTGTCGTGGTGGGGAGCTTGCGTACCTCGTATACCTGGTGGGCCATGCCAGTGGGGGAACATCCCTCTCGGACTCAACAGGAGGAGAGGGTTACCCATGCTGAAGGGGCCATCAGTTAGGGGTCAGATTAAGTGTTCCCAGGCCCACTGCCTTGCAGATTACTCTTGGATGAGTTAAGGCTATGGGAGTAGACCCGAATGAAAAATCCTTGAGTGGAGTCCCATGGAAGGCAGGGCTCGACAGACAGCAACCCTGATCAGTACATGGTCGTTGTGAATCTTCACGCCACCATCACAGGCTGAGAAGGTCAAAGTCGTGTGGTGGTATGGACTGCACACCCTTACCATCACACCAAAACCATTCATTGTGCAAGCCCACTGCAGTACTCACCTCCCATTTCATCCTTTCATCAAAATCAAAAGACTTATGGTGACAAGATAGGGTGACAGAAACAAGTCATGGAGGTGACTGGAAGTCGCTAGCTTCTGTCCTATGCATATGCATCAATGGCCCAGAAGTCATTGTCATGATGGCATTGGAGCAGGTCATGCTCTGAGTTGCATTCAGTGCAACTGTGCAGCCAGAAATGGACACCCAGTGCTTACCCCTGAAGTTGGAGGGGTTTATAAAAGGAAACCTATGCATTTGCTGCTCCACACGACTTGGGCAGATAAGTACATCTGCCAAGGCATCCAACATTGCCGTCGAAAAGCTAAAAGAATCCGTCTGACTCTTGTATCTGGAATATACGAATCTTGCTTGATATTGTCCAAGATGCACGACCACTAAATAGAACCGCCCTTATTGCCCACGAACTGAATAGGTATAAAGTTGACACTGTTTCCTTGTCTGAGACTTGCCTCTCAGGAGAGGACAACTTAATAAAAGCAGAAGAAGGGCATATCTATTTCTGGAGGGGATACCCAGACAATGTAAAAGGAAACCATTGCATTTGCTTTGTAGTCCGAGCCAACCTACTATAGAATATCCAAGAAACACCTGTGGGTGTATCAGAGAGGCTGATGTCTTGGTGCATACCACTCTCTGGAGGCCAATATGCAATACTTATCAGTGCCTATGCCCCAGCACTTGATTCTGAGGACACCGTCAAAGATTGCTTTTATGACTCTTTGGATAGTACTATTCGCTCAGTACTGCATAATGACAAGCTCTTCCTGCTTGGAGATTTTAATGCCAGATTAGGAAAATATAATCACCTCTGGCAAGGCATTATGCTTGGAACACAGTCTGGTCATCACTAACACCATTTTCGACTAAAAAAATAAACACAAGGCCACATGGATGCACCTACAATCTAGACATTGGCACCCAATTGACTATGTCATCATGAGGCAGCGAGACCAAAGAGAAGTTCTTATGACCCAAGCTATGGGAGGTGCCGAGTGCTCAACAGACCATAACCTTATATTCACCAAACTGTAACTAGTCATATGCCGACAAATGTGCCATAGACCATCCTCAAAGAAACTAAACTGTAGTATTCTAAAGGTTGTGGCAACCTGTAACGCCTTCAGCAGTGCTATTACCGTCACGCTCTCTCAATGTCCACCATTTGATCCAAACCACAATCCAGCAAACCAAGACACAGAGTGGCTGAACATTAAGATACTGCTTCCAAGCACTGCAGAGGAAATCCTAGGCTTCTCCACTCACCAACATACAAGACCTTCTTGCAGCAAGGAATAGAGCACATAACAACTGGCCGGCTATCCTAGTTCCTTAAGTCCAAAACTGAATTCCAGAATCTCAGAAGTGAAACCCAGAGAAAACTGTGTGACATGGAAAACAAATGGTGGACTGAGCGAATAAAAAACTGCGAAGACTGGCTGATATTAACTGTCAGCAAGGGTTCTACAAGTCCATTAAAACTATCTATGGACCAACCAAACACAACATAAACCCTGTTCGATCAGCCGAAGGAGAGCTCCTGAAAGACAAGCGAGCAGTCATAGAAGGATTGGCCCAACATTTCAACACCTTACTGGATCGAAGAAAACCGGTGGAGTATAATATCCTTAGAACATCTCTAATGCCCCTCAAGCAGCAGATCTCGATGTCCCACCTACACTTGCAGAAACTGTTGAAGCCATCCAGTCCCTTAAATATAACAAAAGCCCTGGCCCTGATGGTGTATCATCTGAACTGATGAAAGAGGGTGGCCAGTTACTTCACCAATACCTCCATAATCTCATACTGACTATCTGGAACCAAGAACGAATTCCATATGAATGGCTTACTTATGATATTGTATTCCTCCATCCATCCATCCATCCATCCAATATATTACCAATCCAATATATTACCAATATGCCAGGAATCGAACCCGGGACCCTCAGGTGAGAGCAAGGCAGCATACCACTACACCACGACCAGGTAAAAGTTATCTCACATTGTCACAATCTTGTAACCAATGTTCCTCCGCCCCCACTGTGGGCCTGAAGAGGATGAGATAACCCCCTGGCACTCAGGCAAGCAGATGCTTTTAATGTATCCCAAGCACTTACGGCAAGTCAGAATGAAGAAAGAAACCTGTATTTTATACAAGAATAATCATCCAATATATTACTAGTATGCCGGGAATCGAACCCGGGACTCTCAGGTGAGAGCCAGGCAGATGGTTGTATTCATTCTGATATTGTAGCCGTCTACAAGAAGAAAAGAGACGGCTCAAACTGTGACAACAATAGAGGCATCTTCCTCCTTGTGAATGCTAGTTAAGTACTAGCCAAGATAATGTTATCCAGACTGACAAAACACTCCACTAAGTCAACACTTCCTGATACACAATGTGGATTTCGGAAGGAACAAAGTACCTGTGATATGATCTTTGCTGGCCGACAGATACAAGCGAAATGCAACGAGCAGAACCATGGCTTGTACATTGCATTCGTCGATCTTGCAAAAGCATTTGACACGGTTAACAGAGAACTTTTATAAAATGCTCTTTAAAAATTTGGGGTTCCAAACAAATTTCTTACCATCCTGAAGAGTATGCATGGACATGAATGCTCGTGTGTCCGCAGGAGGGAGCAAATCCGAACCCTTCAGTGTGGATGTGGTTATAAAGCAAGGATGTGTCCTGGCTCCTGTCATTTTGAACATCTGTCTCACTGCAGTCACCCTTTAAAGTCGCCAACAAATGAACCCTGATGATGGAATAAAAATCTATTTCCCTCTAGACTGTAACTAATTTAATCTCAGACGTCTTCAGGCACAATCAAAGACTGAAATAGCTCATTTCCTAAAGCGGCAATATGCTGATCATTGTGCTGCCTTTGCACATACCCCACAAGCCCTACAACAATGTATTACCATCATTTCCAACATATACCATGCAATGGGTCTCCAAATAAATGTCAATAAAACAGAAATATCTGAGAGAAACAATGCAGCAGAGCCTCTTGCATTTCAGGTAAGTGGAGAAAATATATAACAGGTGGAGAATTTTATCTAAATTGGAAGTGTGCTCACATATAAATATAACGTTGATGCGGAAATCTTTGCACGAATCAGTCAGGCCTCATCCTCTTCTGGACGTCTCAGATCCAGAGTCTTTGAAAACACCAACCTGATAATCGAGACGAAGGTATCAATATACACAGCTGTATGTCTCTTCACCCTCTTATACGGTGCTGAATCTTGGACTACTTACCAGTGTCACATCAAACAGCTTGAGTATTTTCACATCTGATGCTTACAGCGCATCCTAGGATTCAAATGGGAGGATAAGGTCCTTCACTCACAAAGTCTCCAGCATTCAAAGTTAACCAGCATAGACACCATGCTGGCTATAAAACAGCTTACATGGGTCGGACACGTGTTCCACATGCCTGAGCACCGCCTTCCCCACCAGGTTCTGTATGGCCAGCTCCCTGCAGCACGTCACAACGCAGGGGGACAGAAGAAGACGAATAAAGATTATATAAAGGCAGCTCTGAAGAAATGCCACATCATACCCAAAGATCTTGAAACCAATGCCTCTGACAGAAAACAATGGCGAACCCTCTGCAGCAAAGGAACCATTCTTCTCGAAGAAGCTCAGAACCTGGCCAAAGAAAAGCGTAGATAACGGAGGCCAGCAAAAACAGAATTCTCCCAGCAAACCCAGAGTTGACATGTCAACTGTGTGGCAAAGTTTGCAAATCCCGAATTGATCTGCACAGTCACACACGTTGGCTCCAAGGACTGAAAAACACACCAACTTAATGAGTATAAGGCCGGCTACACATGCTCAGTTTCTTGCTCCGGTTTAACTGTGCAGGCCAAAACTGCACAGTTAAAACGGAGCGTGTGGATGAGGAATTATCTGCGCAGTTTTAAATGTGCAGATCAAAATCCTGGCCTGAACGATAACTGTCGATGACAGAAAACTTAACTGCTCAGATGTGAACTGCACAGTTAAACAAGAGCGTGTGGATGCAAATTTGAAGGTTTCCTCAGTCGTCACGCAACGTCAGTTGTAGCAAGATGGCTGACATGCTTAGTTTTTCAAAGGCATTTATAGAGGAATTTATTGAACTATACAGAGCACATGAGTGTCTTTGGAAAATGAAGAGCAAACTCTACTGTGACAGATCAAAAACGTTTAGCTTATAAGGAACTCATTCAAAAGATGAGAGAATTTGATCCAGAGGCTGATGGAGATGCAGTTGTGAAGAAAATAAACCTAAGAAGTGTCTACATAAAGGAACTAAAGAAATTGTTCGATTGTAAAAAGTCTGGGGCAGTTCTGACGATATATATATACTCCCAGGCTGTGGTGCTTTAACATGCTGAGTTTTTTGATGGACCAAGTGATCCCAAGTGCATCAACCTTAAACTTGGACATATATGAGAATCAAGAGGCTCAAGTAAGTTAAACGTTTCATCGATTGCTAATGTTTGCTTTAGTCACTGATAATTAGGAGAAACATCAGATAACATTATGTAAATTTGCAGATAGTTATAGTCGTTTTTATTCCAGCTGGTTCATGTGAGAAAATTGCTTCTTTCTCAACAACCAGTTATTACACCAGACTTTCATGCATTTCCTCTTTTTTCTCTTGTTTTTAATAGAGCACGCTACACCAATGGCCAGAAGGAGGTCTTCATCACTTCCGTCCATCTCGTCTACTGGATAATTCTGACCAAAAACTGTGCTGTGTGGATACACTGGTGGAATTCAGTTTTAACTGTGGAGCTTTGCCCTGCACAGTTAAACCGGAGCAAAAATCTGAGCGTGTGTAACCGGCCTAACAGCCGTCGTCTTCTGTAGTATAAGGACGGTTTTAAGCAAGTACAAGAGTAGTGGGGATATGGGTGTGGGTGTGAGAGTGGAGGGGGCGTGGGTGTGGGTATTAGAATGATGAGGGTGTGGTTGTGGGTGAAACAGTGGTGGGGTGTGTGAGTGAGAGTATGTGGTGGGGTGTTGGGTGTGAGAGTATGTGGTGGGGTGTTGGGTGTGAGAGTATGTGGTGGGATGTTGGGTGTGACAGTATGTGGTGGGGTGTGGGTGTGAGAGTATGTGGAGCGGTGTGGGTGTGCATGTAAGTTGCGTTAGGGTGTGGGTGAGTGTAACAGTGGTGGGGTGTGCATGTGGGTGTAAGAGTGGTGTGGTATGGGTGTGGATGTATTTGGTGGGATGTGGATGTGATTGTATGTGATTGGGTATGGACATGGATGTAAGAGTGGTGGGGCGTAGATATGGATGTAAGAATGATGGTGTGTGGGTGTGGGTGTAACAGTGGTGGGGTGTGGGTGTGTATATGTGGTAGGCGTGGGTGTGATTGTATTTGGTGATGTGTGGCTGTAAGAGTGATAGGGTGTGGATTTGAATGTAAAAGTGGTGTGATGTGGGCGTGGGTGCAAGATTTTTTTTTTTTTAATGCAAGGAAGAAGGAACCAAAGGCCAGGAGTCCGCAAACAGTTCCTTCCATGAAAAAACAAAAACAACATGAAAGACAGCCAAATTCAAGATTCGTTCATTTCGAGATGCCTGGACACACTGCGTTTGAAAAACTGGAGACCATAGGAAGTAATAAATTAAGAGAGAGGGATAACAGTTCCAGAGTTGACTTGTTGCATAAATGAAGGACTGGGAGTAACAGTTAACTCTTGCATTAGAGAGTTGGACAGAAAAACGATGAGAGTTTGTTGCTAGACGGGTGCTACGTACCCGTCGTAGAGGTGGAGGGATGCAAGCTGACAGTTCAGAGGAGCAGTGACCATTGAAGTAGCGATAGAAAAGGGATAAAGATGCAACAGTGCGGCTAAGAGACAGAGGTTGAAGGGAGCCAGTAAAAGGAGGAGAATTAATGAGACGAAAAGCCTTTGACTCCACCCTACTGAGAAGAGCTGCATGTGGGGAGCCTCCTCACACATGAGAGTCGTACTCAACACAGGGGCGAATAAAACCGGTGTATAAAGTCAACAACTGTGCAGGGTAAAGAAGGAAGGGAGTCGGCTTAGCACATCTAGTCTCTTGGAGGCAGATTTTGCAAGAGATGTAATATGATCTCTCCAAGTTTCCTGAGAGAATGAAACCCCAGGTATGGTTAAGATCGATGCAGGATTAAGCTGGATATTATTAAACTCTAGTGGGTACTCCTGTGGAAGATTTTGTCGGGTTGATAGGTGTAAGAACTGAGTCCTTGATGCATTGGAAACAAGATTATTTTTACCCCAGTCAGAGATACGAGCCAAGTCAGACATTAGGTGTGCCATAGCCTTATCCCTTGTTTGTTGAAGTAACTGCTGAGATGGACGTTGCGAGAACCAAATGGAAAGGTGAAGGGTGGAATCATCAGTGTATTTAGGGCTGGGTGTGGGTGTGTGTGTATGCGGTGGTGTGTGGGTGTAAGAGTGATGGAGTGAGGATTTGGATGTAAAAGTGGTGGGATGTGGGTGTAGTTGTGAGAGTGGTGGGGTGTGGGTGTGGGTGTATGAGTGGTGGGTTGTGGGTGTAGCTGTAAGAGCGGTGAGATGTGGATGTGGTTGCAGGAGTGGTGGGTTGTGAGTATAGGTGTAGGAGAGGTGGGGTGTAAATGTGGATGTGGGTGCAGGAATCTGAGGTGTGGGTGTAAGAGTGGTGGGGTTTGGGTGTGGGTGTAAGTCTTGGGGTGTGGGTTTGGGTGTGGATGTGGGTGTCAGAGTGGTGGGGTGTTGGTGTGAGTTTGAATGAGTTATCTTTATAATTCATATCATTATTAACCTTCATCGGTATCCCTTCCTTTTCTCTCTGAAAAATCTTCATTAATGTTTCCAGTAGGCTGTAGGTTTTTTTTATTCTTGAATATTAATTATGTATTTATTTATTTTTCTGCAATGGAGGGCGTTAACTTTTGATCATCATCATCATCATCATCATCCATCGACGCAATCCTCTCGTGAATTCTCTGGCGTAACAGACCTGTTTCCTTCCCTTAGTTGCTATCTACCTGTGTCAGTCATCCCTCTTATCACTAATATATTGTTCCCCTGTTTTCTATATGATGTACGGTCTTCCGCATTTGACGATACACTGTCTCATTTGCAGAATCTTTCTTTTACATCCTATAGTACTTGCAATGAATGTAGGGCCGTAGTATTGTCTTAACCTACTACTGACCTATGTGAAATCAGTTGCAAAAGGACAAATCTGGGCCACGGTAGACTTTAAAAAAGTATAGCACCGTATTATAATGTTAATCTTGTTGAAATTATGTAGTCAGTGAGAGGTGGCAATTTCATGTCATATTAGTGTAAAAAGTTTAGTTATCGTGTTCAAGTAACTTATTTGTATCTATATACTGTGCCGTGAAAGTTCTGTTTATCTCCGTTTATTGCCAGACGCCTTAATCCCGTAAGGGATGGCTACAAACAAATCGCCACGAGATTCTGTGCCATTTGGCTGCATTTCTGTTATTCATAAACTCCTCTCTCATCCTTTGTCTCCCCCTCCTCCCCTTGCCTTCCACCTCACTCACATGCTCTTCTAATCAGTCTCTCATTCAGTTGGGTAAATAGTACTCAGTGAGATACTGCATAGCTTTATTGTTATGGTATCTATACGGCCGCTTCTATTTGTGAAGATCCATTTCAGATCACAGTCATACCACAGATCTACGGTCTATTTGGGCCACTGAATCCGGATCCTGTGACATGTCGGTCATGGCTCAGCAGAATCCTTGGTCTGCTGTGAACCCACCTCTCAAGGAGGGTTGAGCTGGATCATGAACAATCATTCTGGCAGCTCCTCCAAAAAATTATTTTAATTTTTTGGGCACTATGACTTTCATTTATTTGTGCAATGACGTCAGATGAAAGAGATGTGTAGCAGGTACTCAAATACGGCTTAATTAGATTAGTGGTAGTCGAATAAACATGTGGAGACCGTGAAACATGATAAGGCGATCTGGGTAATAAGGCTGCGTGGGACTGCCATTAAATTAAGAGTCAATTTTCAGCACTACACCCAACTATCAGACAATGAAATTAATAAGCTTATTTAATTCAAGCAATTATAAACACTTTCTCTTTTATAAGAATCTGTCGCAAATGCTTTTTATAACGTACTGTACTTAGTAAATAAGGTGGGAGGGGGGAGTGTCTCCAGCTATCTCCACCTTCTATTTCATCGACGATAAACTAAACTAAACCAGTGAAGGAATCGTCTGTCAAAGTAATATTGGTCAGTACTGGTCAAAGTTACGTATAGCCATTCCCCTCCGGGTGGTATGCTTCAAGTTTGTGGGACTACCATTTATTTAAAAAAGAAACTTGATTCAGGAATTTTGTGTATATACAGAAGTGCGTTTTCAAGTATAAAGAGATTCCTTCAATAAACAAGAATATACAGTTTTTATAGGGGATGATGGACCCCTTCCACACTGCGTTATGATGGCATCACAACTTTATATAAATGCCGAAACCAGCAGGTAAAGATTAGGTTGGATTAAGGAAAATTAAGTTAGATTAGGATTAATTTGGCTAGGTAAGGTGAAGATTAGGTTAGGATAAATTAGGTTAGTTTATGAGAATTTTGTTTAGGTCATTGCTGCTTAAGTAAGTTAGGTACAAGTAGGCTTGAATGAATGTAGTTATGGTATGATCATTGGGTTAGGTATGGATAAAACAGCACTGATGAGGGAAGATTTGTGCCGAAACGGCGTTCTAAGACGGTGTCCGTCTGTCTTCAGCCCCCAAGTGTCTGTCTTCGGTCCCCAAGAAACTTGAAAACGCACTCAACCCCCCCCCCCAAAAAAAAAAAAAAAAAAAAAAAAATTCTCTATGTATATATCTATCTATCTATCTATCTGTAAAATAATGCAAGAGAGGCAACATTCCTTCTTACTTTTAGGGGAGGTAGTTTATTTGTAATGGCAGGGTTGTTAATAATTCTAACAGCTTTGTTCTGAATTTTGTCTAGTTGTTTTAATGCAACCTCTCCACATCCATTCCACAAGGGTGAGCAATATTCAAGCTGAGAGCACACATGACTCTTATAAATTACGAAGTATAGCTTACTGCTCATCAGCGAAGAAGTTACGGACTCTGTACAATAATCCAAGTTTCTTTGAGGCGGTTTTAGCAAGTGATCTAACATGAGAGGTCCAGCTCAGGGCATTGTTAAGTGAGACGCCAAGAATTTCAATACTTTTGGAGATGGGAATATTAGTGGTAGGCGAGGGCGTTCACCATCCACTCACTCGATGTTGAGCTGCTCTCGGGTGTCTGCCCTTTCCTCTCCTCCCTCCTTTCCTTCCTTCCTCTTCTGTCTTTCTTTACTTCATTCTTTCCTCGTCCTTCTGCCTACGGGTGACTTTACAGTCCCTCTTCTGTCTTTCTTTTCTTCATTCTTTCCTGCTCTTTCTGCCTATGGGTGACTCTACACTGAGTGACGAGACAAATGGTTTCCTGTACACCAGGAAACCATTTACTCCGCTGGGTGGTAGCCATATAACCAAATTATGGCGCCTGGTGGTTTAGTGGGTAATTAACACCCTCCAATCGGATTGAGCCTGTGTAGGTTTGTATCCAAGGGATGGTTGGGGTTTATTGCTCAACTAATGCTACTGAGGGATGAGTGAGGCTGGTCACTCTCATCTTAAATGTCAGGACCAACTTGCCTAGCCCCGGGCTCCTACGCTCCTCGTGGGGCAACGTAGGATTGGATGATGGATGAATGGATATATGAATGAGCCTCTGTTTGTTTGTCCTTCAATCACACCAAACCAAGGGCCAGAGACCCCCAGACTCACATATATTCTGAATCAGCGTGACCCAGTGATGGTTTTGGGTGATGGTGGTCAAAATTCAGATCTGGGTTAGTTTTGGTCACCAGTAGAGTGTGTGCTTTTTTGGCCCAGGCAACGCCGGGTACCCTTGCAGACCAGTGTTTGGCATGGAGACTCACATTGTTCATAACTCGAAACTAAACCACTCATGAAATCCGTCATTCATAATAACTGCCATTATGTAGAGGGCATATTGTGTGACAATTTTTAAAACTTACCATTATCTATTCCCAGACGCCTTTATCTCGTAAAGGGTGGCCACGAACAAACTGCCTCCCTGTCCCCCGCCATATCACTGCCCCGGTCCCACCTCACGCCCCTCTTGCTCATATACCTCTCCACTCCATCCCTCCATCTCATCCTCGGCCTCCCCATTCCTCTCCCCCCCTCCACCTCACCCACATACACTCTGCTCGTTATTCTCTCACTCTCCATCCTCTCCACATAGCCAAACCACCTCATGTATGCTGTTATCAGTATATTTTCTGGTGGAACATTGATTTTACTTTATATTGTCACCAATAACTGAGCACAGTGGCAATGATCACCGCATTCGGTTCGTCCTAGCGACCGAAAGACGCCCGGTAAAGTTCCATAGCTGTCAATGTAACCAGATGCGCAGAGCATTGCACCACGCTGGTGGACGGGCCCACGGGGTGTCTGTTTGATACGTCCGCAACTGTACAGTGTAAACGGTGTATGGTGGGGAAAGGCGTATGGCGTGCATTGTACTATATATACAGTATACTATGTGAGTATAGGGTGTATTGTGCATGTAGTGTCCGTAGTGTGCATAGAGTGTATAACAAATTTTGTGTATAAAATACACACAATGTACAGTATACGGTCACTCATAAAAATACATGCATCTTCGCCAGCCAGTTTTACCCCCCTCCCAACCGCATGCATCTGGTAACAATGTAAACCTTACAACATGAGTCATTGAATGATGAGTTTGTCTGAGTACAAATCCTGCCTCGAAAAGAACAGTGAAAAGGTTAAGTAAAAGAAACTTGTTTTAATTATATGATCTGTATAATCTCCATTGTGTGGAAGGATGACTTTGTGTGCGATTAGAATGTTTCATTTAAGAGAGAATCTGACATGGACAATACTACAATACTGATGATGTTCTTATTCTTAGGTTTATTATTGTTTGCATTGTTCGTCTTCACCTATGCGAAAACGGCAAGGAAAGTTAATGTAAAATTCATTATCACCGTCAGTGATGAATATCGGCGGTTGTGTTGGTTACGTAAATCACAGCTGTGACTTATGTAAAGGTACCGGTAGTGGTTAGGCGATGTTAATTTCCATTACGTTTTCTGGCTTACACAATCATCAAATCAATTTAAGATTAATCCTTAAAAAAAAAAAATAACTAGTGTATGATATAAATAAACATACCTAGAGGCCCACCCAAGGAGAGAATCACACCAGCCGCGAGCCAATACGTATCTAGCGCAGACAAGAATGTGACTATGACTCTGATGTATTTTCACCAATTTCGAACTCGGAGATTTTCATCTCTACTACACACCTGTAAAATTTTGTGATATCTTGAGCGGTTGCGAAGTTATCGTTGTCGTGGTAACAAACACACAGACCTTGGCCTACTTTTACTAATTTCGAACTCGTGGTCGATTTTTTCCCTACGACACACCTATAAAATTTTATATCGAGCGGTTGCGAAGTTATCATGTTAACAGAAACACACCGACAGACACACACAGACAAACTAAAAATAATACCAGCTTCGCTATCGCCCCTGGTAATCATACAACATAGCATCATTTTATTCCCTAATGTAATACTGAAAGACAAAATTGGTATTGGCAGGGATACTGTGCCTTATGTTGGTAGTGATGAATACAAAGAGGCGATATAAAAAAGTGGGTAGTGTCTATGCCACAAGCGTGAAAATATTATAATGGCAGCGAAGTGGACACATAATCGTCAGAGAATGGATTGTCATGTCAGTCCATATATATATATATATATATATATATATATATATATATATATATATATATATATATATATATATATATTTCACGAAGACAACTCATTATAATAGTGGCCGGATAGGAAAAGCATTCATATTATACAAATACAGATATATATCACTAGTCCAGTAAAAATATAATAATACTCAGCACTCCTCAGTATGTTAGCACGTGATTCATGCATATTCACCTATACGAACGAAAAAAAAAAAAAAAATGTAGAACACCCGCCCTAACACAGACACACGCATGCACATAAACACAGATGTGTAAAATCAGGGGTAACTGGCCGGCACCCAGTGATCCAAAAACGCCATTTCTTGGCCTTCAATGAGAGTAATTATATACCACGTAATCGAACTGAGGAGCTAATATACATTGTTTACGCCTATTTCAAATAGTTTTTACAAGAATATTACTTCATGTTAAGGACCTGAAGCAGAATAAACAATTTTCTCTTGTATAAAAACAGCTGTAACTTTTTTGTGCCACGATATTCGGTCATGTAATTTTGACTACAAATGTTCTAACTACCATTTCGCCGAAAGTGTGAATTTCAGCAGTTTCTAATATAAAGATTATGATATTATGTACTTTTATTACAAGCCTTATGCAAAGCAGATCGAGCCATATTGAATGATGTACTAGCTACAGCCTTGTAGGATAATTATCTAGGAATAACATATGCAAAACTTAGCTGCTCAAGTGTGAGCATTAGGAAATATTACCAATTTCCCACAAACTTCCCTGGAAGCCGCCAGTGCCACAGTTTAAATTTACCTCTAACCTCTTTTCTTGAGACCATTCCTAATTTCAACCGCTCTGAGCCAGTGATGAACATATCACTAAGACAGGGTAGGTGCCTTCATATGTATAATTTCTTATGAAATTATACATATGAATAAATATGTGATGACAAAACATGCGGTATATTGAACAGATTTCAAATTTGTGCAGGAAAACATAATGAGAGAGAAATAATTAGTCAGTCCTAAAATAGAGGGGCATTAATATATTCAAAGAAAATATGTCTGGTAACCATTAGACTGAGTCATATATGTAATACCTCAAATATACGGATCAACATATACTTGATTCACTGGCTACTTGCATCACCTGATCCACGGGCAGCATGCCATAGAAAAGCACGATACCTCAGCCCGGAGAAATCACTCTTTCCTGAGGTGATTGCACATCTAAGAGAGACAAATATATATTATGAAGATGGTGATGATGGTGATTAAATGTAACTCAGGGAAAAAGAAGGTAATCAGTTTTGGAGTATATGAATAAGTATTTGGAATACTTTTCGTCTTTGTAAATAAAATATTTAACAAATTAATTTTTTATGAAACCTTATTATGACAACAGATTAGGCAAATTGTTTAAATATCGCAGTGGATTTTACGAAAATGTTAAGAAAAATACAGTCGAGTGAAACATGTTTCCAGATTCGTAGGCTTCTGGCCAAGAAACTGCTGCTTTAGACCAGTGTGCGGCAGAGCAGATGAAGGGTGCGACATGAATCTTCAAAACACAGTTAAAACAAACCAAAAGTGAAAAACAAACAAGTATATCAATCAATAATCGTTAATGGTAAAAACGAAAAATATAAGTTTATCATTGCTAATATTTTTACTCGACCCTCCCGGGATGAATCAGTGCATAAGCCTATGCACCATGTAGTTTAATGATGGCGAATGTGTTTTACCATCCATCCATCCATCCATTGCCAGACGCCATGTATCCCAGACGGGGTGGCCAAGGGCTCAGAGTTAATCGTTTTACAGGGAGGGGCACTAATCCTCCACCAACCCCACTTGACGTAGGGATGCCAACAGCATCTGGTGTTCCCAGGCGGTCACCCATCCAAGTACTAACCAGACCCAACGTTTTACAAGAGACATTATTGATGATAATGCATTAGTATTTGGGCCAACCCCCAGCACTAGTCATGACCGCTGCCATCCTATCAGCCATAGATTCCTCAAGGTATTGGCAAGAGATTTATTGCATTTCAAATATCCCATTCCTGTCTTGCATGATGTTCAATGGCTGCACTGGTTCTCTCATCTCTTAAATCCCACGTGCGAACCATCATACCCCAAACGTTTTCTATCGAGTTCACGTCGCACCCTCTGCTCGGCCAATCAATTAATTCTATTTCTTGATGCTGAATCAACCATTCCATGACTATACGACTACTATGAATCAGCGAACGATCGTGAACAAATCGAATAAGGCTTGGTGCTGGAATGGTTTAGCACGGGTAGATGGCAACATTTTCTTCAGTACTTCTATATACTTCTGTGCATTAAGGTAGCCTTCGAGCCTAGTCAAGTCTCCCAGACCTTCCGCCCACATCCATCCGTGAAATGACAAACTGGTTTGACCACTTCTTTTAATTTCCTGGATATTTGGTGCCTCATAACTTAAGTTTTCAAAACGCTTGTTTGATGCTGTCGTCGTGAAACACTTAGTCCGTGAAAATAACCGATTTCCAGTAACCCCGGTCATAATGTGGCTGGCTGTAATAGAGTGCAAACTGAAGCCTAGCATCTTTCTTTCCCAGAGTAAACATTTCTTTTCTGGCAGGAATAAGACACCTAATTCTAATTCCACTCAGTCTCCGTCTAACCGTCTCAGATTGACACTGGAGGCAGAGTTGCTGTGTTAACTCAACGGATTTTTTTTTTTTTTTTTTTTTTCTCCTTCCTTCCGTGAACAGCGTACACGATACGTTGATCGTCGCTGGTCGTCGTAACCGTAGGTCGTCCTCTCTTCGGTCGCGTCATTACAGTTTTCTCTTCATCCGTCCGTCGTAGCCACTTCCGGGCAGTCCTCACATCTAAGGCTTGCTGCCGAGCAATGGCTGACGGGGTCAAGCCGGTGTCCCTCATACCGACGAGGGAGGCCCGCTAGGCAATGCCCTCGGGCATGTTAGCACGTCCAGACGGCTTGTGCACATGTGTAATTAAGGTGACCAGATTTACTGGAGCTAAAAGCAGGACATTGTCACGTGTACAGTAAGTATATATATATATATATATATATATATATATATATATATATATATATATATATATATATATATATATATATATGTACGACATGGAGGGGCTAAAGGATCTGATAGCCTGTAAAATGCGCAACAGAAATTTTAGAATACCAAGTGGCGGTTAGCCACACCAAGTCGTAAGTTTAAATGGGGGAAAATGGTGATAAAGTGTAAAACATACCAATGACCAAAAGGAGGAATGAAATAGGCAATTGAAAATACTTAAATTAATTTACTTAAACACTAACTTAAAGCTACAAGAACAAAACCAAACAGGTTCAAATAGGATTGCCAAACTAGCTCTTGCAGAAGTTATCCTAAAGTTTCGAATGTTAATAATAAAGATAAGCCAGAACATAAACTAGCCCTTGGGTTATAAAACCTCTGGGGACTTGCAGTACAAACCTGGCATAAAAATAAAGAATACTAATATAACGTGACATTAGCTAGGGCAATAACAGTGATTCTAAATCAATAAATCTTATAAATAATAGCAATATCAAAGGAATCTATTAAATCTATCATGTGCTGACAATAAACTAACTTACGTGTGGCAGATAAACTACTATATTATAATAAAATCCCCAGAACAGAGCAGTCCAACACACCGGTCTAGCTCAAGCCGTTAACTAACTCAGGAAGTCCCAGCCCGGCTTATATTAACTCTGAAAAGCAAGAAGGGTAACTCAGAGAAGCAAAAAACGCAACTCAATGAAGCTGGAGGGCAGAACAGAAACTCAAGGTTGAAACCGTGAGCAAATACAGGAAGGTGGTTCGAAACAGCTCTTCAACTATCGACACACAGCTGGGCCAGACTGTTTCCTGCGATCTGATATTTATAAACTCTCTTCACAGAATGCTAAGCATGGTACTAACGAATGAATATTAAAGATTCTGAATATTACATATGAATATAAGCAATGTATATCTGCCACACGTAACAATACATATATATATATATATATATATATATATATATATATATATATATATATATATATATATAGCGACAGGCAAGTGACAGTGGCTCCTGCTGTGCTGCACCTCACCCTGAGACTGCTGATCAAACACTAACGTCTCAAACGAACTCCAAAAATACCGTACGGTACGGTGAATGGGCCGACCAAAGTTACCAGTTAATGAGTACAGTATTAGACATTCTATATTAACAATTCAGTATCTCATTTGGTTTGGATTGTGCATAATTTTACTAATTCATCATAATTTCATAAAAACAAGGTCATGTTATATCTAATGTAACAGAAATTTTCTAAAAGCGGGACATTTAAGATAATTTGCTGCAAAAGCGGGACACTTTAGTCACATTTTAACAAGCGGGACATACGTAAAAAAAGCGGGACTGTCCCGTCTAAAAGTGGGACTCTGGTCACCTTATATGAATTGCCGTTCCATATCTTTAAATAGAAGATGAGTATTAATATAATGCATATATAATCACTTCAGTCATCTCTATTATATACTGAATACTACCGTTGGTGTTCGGTGTCAATAAGAGAGACTAAGTGAAGGGTTAAGAAACAATGCATAGCAAAGGGAGTGAGTGTGAGAGAGTTGCATTAGTGTGAAATTAAAAGGTGAATAAGTATACTAATGTGTGGGAAAGGATGGGCGAATGACTGTAGAAGTGTGAGCGTAAATTTGAAGGAGTAAATAATTGGGTGACATAAGTAGGGATGATGGGAATCGTGTGAGTGAAAGAGAGGGAGGCAGAAGTAAATATGGGTAGAGAAGGAAAAATGAGTATACTTGTATAAAATGCTAATGTAAAGAGTGCCGATATGAGCAATTCTTGCAGCTCTTCTGATGGTTGCTTTCATTCGTATTTCAATGTAATATTCATTATTATTCATGCACTCATGGCCGCATATCGTTCCCATATTTTAAATTGATGTAAAAATACGGGAGGTTACTGTAAGGCGTTGCTTCCCAAAAGAGAATAAAATTATATATTTTCATAGGTGTAAAAAAATGCTTGGCATCATAATTTTTTACTCTCATTCAATCTTATTCTATGGGTGTTTTCTCAGTGTAAAAGCATCATCAATTTTAATGCAATCTATAAAAGTTTCTTGCAACGTATATATACTTTTCAGATATTTCTGCACGTACTCTTTGCCGGCACTTCGTATTGATACTTAGTAAAATACAGTATATATCAGGTGCAGGTATATGACTTTCATTCACTGAAACTCAGGATCACATACGTCATTATATACTAATATAAGTCTAACAGAAAAACATCTATGTTTATTGGCTTACAGGAAATATACAGTATACAGGGTGGTCTATACCCTACACTCCTCTCCCACTCTGCCGGATGATTTCTTTTGTGTTGCGGGGACGGCTTAGCGTTAATGTTTATTTTGCATCTTTTATTTACTTTCTTCCCCCAGTGACACACCCATGGCCACACCAGCAGACTGAGCCGTTCCCGCAACATATTAGACTCTACCAGGTGAGTTTCTAGTGGAGTGCCACATACAGGCAGCCCTCTACATCGGGAGACAAGTTAGCGGTAGTTTACTGTAATCTTTGATAACCGCGACAGTTAGGGAAATAACCAAAGAATTAGCTGGAGAAGAACAAGGGGGCTTTAGGACGGGAAGCGGTTGCGTAACTCAGAGATTCGTTTACAGATGTTTAGTGAGAAAACATCAAAACGAGCTGAAAAGTTGTATGTTGCCTTCACGAATCTGGAGAAAGTGTATGAAAAAGTACATAGACAAGGACTGTGGAAGGAATTAGAAAATATAATTATGGACTAAATGGGAAATTGCTGAACGGTAAGGTGGTCTGATTAACAATGTTTCAGTCTGCTGAGCTTGGTGCAAAGCCCAGCAGAGTGAAAAGTTGTTTCCTTAGTAAAGATGTGTTTTCATTTCCATCTTGACGGCATTATTACCCCCGCCAAGGAGGTTATGTTTTACCCCGCTTTGGCTTGTTTGTTTGCTTGTCTGTCTGTCAGCAGGATTACTTAAGAAGTTACTAACTGATTTTGATGAAATTTTCTGGAAGGGTGGGCCATGGGCCAAGGAAGAAATGACTGAATTTAGGGCCGGATTCGAATTTGGAGTATCCCGCACAATGTCTCCGAAAGTTCTAAATGAGTTTCAATGAAATTTTGCGGAAAGGTGGGCCAAGGACCAAGAAATAACTGATTAAATTTTAGGGCATATCCGGATCCGGATCTTACATCTATGATTCCGGATCCGGATCCATTTAAATGGCAGTGGCATTGGCGGAGGTATGCCCTCTCTGAGTGCTTTATAGTTTGCCATATAATATTCACAAATTGACGAACGTTGTGAAGAGTACGTGCGAGGACGAGGACGCTATGGCTACAGTGCGTGTGAACAGTGAAATGAGTGAGTTCACTGATCTGAATATTATACTGAAACAGAGATGCCTCATGTCTCCGTGGATAATCAGCTTGTATGTGGATGGAGTTATAAAGGAGACACAAGTTGGGTCATTAAATGTTAGAGTATCCCTAATGAGAGAGGGCAGAGTCTGGAAAATTCCTGTACTGCTTGCTGATGATACTGTATGGCTAAGTGAAGACGTATGTGAGTCGTTGGACTTGGTGAACAAGTCTGGCAGTGTATGCAAGAAAACGAATCTAAAAGTGAATGTATGTAAGAGTCTTTGAGAGAATGAAATCACAGAATGTACAGCGAGGCCAGATGGTGGGCAAATGAGTAATATGAGTGCATTAAAGTACATAGGTAGTGTGATGAGTAAGGATGTAAGTTTAGAGGATGAAGTGGTTGATAAGGTAAAGCATGATAAAAAGCTTGCTGGCTCATTGAAAGCCTTATTAGGGAAAAGGGAAGTGAGCTTGGAATTTAAAAAGTCACTGCACTGTCATCGCCACTCAAACGTACGAATTCGAAGCTTAGACCCTGTTGGAAGGTCACAGATCATGAGTAGATCAAGAGTGTGAGAGGTGGATATAAGCTGTTTGAGAGGAACACGTGGGGGTTGCATGGAAAGACAGACAGACAAATGAAGAAGTTGTGATATTGATGTAGATATGATTGAGAATGTTAAGAGAAATACTGAGATGGTTTGGCCATGTTGAGAGGACAGAGAGTGAGAGACTGATCAGAAAAGTATGTGACTGAGGTGGAATGGGACAGGGGGAGGGGGAGATCAAGGATGAGATGGAGGGATGGAGTGGAAGATACACGAGAAGAGGGTGTGTGAGTTGGAGGAAGGGCAGCCAAATGGCAAAGGACAGGGTAACATGGAAGCAATTTGTCTGTGGCCACCGTTCTCGGAATTTAGACATCTGGCTATAGACAGACAGCTAATAATGTCAACATGAAATAACCTACATTGCTGTACCCTGAATTAAAAAAGATTATGAACAATACAGACACTTTCATATTCATTACCAGATTTTAAGTTAATACCCAGTCATGCTGCTTCATTATCAAAATGATATTTCATTACCAAATATGCCATAGCTTGGTTATAAATAATAGAAGATGGCAACCCTTCCAGCGGCTCACTGGTATCTGCATTTAACACGAACATTACTAAAGTAGCGAGTAGCCTTTGGAATACCTTGAAAATCTAGCATTTACAGTGGTTCACTACTCTCAGCAAAAAGCAGTGCACAACAGCTACTCACTACTGTAAATTAGAGGGCCCCCCCCCAAGGCGGGAATCACACCAGTCGTGAGCCGATACATATCTAGCGCGGCTCGGAATATGACCTTGACCTTGACCTACTTTAACCAATATCGAACTCGTAGATTTTCATCCTTACTACAAACCAGTAAAATTTTATGATATCTTGAGCATTTGCGAAGTTATCATGGTAACAAATATACAGACTTTGACCGACTTTCACTAATTTCGAACTCGTGATCGATTTTTGCCCTACTCCACACCTGTAAAATTTTGTGATGATATCTTGAGAGGTTGCGAAGTTATTGTGCTAACAGATATACAGACACACAAACAGACAGACAAACTGGAAACAATACCAGCTTCGCTATCGCGGCAGGTAAAGTTATTCTGCTTGATAGCATCATTGCATGGAGACCACTGCTCCCAGTACTGTGACGTGTGTGTGTTCTTACCTAATTGTATCTTTCCAGGAATGAGTCAAGCTCGTACTGCCCCGTGTCTTAAACCATATTTATCGTACATATCCTTAAATTTGTGAATTGTTTTGGCACACACTATTTCATTCGGTGGTGCATTCCACTGATCAATTGCTCTTTGGGAAACTAAATTTCCTCAAGTCTTTATCATCTCTCTTCTTACACAGTTTTTTGCAGTGTCCTGTTGCTGAAGCTTCCCCATATGTTAAGTAATCATTTATGTCTATTTTCTTCTTCCCTGATATGCATTTATATAGCATTATCATGTCACCTCTTTTCCCTCTCTCCTGTAGTGTTGGTAGATTCAGTTGATTTAGTCTTTCTTCGTAGCTTAGATCCCTTAAGCTTGGTATCCATCTTGTAGCGGCCCTTTGAACTTTTTCAATCTTGTCTATGTGTTTTTTGAGATGAGGACTCCAGACTACTGATGTATACTCCAGGGTTGGTCTGATGAATGATGTTATTATCCTTCTTAGCTTGTCTTCATTTATGTATGTGAATGCTATTCTCATATTTGCAAGCAGTGTATACATGTTCCGTACCTTCTCACTGATGTGGTCAGCCGGAGATAGTCTGTTATTGATAATCACACCCAGGTCCTTCTCTCTTTCTGATGTGTGTAGGGTTTTATTTCCTAACGTATAATCCCAATCAGGTCTTTTTCCACTTTTACCAAACTTGATTACATGACACTTGTCCACATTGAATTCCATTTGCCATGTATTACTCCATTCATGAAGTTTATTTAATTCTTCTTGTAGCTCTTTACAAGAGTCTGTGTTAGTAATTCTCCTTTGTATTTTTGCATCATCTGCAAACATATTTAGATAGCTTTCATTTCCAGTGTTACTGTCTATATAATTTATATACACTAAAAACATGATTGGTGCCAGCACTGAGCCCTGTGGTACTCCACTAGTCACTTCTTTCCATGATGAGTAATTTCCCCTTAGTACTGTTCTCATTTCTCTTTTTATGAGAAAATCTTGCATCCAACAAAACAGTTTGCCTCGAATTCCTCCTTGATGGTACAGTTTCCATAAAAGTCTTTGGTGTGGTACTGTGTCAAATGCTTTCTTGAAATCTAAATAGATACTGTCCACCCATCCTTCTCTTTCCTGTATTGTGTCTGTTACTCCGTCATAGTAGCTCAACAGATTAGTAACACATGATTTTCCTTTCCTGAAACCAAATTGTCTTTCTGTTATCATATTGTGTTCTTCTAGAATCTAGATGATTTACCCAAGCTTTTCTTATAAGCTTTTCTAATACCTTGCTTACAACACTGGTCAGTGATACTGGTCGGTAGTTGAGTGGATTTTGTCTATTCCCTTTCTTGAAAAAGGGGACAATATTTGCTTTCTTCCAAATATCAGGTAGTTTACCTTGACTCAAAGATTTCTTGAAAATTAAAAATAATGGTTTACTTAACTCCTTTGCACATTCTCGTAGCACCCAACATGAAATTTCATCAGGACTATTTGCTTTTCCTCTGTCTAATTTACTTAACTCCTCCTGTATTACTTTTTCTGCTATTTGTATATCTGGTAGTATGTGTGGACATGCATGTTCCACATAATCCCTCTCAAAATTTTTTTCTTCTGTAAAAACTGATTGGAAATTCTTATTTAGTGCTTCACAAATATCTTTCTCTTGTGTATAAGTGATTCCCTCGTCCGTGATGGATTGTATTATATCTTTTACTTTGGTTTTGCTTCTGATATAGCTGTAAAACAGCTTCGGTTGATCACTACTTTTATTTATGATATCCTCCTCAAACTGTTTTTGGGCTTCCCTCCTTATTCTTGTATAGTCGTTTCTTGCCTGTTTGTAATTATTATACGCCCTTTCACTATTGTGTCTTCTGTATCTATTCCACAACAAATCTCTTCTTTCTTTTGATTTTTTACATTCTGTATTGAACCATTTCTGTATTTTCTTATCTGCTTCTTCGTGATGTGGGATGTACTTCTGGACCCCTATTTCATAAAATTCACAGAATTTTTTATATACAGCATTTAAATCTTTTCCTCTAAGCTCATTTTCCCAATCAACTTCTAAGAAATACTTCTTTAGGTCATGATAATTTCCCTTTTTATAGTTTAGGCTCTTTTTGTAACTTTCATTGCTGTTAACTATCTCATGTGTGTGTGTGTATGTGTGTGTGTGTGGAGGTGTTGCTATGATTTGTAGGAGTATCAAGCATAAAGTATTTTCATACACTCTACCGTCTAAATAAAAATGGAAATGTTGGTAATGCCTCTTATTTCCTTATCCTAAAAGCACGAAATCTTTTAATTAACATATCTTGCATGTGTAATTACGTCCCTTCTACTGATGACATAAACAAACTCTGATACGCATTAACATTGCTGATAGTGTACAGTACTCTTACCTTCACATACGTCACTTCCTGCAGACATCTGGGTCCCATTCGTATTTCCCCAGCATGGGAAAGGGTTAATTCTCGATTTCACCCTCCCTCCGACTGCAAAGTTCTTTCTCTTTCCATGCATCACATTTCTACGAACACATCTTCTCCATTCTTGCTTTACTAACATGAGGAAGAATTATTTCTGGCTATCACTCCCTGATAGTGGAAGGTTCAATCTTGTACTGAACTTTACATGGACTGATACGGATACAGGTATAGATTCACGCTAAAATTTAGCGATTTTGTTCAACTGAGAGAAGACCTAACAATGATTATTAGGAAGTATAAATCGACTACGTGTCAAGTGGGGTTGGTGGAGGATTAGTGCCCCTCCCTGTAAAACAATTAACTCTAAGCCGTTGGCCACCCCGTTTGGGATACATGGCGTCTGGCAATGAATGAAAAAAAAAAGAATCAATCGACTAACTTTGTTACAGACTTAACAAGAAAACACTCAGAGACCACATACTTCCGCCAACGCCTTTGTCACCAAAACATTAAAAATTAGGTTATAGTTTTCAGACTATACCATGATAAAAAGCATGACTGTGGCAGTTTTTCATCAGAGAAAAATAATTTAGTGATGTTTTTCTAGAAATAACTACAATGTTTCCCCTGAAAACAACAAAAAATTATTTACGTACCTCTAGCCAGCCATTATTGTCAAACAAAAAGAAACACGCATTAGTTTTATAGACATTTAAAAAATCAGCAAAATTGCCCTCTCTCGCAATGTAAAAAAAAAAAAAAAAAAAAAAAATCTAGAGCCGCACCTGGAGCCTCTAAAAAAACTTTTCTATGGCCAATGGGCTGCCTCTCCAGAAAATTTCATCGAATTTCGACTGTAACTTTTTGAGATATTTTGTGGACAGACAAAGAGACACAGATGACCACACAACCTCCGACCAACTTCGTCGGAGGAGGTAATAACTGTATACCGGTACTTTTTCATCTGTCTATACCCAGGCCCCTTAATCTTGGCATGAGTGACCGTAAACAAACAGCCTCCATGTCATACTCTCCTCCACCATCAAGCTGCCCTCCCTCTACTTCAAATCACCGCCATTCATATACCTCTCCAGCTTGTTCTCCTATATCATCCTCGATCTGCCTCAACGCATCTCCCTCTTCATCTCACTCACACACTCTCCCAGTCAATCTCTTATTCTCCATTCCCTCCAAATTACCAAACTATAGTGTATCAGGGCACTTTTCCCAACATTATCCAGCACATCCACATCAAAATCAGTCTTTTCAGGCTGATAGAGTCGATTTGGTTGAGCTGAGAGATCTCGCAGATATCAAATTACCGTCCTTCATCTCAACATGAAGCGAAAGCTGTTTATAAACTATATCATCGCTGACAAAAAATCCTCAGGGTTCGGACGTCCTTTCTCTCTCGTTGTTAAAGGGTGACTGACGTGATTAGGAGCTTCTTGGGTTAATTCAGTTCCTGGTTGAGACAAATGGTTAGTTCATGCTCGGTAATATTTTCCTTTAATTTCATTTTGGCTATACTCTTTTTACTCTCACTCGACCTAAAACAAATTCCAATCCCTCCAGAAAGCTGAGCGGTAGAGCTTAATTAGAATATGATGCTAGTCAGAAAGAAGTGCTATGGAAAGGATGTAGCCCCTTTGTACTGTTTTATTCTGCCAGTGAATGCGTGAATTAAACTGAAAGGGGACGAAAATCTCCCCTGGATTAAGATGAAGGGAGTATACTTGTAAACTTCATGACTTTGAGACGTATTCTAACTGGCTCTGAAATTTCTCAGAGATGGCACCTCTTCCTTAGCGATTTATGATGCTCATTACAACTCATTATCCTTTCGAATGTTATCGATGAAAATCTTGTCAATATTAGTACGAAATGAATAACGTACCAGAGAGTGTGGTGCTGAGGCCAGACGCCTTCATGTGGTAGCACTGATAAAACCAGGTAGTTCAGCTGCCTGATAATGCAAACGTCCCTCAACTACTTCCCCATGCCCCAAAAGGAGGACGGTGAACTGCAGGAGATTGTTAACTTAAACCTGCTGTACACCGGATTGACATTTCAGATAAACTCGAGTCTACAACAACAGCAACAACAACAAAACAACAACAACTACTACTGTTAATATTACTGCAAGTACTACTACTACTGCTGCTGCTACTACTATTACTGCTACTATTACTGCTTCAGGTGTATATGAAGCTACATGTGAAAAAGTGTACCCATCAGGAGGAACCAGGATTCCGGGGGATTAAATAGTGAGGGAATGGGTGTGTGGCCCAACTCGTGGAGCATACCGTTTTGTTCTCCCACTATCGTATTCTTGCCTCACTCCGGCTTTCTGTACTTTACCTTTCCCCTCCTGCAGGTCAGGAAAGAGGCAGGATGATGATGATGACGATGATGATAATGATGATGATTTCTGTTTCAGCTGTGAATGACGAGAGAAGTAATATAAATTAGCACGATACGTATATTAAGTTCAGTGGTAACTATACAACGAATCTGTTGATGCCAATTGGAGTGGTGAGTCAAGATGCTCACACCTGAAGTAATTCATAAAGGGTTTGAAATCAAAGGGTTAGTTGAGGCATTGTCCACATAAAGCCACTCAAGGACGAACAACTGGTCATTCTTGCCGAAAATGACTGGACTGAGTCGTGTAGTCACGGGGTTCCTACACTTATGATGGGATGCGACGAATTACCGAATCCGGTCATTTACCGAATCGGTACCGAATCTACACTTTTAATTGGTAAGTATTCTAATTTTTAACACAATGTAGGTTCGTACACACCTATTTATCTGAAATCTGGTAAAAAAAAAAAAAAAAAAAAAAGTGTTTAATTTAACTATTAGTAAAAAAATCGGGATTCAGAGCGAAAACATGCTAAAGTTAGCAAAAGTGTTTGGCCTTTAGATCACCAACTCGCCTTGGCAGACTTCTATTTTGTATAGATATTTATTTATGTACAGGTTGAAGATAAATGTCAATAATATTTTCAGTCCTTACACCGTAGAAGCCCATGTCTTTATATATTTTCGTAGTGGTTTTATGTATTCTTTACATCGATTCAGTATATTTTTTTTTTTCAGTTGAACGATGACACGACGCTAATATATTACCAATGTGTTCCTATATATTTTATGATATTTATCCACATCACTAAAAGGAAATGTCTTGGGCAGTTTAAAAGTTTTATCATTAGGGTCCCTGAGGAGAGGTTGAGCGCTTCACTAAGGGGAGGGACGCTCTCTCTCTCTCTCTCTGTTTACGCTTCTAAGGGACGACACCGTGCCCACCAGGCTGGAGCTTTATCTTCTCGTAGCCCAATTATGAGTTAGTACATCGACTTCTAATCCCCTAAAAAGGGTGACAGTCTGGGAGTGGACTTCCACCAAGTTCTGGTATAGTATTCTACTTTTGAGACTGGGTCCAGCATGGCCAATGTCTGGCTTTCAAGTGTTTTCAAGCCTTGCCCTGACCTGGAACAAGTCCAATCTCTCTGGTGTCAACTATTATATATGGAGATACAGCGAGTTAATAAACGACCACCATCTATGGAAATGTGTTTCGTCGACATCCCTCATGACCATACTCTCCTTCCCAGAAAAACCAATGGAAACTCCGAAGCAGAGTCAAGAATTCGGATGTCTCGTAGTAAACTGAAGCGTCAAAGATACCACGTATAACCTGTGTCCTTTACCAAATTATAGTGTGGACACCTCTTTACATTAGGTACATTTATTAATGTTTTGGGATGTATTAAGAACAGTCTCAAAGTTTTCTTATATTCATTAACTTGAATGTACAGGTCAGTCATTGAAAGTGGTTGTTTCGGCCAATACGTGTTGGTGGCAGCTCAATGGGCTGATTTAAGTCTGTTCCAATATAGTTTTTATAAATTTTCCTCTTTTTTAAGGCTTAAAGATTCCCACCGAACCCTTGTGTTTACCTGATCATATGGTACATACCTGTTGAACTGACAGCTACCCTGTAGAGTTTTGTTTCCCATATGTTTTATCTATGCCATTGTTGCTAGCTTATTTAAGTAAAAATGGAGGATAATACCCAGTTCAGGGGAGCCGAGGATGACCTTCGGGACACCAAGACTGATGCACAGCATGCTTCATGATAAATGCAATGCAGAGTTTAAGTGAGCAACGAACCTTAATTACAACGCTGAGGGATGAAATGTTAAATTATGAAGTGCATCACAGAACCACTCTCCTTCAGCCCCTGATCCTAACCAAACTAATCCTAATCCATTCCTCCCATCAGTTACACCAACTCCCTCTGTCCCGACCCACATCAGTCCCCGCACCCAGGTACTTCCTTCCCCAGACAATCCGCTGTTAGACTTAGTGACATTCCTATGGTAAAAGTACTTCATTTAGACGGGATCGAAGCTGAAAATACCCTGGCAGAGTTGTATGGACTAGTTGAATCGTGTGTGACATCTGATGAGGAAAGGTTGCTAGTTGCTCAAACTCGAGCTGACAAGCCGCTATATACTGTGATTTATAATCTTGTCCAGCAAGGAACATTCTCTACATGGAGTGATTTCAAGGCAGTACGGAGGGCTGAGTTTTGTGGTACTCCTAATATAACAGAAACTTGGCATCTTATTTAGGAAATCACCTATGATATAGAGGAGAGTCCCACAACCTTTGTGAACAGATCAAATTGTAAAGTGGCAGCTCTGGAGACCAAATTCCTCAATGCATTCATCCCTGATGCAGAAAAATTAACTAAGAGGAAATTATTCCAGGGACTTCCCGAAATTGACCAACGTAAACTTGGTGATTTTTTTGACACTGCCTCCGTAAGTTTCTTAAATGGGCTGAGGAGGAGACTTGCGCTAATTTCTAACAGGGACATCAAACGAATGAGAGCGAGGAGAAATATGGCCCCGGTGACCTCATCGAAGCCAGCTGAGACAATGCCTCCAAGCACAGATAGGTTTGATTAAATAGAACGAGCACCTAGCAACCTGACTTAACAGATGAAAACCCTTAAACCTCCTCCAAAGAAAACTTATTGTGGTCACTGTAAGAAGACTGATCATGTGCCAGCAACTTGTTCCCTTACACCAGCAAGGAATGCTTGTTTTGACTGCTTAAGAGTAGGTTTTTAGTAGGAGAAATGCTGATTGCCCGGGGCGGCAGTCCAGACAGTCGTAATGACTGGGTAAGAGTAGAACCATTTCATTGATTGTGAACCAAAGATCGAGTTCCACAATGGTAGTTACGGGGAGTGAAGTAACCCATGTTTCAAAGAAATTTAAAAGTCAACTTGGATTAGAAATGTCCCAAAATAAGAACTTTCTTCCAGTGACAGGGATATCAAAAGCACCACTTCCTGTACTAGGCTCTGTGTACCTGGATATCCTGATTGGTAGCACAAAGACTGTTCGACACCTAACTTGGTAGTCCCTGATCGCTTTCTTGAGACTGAACTCTTGTAAGTAGGTGTGTTGGGCAAAGCTCCTGTAGAATGGGATCATCAACAACACACCTTTAAGTGGGATGAGTTCATATACCTAGTTAAGTACCTTTACCGTTCACCCTACAAGCTACAAGTGAAATGCACGTAAGGTGAGACTGACCTGCCCAGTTATGCAGCCTTCTGGGTATCTTCGCCTACGGGAAGAACTTGTCGTTAGAGTTTTGCAAGCATGTGTGTCGCCTTTCCCAGTCAGTGAAGAACCCAACACAGTCCTGGAAGTCTCTCCCCAAACATCTTTGAATTTAGCTGATCTATTTTGTGTATTACAGTCTCCATTAAAAGTGTCCATTAGATAATTGACCGCCGATTCGGTATTTCGCTGCACCCAGATAGGACAGGGCAAGTCAGTGTTAAGACAAGACTTTCCAAAATGGGGAAGTTAGATTCAGTCTCCATTAATCTTTTCACCGTTTGAGGGAGTGCTAGAGAGAGGCGCCTTCACGTAGTGGCTTCAAAAAACCTTGGTGAATGTACTGACTATACTATCCGATTATACATACGCTGCGTATTTCCCTCTCTATCCTCCGTAAGTGATACGGTAGACTGTAGGGAGGGAGAGGGAGAAGAATGCTTAAAGCCACAGCTTAATCAAATAGAAGATTCAGCGTTGAATCAGCGTCTGAAACATGATCAATAGTATTTAGATCGTTTATTTACCATTCAGTACAAACTATAAGACCCTGAGAAAAGACGATACTAACGGCCAAGTAAGAATGTGTTTACGAAGGCAAAAGAATATTCCCAGAAGAGAACCATTAAAACAACGTTTTCTTTTATAGTAAATTCTGAGAAAACGAAATATTTAACGGTAGCTATACTAACATTTTCATCTATCAAACACCTGACCGGTTAATCTCCGCGCCCGAGCTGCGTGCACCCTCCCCCTTCCGGCCATTCGTCTCCCTATGTCCAAGACGACTGCCCGGAGAGTCCTTCGAGAGGTGGCCAGGGAGAATCTAAAACTACGTATTGATGCCGAACGTCCCTTCAGCATCACCATCCAGCACTACAACTACTCCGGGGTGAGACACACCTATGGCAAACACCCGACCTTCACCCCCCACTGTGAAGAGGTTGTCATCTGCATTCACCCGAGGTGTCACTCCCTTGGGGAAGACACTTGTTTACGGGATTCTGACAAGCCCTGCAAACTCTTTAACGCTCCCATGGTTGACTCATTATCCCATCACATCATTAACTGTCCCTCTTTTGTCCCCTTTAAGAATACTGGCTTATTACCCGTTCCCGCCCCGGGAGGGCCTCGGGTACGGGTATTGTTTTCATTTGGCTTGTCTGTTTGTTTGTGTCTGTCTGTCTGTCTGTCTGTTAACTTTACGCGAAAACTACTGGAGCGATTTTGACTAAAATTACAGGGATGACGGGCTGTGACCTTCTGATCACCTGATTAAATTTTTGGCCAGATTGGGCCAAGGCCCATGCTGTAGGCCCAAAAGAGGTAAAAAAGAACCCCCCCCTTTTTTTTTTTTTTTTCGCCATAACTCCTTTCAGTTTCGTCATATCGACATGAAACCAAAACGTAAAGGTGCATCTTTTAACATGCCTCATTACATTAGGGGGGTCACCCCCCCAGTTTTTTTTTTTTTTATGCGAGGAAGAAGGAACCAAAGGCCATGAGCCCGCAGTAACAGTTCCCTCCAAGAGAAAAACAAAATACAATAGAGAGCCAAATTCAAGATCCGATCATTTTGAGATGCCTGGACACACTGCGTTTGAAAGACTGGAGATCATAGGCAGCAGGAAATACAGACAGAGGGAGACAGTTCCAGAGCTGACCTGTTGCATAAATGAAAGACTGGGAGTAACGGTTAACTCTTGCATTAGAGAGTTGGACAGAAAAAGGATGAGAGTTTGCTGCCAGACGGGTGCTACGCGCCCGTCGTAGAGGTGGAGGAATGCAAGCAGACAGTTCAGAGGAGCAGTGACCATTAAAGTAGCGATAGAAAAGAGATAAAGATGCAACAGTGCGGCGAAGAGACAGAGGTTGAAGGGAGTCAGTAAGAGGAGGAGAGTTAATGAGACGAAAAGCCTTTGACTCCACCCTATTGAGAAGAGCTGTATGTGGGGAGCCTCCCCACACATGAGAGTTGTACTCCACACAGGGGCGGATAAAACCCCTGTATAGAGTCAACAACTGTGCAGGGGTAAAGAAAGAGCGGAGTCGGCTTAGCACACCCAATCTCTTGGAAGCAGATTTTACAAGAGATGTAATATGATCTTTCCAAGATAAGTCCCGAGTAAATGAAACCCCAAGCATGTTCAAGGATGATGCAGGATTAAGCTGAATATTATTAAACACTAGTGGGTATACCTGTGGAAGATTTTGTCGGGTTGATAGGTGTAAGAACTGAGTCTCAGATGCATTAAAGACAACCATATTATTTTTACCCCAGTCAGAGATACGAGCCAAATCAGGCATTAGGTGTGCCACAGCCTCATCCCTTGCTTGTTGAAGTAACTGTTGAGATGGGCGTTGCGGGAACCGAATGGAAAGGTGAAGGGTGGAGTCGTCAGCGTATGAGTGGATAGGGTTAGATGTACAGCTTAGAAGATCATTGATGAATAAAAGGAAGAGAGTTGGTGATAGGACAGAGCCCTGAGGAACACCATTGTTGATAAATCTAGGAGAAGAACGATGGCCGTCTACAACAGCGGCTATAGAACGACCAGAAAGGAAGCTGGCGATGAAGGCACAGATAGAAGGATAGAAACCGTAGGAGGGCAGTTTGGAAATTAAAGATTTATGCCAGACTCGATCGAAAGCCTTTGAGATGTCAAGTGCAATGGCAAAGCTTTCGCCAAAGTCCCGAAAGGAGGATGACCAGGAGTCTGAAAGGTAGGTGAGAAGATCGCCAGTGGAGCGTCCCTGACGGAACCCATACTGACGATCGGAAAGAAGGTTGTGATAGGAAAGATGCCTTAAAATTTTTCTATTAAGAATTGACTCGAAAACTTTTGAAATACAGGACGTTAAAGCAATTGGACGATAGTTGGAGGGTTGGGAGTGGTCACCCTTCCTTGGGACTGGCTGAATGAGAGCAAACTTCCAGCAAGAAGGAAAGGTACAAGTTGACAGACAAAGGCGAAAGAGTTTGCCTAGGCAGGGTGTAAGCACAGAAGCACAGTTCTTGAGAACAACAGGAGGGACCCCATCAGGCCCATATGCCTTGTTAGTACTGAGGCCAGTGATGGCAGAAAATACATCAACTGAAGAAATTTTAATGTCAGCCATGAGGAAGTCAGAGGGGGGAAGTGATGGAGGAACAGCACCGGAATAGTCTAAGGTAGAATTGGAGGAGAAAGTCTGTGTGAAGAGATCTGCTTTATCAGTAGAAGAAATAGCTACAGAACCATCAGAGTAGAAAAGAGGAGGGAAGGATGATGAGGTAAAGTTGTTAGAAAGATTTTTGGCAAGATGCCAGAAGGAGCGGGAAGAATTCGAGTCGGAGAGTTGAGAGCATTTAGTATGGATGAAATTATTTTTAGTAGAGCGAAGAACAGACTTAGCACGATTCCGGGCAGAAACGTAAAGATGATGTGATTCAGGGGTGGGTTGGCTCCGGTACCTTTTGTAGGCCCTCTCCTTGTTGCGGACAGCATTAGAACAAGCGTGATTAAACCAAGGCTTTCTTGCATTAGTCAAAGGATATGAGAAAGGAATGTATGCTTCCATGCCCGAGAGAATAACCTCCGTAATGCGCAAGGCACACTCAGATGGCTCACGGCCATGGAAGCAATAATCATTCCAGGGAAAATCAAAGAAGTACTGCCTGAGGGCCTCCTAGTCCGCGGCTCCAAAATGCCACAGACGACGTTTCACTGGAGGGTCCACAGGCCGTACTGGAGTGATAGGACAGGTTAAGGTAATAAGGTTGTGATCGGAGGAGCCCAACGGAGAGAAAAGATTAACAGAGTAAGCAGAAGGATTAGTTGTGAGGAAGAGGTCAAGTATGTTGGAGCTCTCTCCAAGGCAGTCAGGGATACGGGTAGGGTGCTGTACAAGCTGCTCTAGGTCATTAAGGATAGAAAAGATGTAGGCTTGTTCACCAGGTGGATCCATGAAAGGAGAGGAGAGCCAAAGGTGGTGGTGAACATTGAAATCTCCAAGAATGGAGATTTCAGAGAAAGGAGAAATGGATAGAATGTGTTCCATCGTAGAAGTAAGATAGTCGAAGAATTTTTGATGGTCAGTAGAATTAGGGGATAAGTAAACAGCACAGATATATTTAGTCAGAGAATGACAGGAAAGCCGAAGCCAGAGTGTGGAGAATTCAGAAGAATCAAGTTCAGGGACACGAGAGCAAGATAAGTCGTTGCGTATATATACACAACAGCCACCTCTGGCTTTGAAATGAGTATAGAGAAAGTAGGAGGATACAGAAAAGGGTTAGCGGTAGGGGGGTTAGGGTTAGCGGTAAGGGGGTTAATGTCAGGTGGGTAGGGAATAAAATTTCAAATGGGCGTAAAATCGTCAATTTTCATCCGATTTACTCCAAATTTGATACATGACAGCTTTGACTAGATATCCTGTTGTGTTTATACGTCAGCACTAAAATGACTGCCGGGAACGGGTTGGCTGTGCCTTGGCACCGTTTCTTGTTTTCTGCTTTGTGTAGCTGCATTATTATAAATCTTGATGTACTGAGGAACATTCTCAGCCTTTATCCAGAATTTCTCGCACTATTTTTTCTCTTTTAGCATACATTTGTATACGTATTTATGTGGTATATATGTTTTCTGCTGTATTTGTTGACTTTAACAATTCTTTCCTCATGATGTGTTCATTTCCTTACTGGGCTTGTCATTGCAATCAGTCTGATAACATTTGTCCCGTGTATGCTTCAGTGTATTCCTTGCTTTCTTGTAACCTTCCTGCTTGGCCCTCAACGACAACGGTTGGGGCGTGCACTGAATGGTGAATAAGAATCCATGTAAAATGATCTCAATAACCTTTTCTATTGACATTCTGCTTTCTGTTCAGTGCAGTGTTGGTTGTAAGGGTTGTGCCTACTTAACCGTAGTGCTTCCCTTCTAACTCGACCAAAATCCCTAATCATTTTTATCTCAGTTGATGTCCAAGTGTATAGTTCATTCATTTCATCTAGGTGTTTTTTTTTTTCCTTTTTTCCCGTAGCTCAGTGGCAGAATGAGACAATACTAAGGTTCATTTTCCTTCTATGGCACTTCTTCATGACTAGCTTCATATTCTAATGTTAATTTCTGGTTACAGCTCAGTATTCAAGGTGGAGAGATGGCTGATTTATGCCTACTTGAAGTGAACAGAGTATAGTCAGAGTGAAGAGTGGATATCACGCAAAGTTAGACTGAGATCAAATTAGATCCTGATATTAAGAATCTAACAATATCTCTTTTCTAAACACAATCTAACAATATTCTTTTCCTCTTATAATATTCCAACAGCCTCTCTCTAATCACAGTCTAACACGCAGCATCTTTTTTCTTATCAATCTAACAGCATCTCTTTTTTCATCTCAATCTAATAGTATCTTTTCTAGCTAGACTCTGACAGTATCTCTGCTCTAAAGCATAATCTAACAACATCTATTTTCTAAGAAGACGCCGCCGTTTCGATTGCTGAGGGAATTACAGCTTATTGCTACATAAAAATGGATTTAGCTAATTTAGTGGCAAACTCGCTAACCTGGCAACACTGGGAGGAATGGGCATAATATAGGCCATGTTACTGAAGGGATCCCGCCTAGTGAATAACAACATACCTCTTTTATTTTCTGACTATTGGGTGCTGGAGAGGGACGCCGTCATGTGGTGGCACTGATACAACCAGGGGGCTCCACTGCCTGGCTATACAAACGTCTCTCAGTTATTCCTTATCTCCCGAAATCAGGATGACGGACTGCAGACGATAACAAACTTAAGACTGCAGTCCACCGGGTTCACATTCAGATGAGCCTGGGTTTACTATTACTACTGAATTCCGATGTGTTTTTCTTCATACTTTTAAAATGTTGTTCTCCATGGCTTACACAAATAAATCTTTATCTTCAAGAAAGATTAGGAGAAAATCATCCACAACTAGAAAAATGTTTGTGAAAACCTCGGAATGCAGCCACGTTAGCGACTAAATACGTCTCACTTTCCTGATCATCTATATGTTTTCTACTACTTTTGATCTTTCCTGCAAATCTTTTGTTATTGATATTTGAGTTTAAGTTTACTCTTTACAGGTAACAAGTGTAGAATTGCTCTGGAACCTGTGGCTAGGCTCTTGTTTCAAAGAGTTTGCTGTAAAAAGTAACTAGGCATGTCAAGTAACCACATACGGCACCACTTTTATGCCTCAGTGGGCTTAAGTGAAGAACGTTAACTAAAGTTGCTGCTAGATGCGCCACAATGGGTGTCAGCTGACAGCAAACTTGGATTCTCCCTGCCAAATAACTTTATATGGGACCACTTTTATGCTTCAAGAATTAAGCATTTTTACTAAAGTTTCCTTTAGATGGCGCCACCTCAGGTGTCGGCTGATGGCAGATTTTGATTTTCCATATCATTCATTCATTCATTGCCAGACACCATGTATCCCAAACGGGGTGGCCAAGGGCTTAGAGTTAATTGTTTTACAGGGAGGGGCACTAATCCACCACCAACCCCACTTGACACGTAGGGATGCCAACAGCATCTGGTGTTCCCAGGCGGTCACCCATCCAAGTACTAACCAGACCCAACGTTTTCCATATCAAATTACCGTATATGGTATCGCTTTTATGTCTTCAAAGGCCTCCTTTTAACAAATCCGGCAGAAGCAGATGAAGAAAAAGAAGAACTCTGGCCACTCATTGACCTGCTGGCTATCGCCGCAGGTAATAACTGTCAAAAATTTGAACATAAAAATGTGAAAATACGCAACTTTTGACACTCTCTCCTTGTCTCTCTCTCTGACGCTCAAGTGTATCCCAGTGCTCCATATATAGTGTTAACCTACTTATTTACTTAGTGGTCACATAAATGAATAAATTTTTCCCCACAAGAAGGAATAAATGCCAAATATAAGGGTAAACTGCGTCCAGAACCCAGGAATCTCTTGAACACGTCAGCCAACACTAAGTAGCTGACATTTGTTTCTATACTCTAAATGCAGCTGCGCCTCTCTCTCTCTCTCTCTCTCTCTGTATATCTGTGTGTGCGTAAACTTGCAAGTCATGTGGTGGAGTTTGGTGGCCAGGTGGATGGATAGGGTGGGTGGATGGATAGGGTGGGTGGGTGGGTGGGCAGGGTCGGGTGAGGTGGGTAGGTGGAATGAGGTGGGCAGGGTGAGCAGGGTGGGTGAATGAGGCTGGTTGGATGGGTGGGTAGGGAATGGGGTGGGTAGGATGGGAAAGTTAGAACCATCCTTTCTTCCTTTGTTCTTTTTCCCCTTTTCAAACATAATTGCTCCTGTATGCAGTTCAGGGAAGAGGGACTCACCAGATACATCTCTTTTAATCAGGATGGAGTCATAGGCTTTTCATTTCACAACTCCCCCTCGCCCTCTATCTGAAGCCAGCTGCAGTGTAATATGGTATATACACATATTTTTCTCTACCACTGTTGTTTCAGTGGTTGCTGCTCTTCTGAACTGTCTGCTTGTACGGTATCTCCCCAATGCGGTGGGGACATAGAACTCGTTTGTCAACAAACTCTTCCCTCTTTCTTGTCCAGCTCTTTAATTTGTGAGGTAGCTCATATTTTCAGTCATTTGTGCATGCAACAGATCAACTCTGGAATTGTCTTCCTAAGTTTATATTTCCTTCTACCACTGGCCCTCAGTCTTTTTACCTAATGTGTCCAGACATTCTGAAACAAATCGAGCTTGAATTTAGCTCACTTTGTGTACAGTATGTTTAACTGACAAGAACAATCTGCAGGCACCAAACATTTGGTGATTTCAACCTTGAGACACACACACACACACACACACACACACTTAAATATCCCACACAGCTGTGCTTCTAACCCTAGACACTGGGCACGTGCTACATAACCGGCGACGTATATAGCATATAGAAAGCATCCATCTTATTTCTGAGCAAATCTTTGGAAAGTATGTGATGAGATATTATATATATATATATATATATATATATATATATATATATATATATATATATACAGAGAGAGAGAGAGAGAGAGAGAGAGAGAGAGAGGGGGGGAGCTAAGGATATCAAAATATCTTATTGGCCCTTCAATAATATTATTTTAACACAGTCATGTACATAGTTAAGTATCACAGTTAGTCATGCTTTTGTATTTGAATAACACACAGTTCATAGGTGGGTGGGTGTGGGTGTGGGTGAGGGTGGATTCATGTTTGTAGGTAGGGGGTGAGGATGTGGGTGGAGGTAAGGGTGGGGTAGTGTCGGTGTGGGTGAGGGTGTGGGTGGGAATGAGTGGGGGTGTAATGTTGGTGAGGGTTGGGATTGGATGGGAGTACCGTGGGAGGGGATGGTGTTGAGAAGGGAGGGAGAACAAAGGAAAGCAAGCAGCAACAAATGTAATGGTTCTTCTGAGACTGATTGCTATTGAGAAAACTGACTGATACACAGTTTTTTTAGTTAAATATAAAGAGAGTAAAATATGGGGAGTAGTAGTGGAAGTGTGAGAGTGGGGGTTGGGGTGGTAGTGTGGGTGGGAGAGGGATAATGTGCAATGCGTAAGGATCGAATTCTCTAACGATCAGTAGATTTCTTAGCACCTCATTCTTAGCGATTTGTCTCGAATCCTACACATCTGTTTCTCCTTTATGTAGTCCATATATATATATTTTTTTCATTCCTACAAAGACTGCATAAAGATCACAAACAAGATTAACGCACTGCATGCAGAAATAAATCGATAAGGAACAGGTGCTACGAAGCCACCTTAATCGTCGAGGATGTTGTTTTAAGGATGTGGTTGTCTAAGAGGTTCTGGTTCTTAGGAGAGTGTTGTCTAGGGACTGGCGGTGGTGGTGGGAGGGTATGTGTATCGACACGTGACGCCATCCCTGGTGGCGCCCTCAAGCCAACCAAGCTGCTTTTTCACGTCGATGAAACTGTTGATCTGAACGCATCTAGACAGAGTAGGCACGACACCAGCCAAGACGGCCCTTCCATCCTGCTGAACCACGAGTGGGCCGCCGGAATCAGCTTTGCACAGGGAGGAATAGGTGGTGCTGCACAATCGATTTGCGAGGCTGCAAGATGTGGCTATCTTGACCGACTTCTCTTGCATTTCGGCAGTCCAGTCGTCAACGGTCCTAGTGCCACCAAACCCTGTCACCGTAGCTGTTTGGGAGGTGAAGTCTGAGGTGTCGTCGGGCAAGCAGACAGGACGTATGGGGAGCCGACTGCCCAGGTTCAAGGGTCTGGTGAGGTTGAGGAGAGCCAGGCCGCCCCGCTTCCGGAGGACCCCCGCGTCTCTCACCACACTGCGGCTCGGTTTAGTCACGTCACTCTTCTCCAGCCGCACCTGCAGCAGAACATGCCTTCCTTTATTATATTCTTGCTACCATCAGACTATTTAAATAAGCTTTGGACAGACTTCTATTCGCATCGCTCTTCATCTGTACCTCAACACACACACACACACACACACACACACACACACACACACACACACACACACACACTATTCTTTATTTTTTCACATTAACATAAGACGATTTTATTCAGCTTTGATCAGATAGCATTGTCTCTCTCCAACCGCACCTGCAACAAAAACACCCTTTTCTTTATTCAATTCTGTGTTATTATCCGATGATTTTTTTTTTTTCAGCTGAGAATAGGCCTTTATCAACATCACTCTCCGGACCATGACGTATCCTCAACATCATAAGAGAGAGAGAGAGAGAGAGAGAGAGAGAGAGAGAGAGAGAGAGAGGTTGTTATATTCCCTTCAAGCACTGGAGAAGGCTGGGAAGTCGGGATTGCTCACCTGTCTGCCAATTTCCGTTCCACGTACCCCTTTTACACCTTTTCTTATCCAGGAAAGTTCAGGTTAGGTTAGCTCTGTTTTCTTAATATCAGGTTAGGTAAGTTTGTTAGAGTAATCGGTTAGTTGAAGATAGGATGAGATAGAGTAATAAAAGATAGAAGGGTTATCATCCTGGGGAAATCAGACTTAATACGTAGTGCCAGAATGGTATACAGAGCGGAAATCTGCCACCTGCTCATGTTTTATCATTGCTTATACTCCGCCTTTAGCCAGTCACTATCCAGGTTGGTCACAGTGTAGCAGCTGACCATCTACCAAGAATCGCTGCCTTGTCTTGGAGAGTTATCAACAGCACGCACACGTTTTTAAGACTATCTTGTGTCAATCTATTGCCATTCGCCTCTACGTTGCCTTGTCCCCTGCCATTTGGCTGCCCTCCTTTCAACTTATAGCTCTCTCTCTCTGTTATATCCCTTTATTCCCTCCCTCCATCTCATCCTCTGTCTCTCCCTCCCCCCTCCCCCTCACCCTCGCTCACATGCACTCTCCTAGTCAGTCTCTCTTTCTCGACGCTCTCCAAATGGCCAAACCATCTAAGAGTATTCCTCTTAACAATTTCAATCACATCCACATCAACACTACAACACTCCTTCACTTCTTCATTTGTCTGGCTGTCTTTTCCTGTAATTCTACATGCTCCTTTCCAGTATTTAATTTCCACTGCTCTCACTCTTGACTTCCTTCCTTCCAGCAGGGTTCAAGCGTCGTTTCCGTATATTAGAGTGATCACAATACTGTCATGTAGCGATCGTGCAAGACACTGTACAGTATTGGCACAGTCAGGATAACATCTTGTGGCGGTAACTGGTAACCTGGCTGATGTAGTGGCATTCTATCTTCGAAAAGTGAGTGAATAACCTGTCACAGGCTCAAAGCCAAAAGATACAGAAATAAGCACCGCAGCTGAGCGCTTCATGTCTATCCCAGCTTTACCTCATTTCCCTGAAGTAAGGCTAAAATGAAATATATAGATCCAATGACTATGGCTGGAAAACAACTAACTAAAAATACGAACAAGAAGCCTCGGACCAGGAATGGCCAACAGGTAACGACTAGGGACCATACAAGGGACATGGTACGGACTGCGACATGGAATGTAAGGGGTGCGAATGATGAGAGATTGTCCGGGCGCTTGAGGGTGCAAAAGTGGATGTATGTGGAATAACTGAGACAAAATGGGAAGGTGAGACGGTGAGAAAATGGGAGTCTGGATGGGGTATATGTGCAGGAGTAGGTAAGAATGAGAACGCAAAAGAAGGAGTTTGTACTGTTGTGTGCAAGGGATGGAAGGAGAATATAAAAGGGTGTGGATCCGTTGGCTCAGGGATTGTGTGGGTAAGATGGAAAGTTGGACTACAAATGTGGGCGATTGTGTATGTGTATGCGCCAACGCAAGATCGTGCAAGTAGAATGAAAGAAGAGTTCTGGATAAATGTGGATGCGTGCATGGAAAAATTTGAAAGGAATGAGAGAGTGTTTTTGATTGGAGACATGAATGGAAAAGTAGGGAATGTTAAGGTGGAAAGTGGGGTACGCCTGCAGACGTGGTTGAGAATGACAGTGCTTTAGTGAACATTTGTGCTGGAAGAGGGTTGGCGGTAGCTAATACCCTCTTTAGACACAAAATGATCCACAGGTATACGTGACGAGTGATGAGAAAGGTGGGTGGTGAACTGAACGAGTGAAAGAGAGCGATTGACTGTGTGTGGATGATAGAACGAGGAGGTATGTAATGAATGCAAGAGCATACAGAACTTGAGGGAGTGGACTTTCTGACCACCACATGGTGGTGGTGAAAGTCAAGGTTCAAATGAAGTGGAGGAATAGGAGAGGGGAAATACAGGAGGAAGCAGTCCATAGAAGGAGGGTAGAAAGGTTGCAAGAGGATGGAAAAATGGCAGAATATACTATAAGAGAGAAGTGGAGGAGCGATTGGGTAAATATGATTTGGAGCACATGAGGGACGTGGAAGGTGAGTGCACGATATTTACAGAAGAAATCTGTGCAGCATGTGAGGTGGTGTGTGGGGTGAAGAGAAGACAATAGGAGGTGCAAGGAAAAGCATGGTGGAATGAAGAGGTGAGACAGGCTGTGGCGCAAAAGACGAAAGCATATGGTGAGTGAATTAGAAACAGGGGCGTGGAGGAAGTTGAGAGATGGAAGAGAGCGTTATACGTAGAGAGGAAGAGAAAGATGAAAAGATTAGTAAGAGAAGATGTGATAGAAAGCGTTAGGAGAACTACACTGAGGTGGTTTGGCCATGTGAAAAGGATGGAGATCGAGACTCTAACGAGGAGAGTGTAGGCTATGTAAGTGAGGTGGAGGGAGGGAGAGGGAGGGTGAGACCGAGGCTGAGATAAAAGGATGGAGTGGAGAGGTATATGAGAGAGGGGTGTGTGAGCTGGGAGCTTGATAGTGAAACGGCGTTGGACAGGGCGATATGGAGGCAATTTATCTGTGGCCATCCCTTACGGGATTGAGGCGTCTGGCAATAGATAGACAGATACACTATGACTACCGCAGACATCCGGTGCAGATGGGGTTACTAGCATATGCAACAGGTCAACTGTGGCAATGTCTCCCTCTATCTGCATTTCCTACTGCCCATGACCTCCAGTCTTTCAAACACAGTGAGTTCGGGCATTTCGAAATGAACGATCTTGAATTATCTCTCTGTTATCTTATTTTTGTGTTTTCTTAGAGGGAACAATCATGAGGGCTTCTGGTCTTTGGTTCCTTTTTCCATGCATAAAAAAAGCTAATTACCTCCAGGTCATAACATAGTGGATAATGTTCGGGATTTAATGTGGTGAATAAATAGCTAGGAAGAGGTGTTTCGAAATCTATAAAGCAGCAGAGTATATAATCCGAAATACCAGTGACAACGAGGATAATGAAGTATAAAATGTAGAATAAATCACAAAGCAAAAGATGTTATGAGATATCAGTATCCTACAAAAGAATACTGAGGCATAATGTTTAGAATAAATCGCAATGGAGTTGGTGTTAAGAAATATCAGTAACCTATAAGAAAAAAATTGAGGCACAAATCGCTATGGAGTTGGCGTTAAGAAGTATCAATAACTCACAAAAGAATACCGAGTTATAGTGCAGAAAAAAATCGCTATGGAAGAGGTGTTACGAGATCTCCAAAGCAGCTTACGAGTATAATCTGCAATACCAGTAACACAGAAGAGCATACTGAGGTATAATGTGGAGAATAATTCGCTATGGAAATGGTGTTACGAAAACTTCCTAATTACCTGGAGGTCCTCATCGACTCCCACGCAGCCGACCGCCGTCAACACCATCCGGTCGTTGATTAGGACGCCCGTACACAAGGGCGTGGTCCTGCCCCGGGGAATGATGGCGACCGTCCATGGGTTCTCCAGCGCGTCTGTCCCTTCTCCACCTATGATGCGGGAGCTCCTGGTGAAGTGTTTTGAAGGATATTGATCAGTTCTTACGATAATGAAGTTCCAGGGAAGCATGTTAAACGATATTTAATTAGTTTCTGCAATAAATGAAGTTCTGGTGAAGTATTTTGAAGGGCATTGATCAGTTACTATCATAATGAAGTTCTAGGGAAGTATTTTGAAAGATATTGATTAGTTTCTGCAATAAATGAAGTTATGGTGAAGTGCAATGAAGGCTAATGATCAGTTATTACGATAATGAAGCTCTAGGGCAGCATTTTAAACGATATTTGATTAGAGTCTGCAAAAAATGAAGTTCTAGGGAAGTATTTTAAAGGATAATGCTCAGTTACTACGATAAGGGAGATTCTGGAAAGTTTTCAAAAGGGTACTTATTATTCTGCATTCATTAACTAGACGTCAAATTATCATCTCACTATCTTCAATGCTGTGCTGTAAGAAAAGATTAACACTAGAATATTGTACTAGTCATGAAGAAGTGCTATGGACAGGATGTGGAGCAGTAGTAGTGTCATATTATCACTGAGCAACGGGAAATATGCTGCAAAAGAACGAAATTATCCGTTTCGTAAAAGTGAATGAACTATAAACCCATATCCTAGGTGGCACTGTCAGTTTCGCAGCAAAATTACCATAGCGACCTATTACACACATTACACCTCAGTATTCTCTTGTGCGATTGTGGTACAAACTAGGTTGGTTTAACGACGTAAATAATATTCAAGAGAAAGTTTAAGATGTAATAGTCAAAATAAATCGCTGGGCATGAGGGGCTACGAGGCCCCCTGTGCCACTAGGAATACGACCTATAGTCCTTACGATACAAGAGGTTCTGGGAGAAGTATCTGAAGGACATTGATCAGCCTCTACGATAAAGGAAATACTGGAGAAGTATTCCAAATGATATTGATCAGTTCCTAGGATACGGGAAGTTCTGTGGAAGTATTGTAAAGGATATTGACTTGTTTCTACGATAAATGTTCTAAAGAAGTTTTTTTAATTTACACGATACTGATCAGTTTTTAAGATAAAGGTAGTTTGCGGGGAAGTACGGGGGACCCATCTACACCGTTCCTCATCCGCTTCTCTTGGTGATTTCTCGTGTGTTGCGTGGACGGCTTAGTTAGCGGTATCAGTGTCTAGCCTGTGTCCTTTATTCAATTCATATTCCCACCCCACACCCAGCCCACACCAGCACAATGAGCCGTCCCCACAACACATAAGTGAGTTTCTTCTGGAGCGTTACTTACAATATTGAACAGATTCTACGATAAACTAGTTCTAATAATCAGCTATCGTCGCGGATTATTTCTTTAATATAATACTCATATAAGAGACTCTGTGATAGTTATGAGTTATCAAAGATTATTTGGCATATTAAGGATCCTAACAGATTTCTGCGATAAACAGGTCTCTGTAACAGTCAACCACAGTCACTTACTATTTAATTTTTGTAATATAAGCAGGTTTGTAACATTTAAATATTATCTGAGTGTAAATTATTTGGTAGCTGTGTGAACGAAGACAAACGTAATATACAAACAATCATATTCCCTTCAGTTCACTGATGTCTTTTATTTTCGACTTTACTTTTGCTATCTCTATACAGTTTTATTGAGCTCAGGAGAGACGTTCTGAAGCAGGGAGGTTAGAAATGGCCTTAATTTTCACCTGAGATGTAAACCCATTGGAAAACAGACTTAAACTATCCTTCTGCAGTCCACCAATCTCTTTTGAGGGATGGGGAAGTAGCGGAGGGAGGTTCGTTCAACTGGGCATATGATCCACCTAGTCATATCGGTGCCACCATATGAAGGCGTTCATGTCCTGCACCCATCTCGAGAGTGAAGATGTTAATCATATAGAACCGAAGTTTAAGGGAACTGAGAAAGAGTGAAAGCAAACGCATATGCAAACTGGCATAGCAGCAATTTGAGCTTAAGAAAGTCGAAAAAAAGAGTGACAGCAAACGCATATGCAAACACTCATAAAAACAACTTGGTCTTAAGAAAGTTAGAGTGAACACAAACACTTATGCAAACAGTCATAAAAGCAACTTGAGTTTCAGAGGGTCGAAATTGAGGGAAAGCTTATGAGAGCTGAAAAACAGAGTGAAAACAAGCGCAAAAGAAAAAAAGTCATGAAAACAAGTTGACTCAAAAGAACTGAAAAGGTATGAATCACAGAAAAAAAAAAAAGAGCTTAAAAGAGCTGAAAGAGAGTGAAAGCAACCACATAAGCAAACATTCACATAAACAAAGCAAACACATAAGCAAACATTCACATAAACAAAGCAAACGCATAAGCAAACATTCACATAAACAACTTGTGCTTGAGAGAACTGAAAAATAGGTCACCTGGACTCTCCACACACACACTTGTACCCCTTCTTGGGCACAAAAGGTGGTGGCACATCAGCTCGAGGGGCGGCTCTAGCTGCTGGAGCGGGGACGGTGGAAGTGGTGGTGGTGGTGTAGCTAGTGTCCTCAACAGCGGTCACCGTGCACGTGAACCCCTCCCCGGCATCCCCAGATGACCCTGACTTGAACCTCACAAGGAGGCTCGGTCCTCCAGACATGAGCAGTCCCGGTTTCTTGGGTCCGCAGAAGTAGCTAAAGACTGTGATGCCGTCGCTGACATATAAGTGATCGCTTTTCTTGCAGTAGGCTTTGGTTTGTATCACATCGAACTGATCTTTGGGACAGTCGAGGATGAACGAGACACGATAGTTGCTGCTACTGAAGACCTTCCGGCAGATGACAGGTTTGTAGTACTGGTTTGTGTTGGGGTCGATCGGTGCACTGATGGTGACTGTGTCGTTGGGGCCCAGTTGAAAGCTCTGAGGAAATACACGTCTAATACTAGAGTTCGATCGCCTCTTCTGTTTCTATTTTGCATCTCCTGCCTCTGTTTTAGTTTTCCTGCCTTCGTTTTGCCTCTCCTGCCTCTGTTTCGCCTCTCGTGTGTGTTTCCCCTCTTCTGCCTTTTTATGCCTTTCCTGTCCCTGTTTCACCTCTCCTGTTCCTTCTTTCGCATCTCCTGCCAGTGTTTCACCTTTACTGCCTGTGCTGCAACTCTCCTGTCTCTGTTTCGCCTTAAAATGCCTCAGTTTCGCCTCTCCCCTGCCTCTGTTTCGCCTCTCCTCCTAATGTTTCGCCTCTCCTTCCTCTGTTTCGCCTCACCTGCCTTTGTTTTGCGACCTCACCTGTCTTTCTTTCACGTCTCCTGCCCATGTTTCGTCACTGGAATCATGGACGCGTGAATGAGCAGTAGTAGACTGAGGTTCACCCACTACGTCACATTCAAGCATCTATAAATTACAGTCAAATCTTAAAGTCGTTCGTCTCTCCTGCCTCTATTCCATTACTCGATTCCTAGACGTAGTGGACTGAAGTACATAAAATCATTCATCTGTGGGTGACAATACTCACTTCTGTCCACTACGTCTCATTAAAGCATTCATGAATTTAACAATGAGAAAGAGACAGAGGGAAGCGAATGTACTTCATCTATTGACAGTACACACAAATGCAAAAGGATCCTAATCTACTGTATATTGGGTTCCCAAGAGGAATACTTCTAGAGGATTCTACTCCCTTTCCAAGATATGTAAGCCTTCCTATCAATTAACTATTTGAACTAATGGCTCTGTTTTTATTATTATTATTATTATTATTATTATTATTATTATTAAACACACTGAGGTGGTTTAGCCATGTGGAGAGGATGGAGAGTGAAAGACTGACGAGGAGAGTGTATGTAAGTGAGGTGGAGGGGGAGAGAGGAAGGGGAAGGCCAAGGATGAGATGGAGGGATGGAGTGGAGAGGTATATGAGAGAGGGGTGTGTGAACTGGGAGCAGGACATTGAAATGGCGAGGGACAGGGGGACGTGGAGGAGATTTGTTTGTGGCCACCCCGTATAAGGGATTAAGGCGTCTGGCAATAGATAGATAGATAGATTATTATTATTATTATTATTATTATTATTATTATTATTAGTTTACCTCCTACATACTGACTCACATTTGATTGTGAAGTGCTTGATGTTGCTCTTTCATTTTAACTTTTCTAAGATTTTCGTCCTTTTGCTGCTTATTTCACGTAGCTCAGCGGCGAAAACAAAAAATACTACGGCTCTACATCCTTCCCATAGCACTTCTTCCTGACTAGCATCAGTTTCTAGTGTTAATCTACTGTTACAACACAGCATTCAAGAAAGATGGATAATAATCTTAGGCCAAAGAAAAGTTAAAAGGGTAAAGGGGTATGAAAGGAGATGAAAGTACAGGGAAGTGATGAATTGTATACTGTACATGAGAGAGAGAGAGAGAGAGAGAGAGAGAGAGAGAGAGAGAGAGAGAGAGAGAGAGAGAGAGAGAGAATTATTACCTCGTCACAATCGATGGCCCAGACAGAGGGTAGAGCCACAAGGGCCAGGGACACCACAGCCCCCCACATGGTGTTGGTAGAGGTGGTGTTGGCAGGAGGGAGCCCGACCGTCTTCTGACAACACCCCACCGCCTCTCTGCATTTATATACTGATGTCTACTTAGTCCAAGACCCCCCTTTCCTCCTCCCCCGCGTTTCCCCTAACCCTCACACTCCCCCCCCCCCTCTCTCTCTCTCAGGTGCACAGACACATAAGTATCTTCCCATATTTTAACGAATATATTGCGGAAAAATCGAACCATCTGAAACCCGCACTAGATTTTTTTTTTTTTTCCCACTGTATTCCGCCTGGTGTATTCGTTTTTTCCCCAGACGTAACTTGGACGACAATTGTTTCTCTGACTGTACACCCCATCACTCCCTTCCTCTCTCTCTCTCTCTCTCTCTCTCTCTCTCTCAGCATGCCTTAGGAGGCATCGTTTATGTCTGGCCGGTTTGACTGAAATCTTCCACTGTATGCGCTGTGACTATGACCACTGTCAAGTAATAGACATTCTTTATTTGGAATTTAAGAAGGTGTTCAATAAAGTACGTAATCGCAGGTTGATGGTCAAAGCTTGTGCACAGGGAATTCAGGGAGGGCAAGCTAGATGGATTCATGATCGGTTGACTGCCCAGGGCCAGCGAGTAGCTGTCAACAGGAAAACTTCAGATTAGACAGTAGTTACAAGTGGAGTGTCCCAAGCTTCAGTTTTAGGTCCATTATTATTAATCATTTGCATCACAGATACATATGGTGACATCAGCCAAATTACAGATTTGACGACAACACAGAGCTCTGATGTAATGCCTCATCATTAGAGAAGATACAAGAACTATATAGAAATTTGATTAAAATAGGGTAGTGGTGTGAACTGCAGAATACGCCATTCAACCTGCACAAGCGCAAGACGATAAACATTGATCATGCAAATCCAACAACCAACTAATTTTTTGTTAGGAAGTTCAGTCAGCAGTACTGGCTTGAATAGAAAAGAAAATGTACTAATCAGTAGTAATCTGAAATTCTCCAAACAGTGTATTGATGCAAAGAGCAAAAGAGAGTTTTGTAGGTTATATAAAATGTTGCTTATGTATAGAAACGGGGAGATAGTCCTCTCTCTGTATAGTTCTCTTGCATGGCAGCGTCTGAAATATCCTGTGTATTTCTTGTCACCGCCCTTGAAAGAGGAGATCGCGAAGCTTGAGAGGGTCCAGGTGCGAGCTACATAGCTGATCCCATCCATCAGCCACATGGGATATCTGAGAAGGCTGCAGGCACTGTTTCTCTTTTCGTTAGAGACTGGGTGCTTGCGCAGACAGTTAACTGAGGTTTTGAAAATCACAGCTTTTCAAAACATCTGCCATCAGCAATTATTTAGCCTAAATAGCAACTCAACAAGGAATCATCGACAGAAGCTTAGTTTGAAGCATTTCCACCATGAACCATTAGGCAACTTTCTCCCATACAAGATCTGCAGTATCTGGAATCAGCTACCAGCAGAGTCACTTGACAGCTACTCGATGGAGTAATTCAAAGCTAGTTTAGACAAAATTTTGGTAAGGCTAACTTAACAGTAGATAGATTATTTCCTACTTTCTTGTAAAACGCCTAGCCAAAATGTTTTTATTTTTTTTATTTCTTTCCTCCGATTTGGGTGCACCTCCTTTTCTTTGCCCGTGCAGTGCCTGGGAGAGGTGGGCGGGAAGAGCCTCCTTCATCTTTATTATATTTTCCTTGCACTGGCTGAGAAGCAATATGTGCACCTGGGAACATCATTCATGGGCTCTTCTCGGTAAGTCACAAGACTTTTTGAGGTACTATTTGTCCTTGTAACTTCTTGTAACTGGCTCTTCAAGCTCTTCCTGCTAAAATCATCTTGTTTCACAAGATTATTATTATTATTATTAAGCTTCGCCAAAAAATGGCGAAGTTTTCTTGTTTTCGTCAGTATTATTTTTCTGTGCACTTTTTTTTTTTTTCTATCTTAATGATATCACACATGAAGGTAACCTAGGGTAACCTAAGTCCTTGTTCCAAATATAAATGACCTTGACCTACTTTTGAAGGTGATATACTCATTGTTATTATAAAAACTGCATATTTGAAAATGAAATATTTCAGAAACTAACTGCGATACAGTTGTTTGGTTGAAAATCCTATGAAAAACATGTTTGCTGAATAATTTTGGCTTAAAAATTTGCCAGTTAGCTTAGTGGAAAATACGGAATTCAAATCTGCTCAGTTTTTATCTTTGCAATACGTTTTAGAGAAAACCACAAAAGTTTTAAAGCTGCAGCTTTCCAGATATATGGCTGTGGTCCCTCTTATGATCTGAAAGGCATATGGTTACAGTTAAGCATACAGTTAGCTAGTTATTGCGACAAACGTAAAATGTCCATGAGTTCTTCGACACCTTTGTCTTCATATCTTGTTAGCCTACATGAGAAATTACCTTAGGGTCTTTAGATCTTGTTTATATTACACATACCTTATAATTATACCATTTGGTGAAACTTCCTTATTGTGGCTACACAGTAAGAACAGGTAACCAATTATTATTATTATTATTATTATTATTATTATCTACGCCAAGGAGGTTATGTTTCCACCCCTGTCCGTTTGTTTGTTTGTTGGTTGGTTGGTTTACGAGCAAGATTACACAAAAACTGTTGGACAGATTTACTCGGAACTTGGTAGAAGAATGGGCCTTGGCCCAGAATAGACTCCATTTAATTTTGGTGCGGATCTGTATAATGGTGCGGGTCCAGGATTTTTTTTTCTTTCACTTTAATATTGCGAGATAGGGCGTTTTTAGACATTTTCGTAAATTTTTCAGTGAATATTGCATGGGTCTTGTTGAAATAAATAACGCATATTAAGGATTCTGGTATCTACGAATGTGTACATTTTGGCTCGGATCCATTTAAAATTCCGGATCTAGCGGATTTAAATATGCTTTTATACAAAGGTAGTATTTTTCCATATTGGATTAGACTTGACTGAATTAAAAGGAAGTGCATGTTGGGCCTTGGCGGAGGTATGCACTCCATTGAGTGCCATTCTAGTTATTATTATTATTATTATTATTATTATTAGTAGTAGTAGTAGTAGTAGTAGCAGTAGTAGTAGTAGTCGCATAAGGCCATCTACGGCAGACTACACCCATATGGGCCATTATCCTTTGTTTATTTTTCAGAACACTGAAATTACTAAATGTTTGGATAACCAAGTATGTGGTAAGACTCGAAGAAAATGGACTTGGCTTCACTGGCTGTATTACAGGAAACAGGCTACTGAGGGGAAGCTATATTAATTTTGCAAATGAAATATGAATATCTTTTAATTTAAACCACCCAAAACAGATTATACAAAATTTAGGGTCCTAGCGGGTGTTCCTGTAAAAGTTTCATCAAAATTGGTCCACATGTCTAGGAGGAGTAGCTGGATGAACCCTTATACAGACAGCAAGAGTCCACTATTCTTCTTCTTATCAGTTCTGCGTTGCATGATGGTACAATTTTGGGCACTGCACCCCACACCAGTGCACTAGATTCAGCCTGTCTGTGTGTCCATAAGCATGTATGTGTTCTAATTCCTAGGCTGTTTGATGGATTTGAATGAAACGTGGCAGGTATTGTAGGTTCCTTTGATTACTGTATGGTCTGCCACTATCAATAATTTTCCAGACATGATTCTTGGGGAGGGGGGGGGGACAGCCCTCCTTACCCAATTAAAAATTCTCATATAGTGAAAGGAGGGCAGATATAGCTTTGATATCTTAGTATATGCTTTACAGTGGACTCTGATTCGTAATGTGTTCTTGGGGAGCGTAACCCCCCCCCCCCAGTGATTCTTGGGTGTCAGAACCCTCACAAAAATAAAAACCATCAGACACAGGGTAAAGTGAACACATGGATTTCATCGAAACTTCTCAGGTCAGTCGGTCCAGTTCCTTGATGCTATCTTCCACTATATAACATTTTCCACCAGTATTTTTAGGGGGGTGGGTCAGCATCCTCCAAAACTTACAAAGCATACAAAATAGAGGATAGAGGGCAGATATGGTTTTCATATCCTACTACATGTTGTACAATGGACTGTCATCCATACTGAGATCTTTGTGGAGCGTGACCTCCCCCCCCCCTCCAGTGATTCTTTGGGGTAAACGCTCTCCCAAAAATAAAAGCAATCAGAATTGAGGGAAAGATCTGAATGAAACTTCCCTGGGTAGTTCGTCTGGTTACTCTGAAGGTCTTCCATTATATGCAGTTTTCCAGCTATGATTTTCCGGGGGACAACCGTCCTCTCATCTAATTCAGAATTCTCAGAAATAGTAAAAGGAGGACAGATATTACTTTGGTAACTTAGTACATGTTGTGCAATGGACTCTAATCCATAATGCTATATTTTGGCGGCGTGACCCCCAGTGAGTCTTGGGGGGGGTCAGTCCTCTGAGCACACGGATTTCAACGAATTCGGCATACATATCACAGGACTGGGTATGCAGTTTCCATGGTTTCTCTGAATGCACAGGAAGAAACTACATATATACAATATATTTATTGTTTGTTACATTGGTGTCATCGTAAACATGAGTGCATTATTAAGGCTTTATCGTAAGCTAAGTGCAGTATTAAGGTGTCATCGTAAACATGAGTGCAGTCTTCAGGTGTCATCGTAAGCTAAGCGCGGTGGTGTCATCGTAAACTGAGTGCATTATTAAGGCTTCATCGTAAGCTTAGAACGTTGTTAAGTGCCACCGTAAACTGAATGCAATATTAAAGTAACTGTAGACTGAGTGCATTCTTAAGATTCCATTGTAAAACTAAGTGTATTCTCAAGCTGATTTTATTTGCCTTATTCTTCTAATTTACTATCTATTTTAATGTTATTGTTGTTATTAACTGACTTTATTACTTCAGCCACTGTATTCATCATGTTCACACATATATGCTGTAGGTGTAGGTTACAATACTTTTATCACCTTCACTTTTCCCAGATTTTCGTCCTTTTCCAGCTTATTTTGTGTAGCTCATTGGCAGAAAGAGATGATGCTACGACTCTCCATTCTTCCCAGTGCACTACTTCTTGGCTAACACAAAGTCCTTGTGTTAGTCTTTTGCTATCACTAAGTATCCAAGATGGAGTGCTGGTAAGAATAGGTCAGCTTAAAGTAAAAAGTGTATAGTATTTTCTTTTTGTGTTGCATCTGTAGTTACAGTTGTGTCCCTCCAGTTCACTCCAGAGTTCCTTAGCCAAAATGTTCTAACTGCTTTTTACCCTCCTTTGCTGCCAGCGAATAAAGGTCGCTGTGTGGCCTTGCTTGCTGGCGCAACTACGGTACCTGCTTGGTGTTGCAGTTGATTCTGGAATGTCATGGTGTTGCAGGTAATTCTGGAGTTTCCTGTGTTCCAGTTGAGTTTTGGCTGCCCTGATGATGTAAACCATTGTCTCTCTAACTTCACCCTTTGCCTTTCCTGCTCCACCCCTTGCTTCTTCTGGTTCACCATTCGTCTCCCCTGCTTCTCCCCTTTTCTCTCGTATTTCATCCAGTGTTTCTCGTGATTCACCCCTTGTCTTTCCTGCTTCACCCCTTATCAACCCATTTTCTCCCCTCGTCTCTCGTGCTTTCCCCCTTGTTTCTCCTACTTCACCCCTTGTCTCTGCAGCTTCATCCCTTGCCTCTCCTGCTTCGCTCTTTGTCTCTCCTGTTTCACCCCATGTCTCTTCAGTTTTACCCATTGTCTCTCCTTTTCATTCCTGAGCTAATCTCTTATGGCTGTCTTACTTAAATCCGGTCCTGCTCATCCCTGCTTGGGTTTGTGGGGCTAAAATTGTCATCCCTTTACCATGAATATTCAGTTACAGCGATAGATTGACGCTGGAATGTGAAGCTATAGTCAAGAACATGTATATGCACAGGATGCAGAGCTGTAGCTTTGTCTTTCTCTGACACCAAATTACATGAATTAAGCTACAAAAGGATGAAACTCTGGGTCAAGCTGGGGTGATAAGGGTATGGTACAGATGGTTGCCTGAGGAAGCCTATGGCCAAGTGTTATGTGTTTCATCATCAAGCCATGGCATTCTGTAGCAGCCAACCTGCATTCGTCTCCTTAGCTGTGGCCGTTACTGAGGGACGATTGAGGCCACGTTCACTGTATCTAGTCACCTTAACCACCACTGTTTACATGTGAGTAAGTGAAGGTGAGAGGTAAGGTGTGAGCGAATTAAAAAAAAAAAAAAAAAATCAATCCTGCGAAGCAGGATGTTTTCATTTTTTATGTCGTTGTGAGAGATTCAGCCTATCTGTGTGTGTGTGTGTGTGTGTGTGTGTGTGTGTGTGTGTGTGTGTGTGTGTGTGTGTGTGTGTGTGTGTGCCTTAACCCTTCCTAAGCTATTATATGGATTTGAAAGAAATTTCTCAGGTGAGTTCGTCCGGTTACTCCGTAGGTCTACCACCATATACAATTTTCCAACCATGATTTTAAGGGAGGGGGGAGGCAGCCCCTCTCACCAAATGAAAAATTCTAATAAATAGTGAAAGGAGGGGTAGGTATGGCTTTGATACAGTGGACTCTCATCTGTAGTGCGATGTTTGGGGAGCGTGACCCCCCTCCCCCTCAGTGATATCTAGAGGGTCAGTTCCACTCAAAAATATAACCTCTCAGACAGAAAATTGAGCAGATGGATTCCAATGATACTTCTCATTTCAGTCCGTCTGGTTCCTTGATAATGTCTTCCACTGTATAACAATTTCCATCATTATTTTTACGCGAGTCAGCCTCCTCCAAAACTTATAAAGGATTCAAAACTGGGAAGGAGGGCAGACACTGCTTTGATACCTTAGTACATGCAGAATGACCTCCCATCTGTAAACTACTACTACTACTACTACTACTACTACTACCACTACTACTGCTACTACTACTACTATTACTGCTGCTGCTGCTGCTGCTGCTGCTGTTACTACTACTACTACTACTACTACTACTACTACTACTACTACCACTACTACTGTTACTACTACTGCTACTACTACTACTATTACTGCTACTACTACTGCTGCTGCTGCTGCTGCTGCTGTTACTACATCTACTACTACTACTGCTACTACTACTACTACTACTACAACTAGTACTACTACTGTACTACTACTGCTACAACTCAGTTTACTGGAATATCACACTTCTTATACCCTCTGTAATGCTCGTATATTTCAATCACATATGCCACCATTGCGATCATGTAGCTTTTACGTTGGAATGATAGCTTCTTGTGTGACACGGAAAAATTTTGTGATTCAGATAGGCGTGCATACCACAGGACTGAGTACGCAGTTTTTATTTTTTTTTAATGAATGCACAGAAGGAAACTGCACAGCTACTTCACTGATAAATCTAGGACATATATTTGTATTTAATTTGTAACTGTATTTCTTATCCTTTGAGTGAACCAGGGAATCAGTATACAGCACATTCATCCATTCATTACATTTATCTCTTCGCTGCCTTTATCTACTCATTCCATTTATCTGTTCATTGTATTTATCTCTTCATTGCATTTATCTATTCATTGTATTTATCTCTTCATTGCATTTATCTATTCTTTGCATTTATCTATTCATTGTATTTATCTCTTTATTGTATTTATCTATTCTTTGCATTTATCTATTTATTTTATTTATCTCTTCATTGCATTTATCTATTCTTTGCATTTATCTATTTATTTTATTAATCTCTTCATTGCATTTATCTATTCTTTGCATTTATCTATTTATTTTATTTATCTCTTCATTGCATTTATCTATTCTTTGCATTTACCTGTTTATTTTATTTATCTCTTCATTGCATTTATCTATTCTTTGCATTTACCTATTTATTTTATTTATCTCTTCATTGCATTTATCTATTCTTTGCATTTACCTATTTATTTTATTTATCTCTTCATTGCATTTATCTATTCTTTGCGTTTACCTGTTTATTTTATTTATCTCTGCATTTATCTTTTCATTGCACAGAAGCCTGATAGAGTCTACCTTTCACAATTATTACTGAAGCAGATATCACTCACAGCTTATATGCAAAACTAATTTACCACGATACTTTAAACGCGATTATGCTGATACTACGAGAATCATTAATGCCGATATTTCCAGCGCCCTTATAGCTCAAGACTGGGAAGGGGCCAATTAGTTATGACGGGGGATTGACCATAAGTGTACGTGTGTATGGCGGGACTGTACGAGAAAGCTTAGGATTATTGCCTTTCGCCTGCACGAGTGGCTTGAAGAAGAGAGTTATCAGCAGAGCCAGGATGTATGAGCACTAAAAGGCCATGCAATAAGTGGGCAAAGATGTAAAATTAAATAAAAAATAAAAATAGAAAGGCATATATTTTCATTATAAATCATGCATATATTTTCATTATAAATCAATGTATCCTATATTAAAGGAAAAGCGAAATGACCAAAATTATGTAGATATATATATGCTTCAGTTTCTACACTTCGTCAGTCACATAAAAATTACTATATCCGTTTTACACTTAAGTCCTAGAATTACCATCTTTCCATCTTGAATATGCTAGAATATAGTGTTTGTCACGAAGAAGTGCTGTGGTAAGAGTATAGAGCCGTATCATTGTTTTTTTTTTTTTTTTTTTCTGCCACTGAGCTACGGGAAATAGACTGCAAAACGACGAAGATCTAGGCCAAGCTGAGGTGAAAGGAGTGTGTGTGTGTGTGTGTGTGTGTGTGTGTGTGTGTGTGTGTGTGTGTGTGTGTGTGTGTGTGTTATCTTTAAGCTCACAAAAGTAAGTTTATAAGGAGATCAACACTGCGCTATATATCATGAAGAATGGCTTTATCTTGGTAAAATCACACACACACACACACACACACACACACACACACGATGACTTACTTTTCGTACTTAATTCTGTGAAATTAAAGACACACACACACACACACACACACACACACACAAACACAAAGGGCGTGAAAAAGCACTTAAGGCATATATGGCAAAATCCTGGCTTCTTGTTATTGGTTTCTGCTAAGGTACAGTCTTCCCCAAGAATAACAGACGCAATAACAGAATTTATATCTGGGAGACCGATTCAGTTTTTAAGGTCCAGTCTTCTCTAATACGTCATACAACAATCTAATTTACATCCACGTCCCTAATGGCACTGCTGAATGGACAAATATAAGGGGAAAACAAGCTTCGTTCAGGAGGAAAGGGTGGAGCTCCTGGGCCTAGTGTTGAAAAGAAGGGGGAATGGAGGATGTGATAAAATAAATAAATTAAGAAATGAATGAGGGGAGATGGAACGAGGATGAAAAATAATAGAAAAAAATGTGAGTGTAGTTTTGCTGAAGGAAGAAGGGCAAAAAAAAGTTACATAAATTTGCAGGGGGAGATGGGAGGGAAGGAGAGGTGGCAGAAAAAGTGTTAATTCTGCTGACGGGGTGGGGAGGGTTGAGAGAGGGTGGCGGAAGGAAAAACAGTGCTAGAATTCTGTAATGGGCGAGGAGAGGGGGGTCTAAAAATAAATTCAAAAAAATGTATTAATTTTACTGAGAGTGGGTAGGGGAAAGGGTAAAAAATGATATAAAACACACACTAATAATTCCAGTGAGGGGGCCGAAGAGGGGAGGGGGTGAAAAAATAAAATAAAGTTATAAAATCCTGCAAAGGGGGAGGGAGAGAAAGAAGGGGGCAATATTAGCCAAAATGAGATGATAATTCCAATGGGCGAGATGAGCAGGGGAGGCTGTGAAAAAATAAAAAGAGAGAGAGAGAAATATATGGTGCTATGATTTTGCAGTAACTTCTGGACGAGGACAATGTAGTTCCTTCACATTATTTTGGCCAAGATATTTGTCCTTTTGCAGCTTACTCCACTCAGGTCAGTAACAAAAGACATTGCAATAGCTCTCCTTTCTTTCCATGGCACATCTTCGTGACTAGCATCTCATTTCAGTGTTAATCTACTTTTACAACTCAGCATTCAAGATGGAGAGATGGTAATTTTAGGCCAAGTTAGAGTAAAAGGATTATAGGTATTTCGCTCCGATTACACGCCTTTCACCAGTTCTGGGTACGTTGACTCAATGTAGGAGAGGCTACTCGGAGTGGTTAGGCTAGAGATAGGCTGTTATATAATTATCCCTTAGCTACTAGGACGTTCTTCCAATCTGAATGATGCTGACTGGAGGTAGCAAGAACACACACACACACACACACACACACACACACACACACACACACACACACACACACACACACACACACACACACAGATGTCACCTGATTCGGAGTTAATATTTAGAGCTATTTGTCAAAATATATGTGTTGATACACTCTACTTTAATTTGGCCTAAAATTGCCATCTCGCTGCCATGACTGCTGAGCTGCAACAATATACTAACATTAGAAGATGCTGGAAGCCACGAAAAAGTGTTTGAAAAGGACGGAGTGTTGTTCTTTCTTTCTGCTTTTGCTTCGATTTACTTCAGTTGGTCCAAAATTGGTATTATCCCATCTTGACTGCTGAGCTGCAACAAAAGATCAACGCTAGAATATGATGCTAGTCACGAAGAGATGCTATGGAAAGGAAAGATTGTATATGACACACACAACACACACACACACACACACACACACACACACACACACACACACACACACACACACACGAGTGGCGAGGTTTGGGGAGCAAAAGGTGATGTCTGGGGATGATGGGAGGAAGAGGACTTGGTGTGGGATATGGATATGTTGATGAGATTATTTAATATGAAAAGATGATCTGTTTGGGATAGAAGTACCAGCCCTCTGTCTGTGTCATCCCTCTGTCTGTGTTGGGTTAGCTCCTGTACCTTTTTGTAGGTCTTCTCCTTGTTGTGGAGAACATTAGAACAAGCATGATTGAACCATTTTTTTTCATTCGTCACAGGACAAGAGAAAGGAATGTATGCTTCCATGCCATGGTGAATAACCTCTGTAATGCATGAGGCACTCTCAAGTGGCTCTTGGCCACAGGAGCAATAATCATTCCAGGGAAAACCAAAGAAGTGCTGCCTGAGGGCCTCCCAACCAGCATCTCTAAAGTGCCATAGCCTCCACTCCTTGGGAGGGCACACAGGCCTCAACGGAGCAACTGGACAGGCTGAGGTGGTAAGGTTGTGATCAGAGGAGCCCAGTGGGGAGAAAAGATCAACAGCATAAAGTCAAATATGTTGGAACTCTCTTCAGAGTGGTCAGGGATCTGGACAGGACGCTGTACTACGTCTCTCAAGGTCATTATGAGTAGAAAAGATGTCGGCTTGTTCACAAGGTGGATCACTGAAAGTAGAGGAGAGTTAAAGGTGGTGGTGAACTTTGAAATAACCTAGAAGAGAGATTTCAGCGAATGGAGAAACTGATGTGTTCCATCGTAGAAGTAAGATAGTCAAATAATTAGAGGATATGTACACAGCAGAGATACATTTAGTCAGAGAATGAAGGGATAGCCGAAGGAAGAGAGCAGAGAATACAGAAGATTCAAGTTCAGGAACATGACAGCAAGATAATTATGTTGCTGCGTACATATACACAACAGGCACCTTTGGCTATGATGTGAGTATAAAGAAAGTAGGAGGATAGAGAGAAGGGTTTGCTATCAGATGCCTCATGCAGTTGAGTTTCAGTAAGGATGAGGTGAGGTTTGCAGGAAGAGAGATGGTGTTGAACTGATATAAAATGAGAGGAAAGGCGACGGATGTTGTGGAAAAGAACAAGGAGTGAGTCAGACACTGGTTCCATGCAACTCCCTTGGCTGTCACAGGGAGACGGGCAGTTGGTTGGAGTTTTACGACCTCACCCCCCCTCACCCCTCCCGCCACTAGGTACTTAGAGGCAGGGTGTTGAGATGCCATTTTTTCTAAATTTAGACTAGGAAATGTTGTAAATAATATGCATGTAGTTCGGTGTTGACAGTTAGAAGAAACTGTATAGGAGAGTATGCTGGCCTCCCCTCTGTGTTATTGAAACACTGAAGAAGTACAGCAATGGGAGATGATCAGAAGCTAGTCCCGAGGGCTGATGAAACGGGAGCTCCAGCTCTCCTTGTCATCAGCTTTCCATCCACCTTGGGAATACCGCCCTGTTCGAATGGTACTATAGTCTACTTCGTACAACATAATAATATAAATTAAAAATGCATATATATATATATATATATATATATATATATATATGGAAAAGTAAACATGAACTTTCAGTGCAATGCATCACTTTTACTTTACTTCTACAGCATCCAGATGATTTTACTCAGCTGAAGAGAAACCATTCGTAATGGAGGTGTTGGGTAAGGTCTTCATTAACTTCCTCATCAGTAGCAGATATCTTACCCAACTTCGATAAAATCCTCTGAATGCGGCAGGGATAAAGTAAAACTGTCATCATTTTTAGCCTGGAAAATACTTTGATATTCAAAATGCTGACGAGAAACTGATACGGCAGACACATGAACAGAATCATATGTAGGAAACATTTGTGCACATTTTCCGCCTCAATAACTTGATGAGTAAGCACGAATGTGAAAGCGGAGTAAAAAGGATGGCGGCACTGGTGAATGAAGATATTAATGGCTGAGTATGGTATGACTAGACATGAGTGATGATGTGAGTGCATGTACCCCCCCCCCCCCACACACACACACACCGCTCGCTGGCTCAGTGGTAGCGTTCTCGCTTGCCATCTGGTAGACGGGAGTTCGCGCCTCGCTCAGGTTGCGAAAAGTTTCACTGACGAAGTGGGTGGTTACTGTCCCCCTTGAGCAAGGGGACGATGTGTGCATGTGTGAAGGTCACAGCCTTACCCTTAGATCGGACTATATGAGCTCTCAGCTCCCTTCCGAGAGGGTAAAAGCTGACGATCACGACCATCAAGTGATCCTGACCGACCCGGTGAATTACACACACACACACACACACACACACACACACGTATGCATGCGCACGCGCGCAAGAACACACACAAGCGAACACGCGCGCGCGCAAGCACACACCCAATCTCCGATATATATATATATATATATATATATATATATATATATATATATATATATATATGTATATCTAGGCTCTCACCATCTACTCACTTGATGTAGTGCTGCTCTCGGGTGTCTGCCCTTTCCTCTCCTCCATCCTTCTTTCCATCCATCCTCTTCTTTCTTTCTTTCCTTCATTCTTTCCTCTTTCTTCTGCCTGCGGGTGACTTTACACTCCCTCTTGTGTCTTTCTTTCCTTCATTCTTTCCTCTTCCTTCTGCCTGTGGGTGACTCTACACTGGGTGATAAGCCAAATGGTTTCATGTACACCAGGAAACCATTTATTACGCTGGGTGGTAACTATATAACCAAATTTTGGCTCCTGGGGTTTAGTGGGTAATAAAGGTGCTCCAATCGGATTGAGCCGGTGAAGGTTTATATCCAAGGGGTAGTTGGGGTTGATTGCTCATGTAATGCCACTCAGGATGAGTGAGGCTGGTCACTCTCATCTTAAATGCCAGGACCAACTTGTCTAGCCCCGGGCTCCTACGATTCTCATGGGGCAACGTAGGATTGGATGATGCATGGATGGATGGATGTATATATATATATATATATATATATATATATATATATATATATATATATATATATATATATATATTGCTAGATGTCTTAATCCTGTAAGGGGTGGCCACAAACAAATCGCCTCCATATCGCCCTTGCTCCCCCCCCCTCCTCCGCCATTTCACTGCCCTGCCTCCAGTTTACTCCCTCCCTCTCTCATACACCTCTCCACTCCATCCCTCCATCTCATCCTTGGCCTCCCCTTCCCTCTCCTCACCTCCACCTCACTCACATACACTCTCCTCGTCAGTCTATCGCTCTCCATCCTCTCCCCATGGCCAAACCACCTCAGTGTGTTTCTCCTAACGCTTCCTGTCACATCCACATCCACACCACAACGCTCCTTCACTTCCTCATATGTCAGTCTGTCTCTCCATGTGACTCCACATGGTCCTCTCAAATAACTCATTTCCACTGCTCTCACTCTTGACTTGTGTCCCTCCATCAATGTCCAAGTTTCACTCCCATATATATATATATATATATATATATATATATATATATATATCCATCATCCAATCCTATGTTGCCTCATGAGGAGCGTAGGAGCCTTGGGCTAGCCAAGTTGGTCCTGACATTTAAGGTGAGGGTGACCAGCCTCACTCATCCCTGAGTGGATATAAACTTGCACCTGCTCAATCCGATTGGAGCGCCTTAATTACTCACCAAACGCCAGGTGCCATAATTTCTTATATGGTTACCACCCAGCGTAGTAAATGGTTTCCTGGTGTACAGGAAGCCATTTGGCTTGTCACTCAGTATAGAGTCACCCATAGGCAGAAGGAAGGGGAAAGAATGAAGGAGAGAAAGAAGAAAGAAGGAAAACAGGAAAGGGCAGACACCTAAAGCAACACTACATCGAGTGAGTGGATGGTGAGCAACCCCACAAGAGATATACCAGAAGTAACACCAAATAACGTAAAGTTTCGTCTTAAAAATATGAAAAGAGGGAAGGCCTCAGGAGATGATGGAATAGTAGCAGATTTACTGTCGGTTGCAGGAGTAGAAGTACAAAACAGGCTCGCCCACGTACATACCCAGTGAATAAACAAGAAAAAAAATTACCAAAACATAGTACAATGCAATAGTTACTTTGTTTTATAAGAAAGGTGACTCAAGTGATACTTGTAATTTTTTTTAAATAACATAACAGAGGAAGGAAACACAAATGAATTAAAAAAAAAAAACATTCCATACACAAGATTATACAGGTAGGTGTCCTCCATTCATAAAAATTTGTAACGGCTGGACTTGAACAGCCGAGGTTGATGTTTAGGGGGAAATCGCTCTGGGGAAGCGATTTCCAAAGAGATGCAGTTTGGGGAATAAAAGAATTTTCATAGACTGAGGTTCTGAAGTATGGAAGTGTGACATTCTGGCCATGAGCGCTGCCAGACGCCCGTGTAGCACGAGGGAAGGCATGGAGAGGTGGCACAATGGATGCAACTTCGTCTGAGCATTTGCCATAAAATTATCTGTAAAATAATGCAAGGGAGGCAACATTCCTTCCTGGTTGTAAGGGAGATAGATAATGTTTAATTGGTGGGTTATTAATAACTCCGACAGCTTTGTTCTGAATTTTGTCTAGTTGTTTTTAGTGCAACCTCTCCACATCCATTCCACAACGATGAGCAATATTCCAGCTGAAAGCGCACGTGACGCTTGTAAATTTTAGTTACCTGCTTGTCAGTGATGAAGTTACGGACTCTGTACAATAATCCAGGTTTCTCTAAAGCGGTTTTGGCAAGTAATCTAACATGGGAGGTCCAGCTGAGTCCATTGTTAAGCGAAACAATGAATTTCAACACTAAGAAACATGTGAATATTAGTAGCAATGATGGTAATATAGGAATCAGGCAATATCTGTCTGTTAGTAAAGTGTATATATTTGGTTTTCGTAGCATTAAATGAGACAATGATATTTTGTCCCATTCATTGATCTTAAACAAATCTTGATTTATGGAGAATGCTGTGCTAAGTTGGGAGTTAGAGATATTAAACTTTGTGAGTGGGTGTTTGAGTGTAAATAAACCGTGAAGTGTTGAGTACTCTTTTTATGAATGGCTGGCATGATGGGTTACAGATAACAGATCATTAATATGAGCAGAATAAAAAATTCGGAAGAAAACCAACCTCGTGTGCAGGCAGGATTTCGAAGAGGGAATTCGACTACTGATCATATACACACAGTAAATCAACTGAACTAACTCTCATAATACAATAAACCACTGCGATATGGCTCTGTCGATTACGAAAAGGCTTTCGACTCAGTGGTGCACATAGCAACTCTAACTTAATTGCTGGAGCACGGAGTAAATAAGAACGTTGTAAAACTGCTCGAAAACATACAACGAGGGATCTGCTACACTTAAATTGCATGAAGACTCAGGGAAAAAAATAATAATTAAACTGAGAAAGGCGTACGTCAGGGGGTTACAATTTCACAAAAGTTATTTACAGCATGCCTTGATTTTTTTTTTTTTTTTTTTTATAGAAAGTGAGAATGGGAGGAAAAAGGTGGTAAACATGGATGAAGGAAACTTAATCCATTTAAGATTTGTAGATGACATTGTCTTAATCTCAGAAACATCAGAGACATTACAGTAAATGATAAATGACCTAAACAGAGAAAGTCTCAGAGTAGGGCTAAAGATGAACCAGAGTAATGTTTAATTCAAATACACCAAATGGCGCCATCAAAATAAACGAGGAATTCTTGAAAAAGGTGTGAGCACACTTACTTGGGGCAAATACTAAACCTGACGAAAGACCATGACAGCGAAATAAAAAGACGCATTACAACTAGACAGAACATTTTCGGTAATTAAAGGGCTATCATGAAAAGTAGCTTGTCAGTATGTATGAAACGAAAAGCATATCACTAATCTATAACCCCAGCTATGACGTTTGGTTGTGAGACCTGGAAACTGACAAAATCGGTGGAAAACCAACTAATCCATTCTCAAAGAGCAATGGAAAGGTCAGTATTGGGAACATCTTTGAGAAACAGGAAGATATCAACTTGGGTCACAGAGTCAGACCAAAGTCAAAGACATTATAGAAGTTATAAAAGAGAAGAAATGGGGCGGGCAGCTCATGTCGCAAGAATAAGGAAAAACCAATGGAGCATGTGGCTGGGTGACTGGACTCCAAGAGATTGCAAGCGTAGCAGAAAAGGGCCAGGCATGTAGTGGAGAGATGAGATAGAGAAGTTTGCACGCAAAACGTGGCAGAGATTGGCTCAATTAAGGAATTCGTGGAGAAGGTTGGGGGAGGCCCTCGTTGAGCAGTGGACTTGCAATGGCTGCTGCAGCAGTTGATGATGAATTGGCACAGCAGGGTAGCAACATCACTGACGGCAATCTTTGTCTTATGGTGACGTTTAGACTTGTAGCTATAGTCATTATCAAGCTAAAAGAGATTATAAGCAAGATTTTAGGCATAGAGGCAACTCTCAATTCATTTTTTTTGCAAGGTATAAATATGGTAGAAAGGCAAGAATTTGTAGTAAGGGGTAAAAGGATTGTTTAATAAACAGAAGCGCAAGGGAAAAAATTAGTAACATTACTGAGTCTTCAAAGAAAAACTTCAAAACGTGGGGATTGACATTAGACTCAGGATACAGCCTAAGAGTGTCACAAAACTGATCAGCAACATAGCTTGTGGAGGGGCAAATAAGAATAATACGCTGTGTACATAAAAAAAGAAAAAAAAAAAAAAACACTGAAATTAGGTATCATGCTTACCAGATTTAACATTATTACTAAAACGATGATAAGTGTATCTAAGACTATTAAATGACCCAGGAGTTGTAGGCTACGATTCTCCCGTGAATCCTGTATACTGTGTTTAGGTTAGTTAGCCCAACAGGAGAGGGACGGTTAGCTACACGTTGACATGCCTCTTACAACATTAGAAATATTATAAAAGCACGAAGGTGGTACGAGTCAGTTCTTAATGGTATAGCTTGCTGTTACCAGTATTATTATGATAGTAAGTAGCAAGAGGCAAGGATGGCGAAAGAGATGAGAAAAAAATAGCAGAATGAGAAATAAGGGATTCTCAATGATGATCACAACATATGAAAAACGTGTTAACAAAAACGCAGCAAATTCTAGGAAGGAAAAACATTTGGTGTCTGGTTGGCAATAAACCATAATTTTATTCAAAACGCTCGCTCGCGCGCGCTTGTGTGTGTGTGTGTGTGTGTGTGTGTGTGTGTGTGTGTGTGTGTGTGTGTGTGTACTATCAGGAGTTATGACATTCCTTTCTCCCGTGTGAGTGAAATTCCTCGTATATCTGTAAACAGATTCCAAATATATAAAACATACACGTGTCATATTCCAAGAACATCCCGGGGAAGAACTGCCAGGCAAATAAAAAGAAACGCAGACGAAAATGTTATATATACAGTACAGTAAAGTATGTAATATAATATACAATCTAAATAATTTAATATAATTCCATAATACGAGTATATAAAATATATTACATATAGTAATAAAATAATAGATAATATAATATGATCATATTATATATATATATATATATATATATATATATATATATATATATATATATATATAAAGGGGTAGGTGGTGGCGACCATCATCCACTCACTTGATGTAGTGCTGCCTACTTCTTCCTTAGCCTTTATCATTCTTTTTCTGTGCCTGCCCTCCTCTCTTCCTATTTCTCTTATCTTTCCTGTCACTTCTTATTCCTTTTCTTTCCGTTACAGGTGGCTTTACATTGAGTGACAAGCCAAATGGTTTCCTGTACGCCAAGAAACCATTTACAACGCTGGGTGGTAACCATATAACCAAACCACTCGTGCTTCCTACGTGTCAAGTGGTTTGGTGGAGGGTTAGTGCCCCTCCCTGTAAAACAAATAACTCAGAGTCAAATGGCCACCCCGTAAGGGATTATGGCGTCTGGCAATAGATAGATAGATTAGATAGATAGATATCATACATAGTATATACAATTATACCAGGGGTACCCGGTGTTGCCCGGGCCAAAAAGGCGAACACTCATCCTCTTTGTTGAGGTTCAGTCTGTCTACTCCAGAAAGACCATGTACAATGAAAGATAATAGTCGTGTCCCGAAATTTGGCGAAAACGTCTGTTGAAAGGCCAAACTTTTGGTGCGTTCGGCTTTGCACCATACGGAAGGTTGGCAGCACTAACATGAGTTGCCAATTGCTCCAGGTGACGAGCCTCTGGATGAGAGCATATTATTCATAACTATCAAAATAAATATATATAGCTGTGTTTTTCCGACTTAATTTTACTTTATATATGTATGAACAGCTTCTCATCTGTCATATTTTTTTCAGTACCATGTTAGGATAATTATAAGCTGTGATTGTAATTTATCTGTCATCAAACAACGTTTTCACTTATAGGGATAGAATTAGCGTATAATGACAATCAATTGTTTTGTTATGGATGGCGAAATGCATCCCATAGGCTTGAGTTCGAACGGATAACCCAGAAGATCGAAATTTACACAGAACTATTTTATTCTACTGTAGGTCCAATTCGTCTCGTACGGAATAAGCACTGCTTACAGATTTTGCCTTCCATCGTTGTGATTACTTCCTGGTCCTATATTGGTGTGGTATTAGGGCGACCTGAAAGGTGAGTATTGTCCGTTGTGCCTCCCTTACGAAATCACCTAATGTGAACTATCTGTTCGGGATTCTGTCCTCCTAAATAAAGCAACATCATGTCCTCTCTCAGTAATTGGACGCATGTTCTTTTGCCCTGTCTGTTCCAAGGTATATACTAGGTCTGCCTGACGTTTTGTAGTGAGGTGTAAGATATAACGGCCAGCAGTCATCGCCTGACCGAAAATGTTCACATTTCGTCTTCCAGACACAGAAATTCTCGCAAATGAATGTTAAGGTTTCAGAATTTCTTGGGTTCGTTTATACTTTCATCATCAGGAGATATGAAGCTTGAGGAAAGTCAGGCTAGCCAATCACTAATATGTAGCTGTGATAGAGCTCTCGTGATGTTTCACATGTTACACTTAATCTTCGGACGAAACCGTTTCACATGTTACACTTAATCTTCGGACGAAACCGTTTCACATGTTACACTTAATCTTCGGACGAAACCGTTACTCTTAATCTTCGGACGAAACCGGGACGCGTCTTTTGTCTTTCACTGTACCTCTTATGCTCCTGAAGAGGGATTATAAGAGGTCCAAGAACTTTCTATTTCAGCTTTTGCAGACTAACACAGTATTTGTGCGCACTTGTTTACCATTACCTGTGACCTCAAATGACCTCCCACCGGTGACCTCAAATGACCTCGGAGGTCAACCTCACATAGCATATGTTCATACTTGAGGTCATGTGAGTCTTCATGTAAAAATTGGGGTGCTTGGTCCAATCGTTCGAGCATGAATTACCGGTGACTTCAAATGGCCCCCAATCAGTGACCTGAAATGATCTCGGAGGTCAACCTCACGTAACCATGTCCGAACTGGAGGTCATGTGAGTCTCCATGCCAAGAATTGGGCTGCAGGGGTGCCCGGCGTTGCCCGAGCCAAAAAGGTGAACACACTACCGACGACCTCAAATGATTCATTCATTCATTGCCAGACGCCATGTATCCCAGACGGGGTGGCCAAGGGCTTAGAGTTAAATGTTTTACAGGGAGGGGCACTAATCCTCCACCAACCCCACTTGACACGTAGGGATGCCAACAGCATCTGGTGTTCCCAGGCGGTCACCCATCCAAGTACTAACCAGACCCAACGTTGCTTAACTTCGCTGATCAGACGGGAAGCGGTGTACTCAACGTGGTATGGCCGTTGGCCCTCAATTGATCCAGATCTAAATATTGACCCTCCTAAAACCATCCTTTGATCTCCCTCATTCAGAATATAGATGGGTCTGGGCCTTGCTTTGGCCTTGATAGGACAAACAATCAGACAAACAATGCGTCTCTTTTATATATACCTGGTATGGATAATAAAAAATATTATATAACATATATGATATAAAACACATGATATACACACACACATACAATATATAGATAGATAGATAGATAGATAGATAGATAGCGTGGTCGTAGGTACTTGTAGGGAGACAGGGAGGTCGATTGTAGATCGTTGAAGCACTGCCAGAATAAAGTCGTGAGACATGGTATGGCTTGAACTTGTTTCTGCTTATCGAATGATGGGTCGTCGGGTAGGGTGAATATGTAGGTCTCTCTCTCTCTCTCTCTCTTTGTGTGTCAGCGAGGTGCGTTAGAGCACTCTTGAGTTACGGAGTTTATTGTACAGTTATATCGAATAGTGATTTACGTAGCATGATGGCAAAGCCTCCTAGCTGACCCTCTTGTTATCGGGCTTTCTCTCCAACCCCTTGTGACATGAAGGGAATCTCTCTGACATTATATACAGCTTGGAGAGGATGTGTGTGTGTGATGTATGTGCCTGGTAGATTTCCATTCACATGGACTGACCGACTAGAACTTGTTACCCCACGTGTCTGAATACGTCATGAAATCCTTTGACGTCCGGACTACAAAGAGACTGTTTGAGATACATCATATGTTAAGCATTCTTGATGGTCTGGGACAACAAGACTGTGGATATACATTATGTGGATTGACATTCCCAGTGAGAAGCTGTGTGTGTCTCCAGCAGACACTACATCATGCACATTGTGCTATGAGATATATACTAGTGCATATGTAAAGCCTACATATCGTTCGGTCACGCAAAGCTGTTGTACCAACGACAGTAAATATTGTCATAACATATTAATGCTAACTATATACACATTACAATCAACTTGTAGGCTAATTAAGTGAAATACATAATTCTGTAGAAGTAATATAGTTGTGATAATACAGTGGTTATAACTGTAAGCATTTTAGTAATATTATTGTAACATAATAAAATTGTAGATATATAATAGGTATACAAATATAATGACAATATTAAAATAATACAATGGCAAGTCTACTGTAGTCAACTTTACAATATACAGTATATGAGAAAGACTTGCTGTATATATTCATATATAAATGAGATAGAATAATTAACGTAAGCCTGTATAATGTGTAACCCATATTTTATTATACATATATATATATATATATATATATATATATATATATATATATATATATATATATATATATATATATATATATATATATATATATATATATACAATATTTACTCTGTCTAACTTGCACAGAACAGTTCTTAAACACTGATCCCAGGTTAGCAATCCTTGCTTGCAGTCTGTGCATGGACGAAAGTAATATAGCAAATATGATAGAGAAAATTTACGAAGATGACTGGAGCTGGCTGTATACACAATAAGAGTTAAACATAATCCTACTGTATGCTTCCCAAGGTTGTATTGTCTGATTTATTACTTGCATCGTTTCATACTTGGGTGAAGTCAGCTTAATGTGTGCACTTATATTTAAGGTCATCCTAGGTAATGGCTGGAAGTACCTGTGAATGTGGTTGAAAATGGTGTAATAAGTTTTTAGTGTTCAAAGTGCATACTGTAGGTGTCAGAACTGCACAGTAATCTGGTGAGATGTATAAACCAGATGCTGATGTATGGGCTGGAGGTGTGTCTGGGCAAGTCACAAAAACCGATGTATTTTGAGTGAAGTAGAAGAACTGTGAATGTCCAATGCGTTGATGATGGATGAGTTTATCTGGAGCAAATGTGAAGTTGCAGTAATGAAGGATGTCGTAATCTTTTATGATAGCCATTCCACAAGGGACTGTCTCAGCTGGTTGAAACGTGAAGATGTACGCAGGACAAAGATGAAATGCATGTAATGATATGCGACATTTGTGTTCAGTAGTTGTTTCACTAGTGAAAGTGACAGCATCCTGTTTCTTGGAGACCATGATGACTTCTGTTTTGATGTTCATGGTGACTAATGAGTCATCTTTCTTAGAAGGAAAAAGGTATATCTGATTGACTGTGAAAAAAATCATCTGTTACGAACGGTACATGAACTACTATTGATGCTGCTGTGATTGTTGCTTCCAAATACGGATAATATAAGATCAGATTTCTTTCCTCAAACAAAGGTCTCAAACCATGCTTATATATGCCTTGAGTAATTGTTTGACGGAGATTGAGAACGGTTAGTAAATTAATGACGATCCTTCCGTTACCAGCATTAGCAATTCCTTTCATGACAGACTGAAAATGAGCTCTAGTATTGTCTAACTGTAGTATTATTACGTCAGTATGTTGGAATAGTGTACTGTTTCCTTCTAGTGCATTTACTTTCTCCACAATTCCTAGAGTTGACATTCCTGCCTTCCTTAGGTTCTTTACAATTGTCGGCATTAAGGTGTTCTGGGTATCAGCCAACATATGTTGATGTGAGAGAATTTGTGCAATTTTGTTATTTTTTTATTTATTTATTTCCTCCAGTTCATTTCTGTAGCCAGTCCAAAAATGTTGCCTATAATTGCTCCACCTAGGTCGAACAAACCACGTCTGTTACGTGTATTTGTGATGTCGTTTCCTGCCCTAAGTCTGTTACTCCCACCTGATGGGATGTCCCAGATCATGATGATCATTATGAGCTTAATCTGTTTTAGCTTCCAGTTAGTTAACTTTATTAATTCAGTCACTTCCTGTGTGGGGTGATCATGTGAGGAAGGACGTGTTAATACCGCTTCCAGAGTTCTAAGTGGTCCTAATATTTTCTGTAACATTACTGCATTGGTAGGTCTTGCAGTACGTCCAAACTAATTTCGGTACTTATATTCTGTACAATTGCCGTTGAGGCTGCTGGGGCGATCAGGCACCTTTGTCTGATTACATGTTGAGGATGTAAGTGAGGTGATCCTCTTGATATCAACTGGAACATGATCCACGGAATAAATCACCTCATCTTTACCTACCGAAAGAATAAATGTATTAGAGATCTAATCCACTGTTGTTAGCAAGTTTTGCTAAGGGTGATGATAGTGATGACAGATACTACAGTTATCTCGACCTTATTACCTAACCTATAAAAGGAGTCTAAATCGATTCCTAAGTCATGTAAATGCCTTGTTATTGTGAGAGCTGTATTGGTTGCACCTATGTTTGTCTGTTTGGTATGCGACCGCAGATTATTCCGATACGTGTTAATTGCTTCTGGCTTATTTTCCCTGTGTGTACTAGGCTTTTCGGTCGTGTCAGGTGTTTTATAGTTGCAAGCTAAATTTCTTGAGAACTTTTTTAAGTGATCACTATGCATTTCTTTTTCTTTGTCACTCGATAGTGACTTAATCACTGCCTTATTGGCTTTTCCCTTAATTACTCTGTATGTGCCTTCAAATTTCGGTGACAGTTTATTGTCTCTTGCGTGAATGATGCCAAAGACAACATCACCTGTACTGATGTTTGATTCTTTTGCCTCCTTATTAAATGATTCTGTCATTTCTTCCTTGGAGGCGTTGGGTGAATCGGTAGAGAGGCGGCCTGCAGTCCTAAATGACCCAGATTCGAATCCCGGCTGGGGCACGGAATGGTTTAAGGATTTGAATTTCATAAAAGCAGACTTTCCTGGTCTACCATAAGCCTCGCCGACATGTCGTAAAAATACCCCCGATAATACCAGTACACAAGTCCTGTCCTTGCCAGGATGCCCTGCATGTGGACTATCGTGTATTACCATTAAAATGTGAGGTATCTTTGTACTGGGAATAACTATCTGCTTAATATTTTTTCTATGATTTGTTTGTCCTGGATTTACCCTATATAAGGCACTGTTTACCACTGTGAATTGTTCAAGTGGTACCTGTAACTTGGGTAATGGTACATCATCGCCTGACTCGAGATGATATATTACTTTAGACCATACTGGGTCCTGTCTTTGTGCCTGTGAAATTTCTTGATTTTTGGGAATCGCTTCATCATTGTTGGCGAGTGATTCCCGTGGACTTATTGTAGCGACAATGACTGACGGATTTCCCAATAAGACATCTGCTGCCAAATTAATTTTACCTTTTATGTAGTGAATATTTACATTGTAATTCTAGATATTACATTTCCATCGTGCCCTCGTGCCAGATAGGAGTTTTTCCTGGAACATGCCTACGAGAGGCTTGTGGTCTGCGTATAGGTGAATTTCGTATCGATACACAGTCACGAAATGTCTGTAGAGCAAATATTACCGCTAGGGCTTCTAAGTCTGCTGTACAGAATTTTTTTCTGCTCCTTTTGTTTGTCTACTAGCAAAAGCAATGGGTTTGTACTGTATATATATATATATATATATATATTTATATATATATATATATATATATATATATATATATATATATATATATATATATATGTGTGTGTGTGTGTGTGTGTGTGTGTGTGTGTGTGTGTGTGTGTGTCCCACTTTGGGCATAGGCTGCAAAATTTAATATCTCTAAGTCACAACTTGGTGCAGCCATCTCCATAAATCAAGATCTATCTATGATCACTGAATGGGGATAAAACAACCTTGTCTCATTTAATGCTAGTAAAACCAAATATGTACAATTTACTAATAAATAGATATTGCCAGATTCGTCTATTACCTTCAGTGCTACTAATATTCCCATCTCCAAAACCGTTGCAATTCTCTGTTTCACCTAACACTGCCTCAACTGGACCTCTCATGTCAGACCACTTGCTAAAACCGCCTTAAAGAAACTTGGGTTATTGTAGAGTCTGTATTTTCTTCACTGACGAGCAGTTAGCTATAATTTATGAAAGTCACTTGCGCTCTCAGCTTGAATGTTGCTCACCCTTATGGAGTGGATGTGGAGAGGTTGCACTAAAACAACTAGACAAAATTCAGAACACAGCTATTGTAAATATTTATATCCCTGCTGTTACAAATAAACTACCTCCCCTACAAGTAAGAAGGAACGTTGCCTCCCCTGCATTATTTTACAGATACTTTTACGGCAAATGCTCAGACGAAGTTGCGTCCATGGTGCCACGTATGTATGCCTTCCCCCGTGCTACACGGACATCTGGTAGCGCTCATGACTGGAATGTCACTCAGCCATATTGCAGAACTTCTGCCTATGAGAATTCTTTCTTTCCCCTAACTGCATCTCTTTGGAACTCGCTTCCCCGGAGTTGTTTCCCCCCAAACTTCAACCTACAGCTGTTAAGTCCATCTGTTACAGATTTTTTATGAATAGAGGACACCAGTAATCTGGTGTATGGATTATTATTTTTTTATTCATTTGCCTTTCCTTCCTCTGTACTGTTGTTAAAAAAAAAAAATAAAACATACCCCGTTCCCTGAGGTCCAGTAGTCCTCCAACATATTTTTCACATCCACATGCCACCACTTCGGCGCTAACATCCAGCGTCCATTTTGAAGACACGCTAGGGACTGTCTTATACATGGCCTGAATATTAAAGGTTAGGCAAGAATTAATTATTTCGATTGTGAGAGTAATTTGTCGAAGGCCATGGTCGCTGGGCAAAGTCAACTATTCAGGACTCAGATCATTTGTCTCTCGGGTGTTGCTCTATGTGTGTGCCCCTTTATATTTATCTATTTATGACAGGAATATGATCTTAGCCATCGCATGGGACGAGAAACTCTAGTATTCTATTTCATCTAACCCCAGATGATTATTTTCAGTTAAGGGTGAGTCATGGTAGTGTTAATATTATCATCATTAACCCAGTCATGATCAGGGCAACTCTTGTATTCAGCGTCAGCCAACACCATTTTTTTTTTTTTTCAGAGAGTGAGTATAGTAGCCTGAGAGTGTTGAATCCGTCACCATTAATTTATTCATGGTCGGGACAATTCTAGTAATCAACTCCAGCTGACGCCAGACCATTTTATTCCACTGTGAGTGAGTCATAGGAGCCTAAGTATTAAAAAAGACTACGGATTTCACACTCCATATTTCGTTCATGGAGATCACTTGTGCTGAGACGGATGCCTTCACGTGATGGCCTCATTGTAACTGGTTTACGCTGGTGCCCAGTTATACAAAGGTCTCTCAGCTCCCTGCCAGAAAGGAGGAGAACAACTTCAGCCTTTAGTCCACTGGGTTCTTATTTTGACGAGCCCATTTTTTTTTTTTTTTTTTTTTTTTGTGTGTCCGACTCTGGGCATAGGCTTCACAGCCTGCTATCAAGGCCCAGCAGTCCTCCTACATACCATACACCTCTACATGTCACCACTTCGGCGCTAACACCCACCGTCCATATTGAATACATGCTAGGGCTGTCTCATACAGGACTGGTGTATTGGTATTAGCGGGGGTAGTTTTACGACATGTCGGCGGGTCTTCTGGTAGGTCAGTAAAGCCTGATTTTAATGAAATTCAAATCCTTAAACTGTTCCCTGCCCCAGCGGGGATTTGAACCTGGGTCCGATAGGACTGCAGGCCACCTCTCTACCGATTGAGCCACCGCCTCCCCTTTGCAGCTTGTAATTTATTATTCTTCACTCTAATGACATAATTATATTTTCTTCAGTTCATGCAATATTCAGACCCTTTTATACAACTTATGAGAGAATTGCTTCACGGGAGAGATTGGATACTTTCACTGCAGGCGGGTTGTATTCATCTGACGGAACCGGGCCACTCGTACAACTTCAATACTAGAGTCGTAGTTCCATGACATTCAATGAGCCTTGGTTATGAAGCAGAAATGGAGTCTCCTTGGTTACCAGTCAAATCAACCCTCCAATCTGACTACACCTGGCAATGAACCGAGCTGAAAAGGGTTAGGGATGTTTGTCATTTTATGTTAAGCGCATTAGTAAAATGTCTACTTGAAAGTGAGAAAGATTGTTTGCTTTCTCTTGTCACT